>NC_044497.1:49707775-49750275 GCF_902362185.1 Chanos chanos
AGCAGTGGTTCAAACTCCGGCTAAAATCTACAAAAAAATTACAGCTCTACAGATTCAATAGCCGTTCTATATATACAGACATATAAAATATATGCATATAAATACATATATGAATTTTGGGATTAATATCTATGTATCCATATATATATATACCCTATGTGTGTGTATATATATATATATATACGAATACATCTTGCTTGATCGTTTGCTATACATATACATTATTATATGTACGGTAAATATAAACAAGTTTGTATCGCTCAAACCTTTTTGATGGAATCTTAACTACAAGGTCAGGATGTTAAGATATAAAAGGTAAGGCTGTGATATGGAACAACCCTTCCCATGCATCCGTCATCTCACCAAAGAGGAAATGAGAAGAGGAAGAAAAATAAATATTTTCATTTTGAGCGGTAATTGTAAACTAGCGGAGTGAGGGACCCCAATGGGCCATCTGAAATAGTTTTGCCAGTATTCAAAAGCATATCAGCAATCTATATGTATGCATTTATATATATATATATATATATATATATATATATATATATATATATATTCTACTTGTACATTTTTTTTTTAAATACAACTCTTTAAACCGATTGGCACAGCAAAAGAGATGCAGTGGTCCGAGTATGTTACAGCTACAAGTCCTTTAGCAATAAAAAGGTTTGGTCTTTTGGTCCCTAAACAGCTAAGGAATGACAGGTAAGCCTCCCAGAGGACGGGCGCAGCCGCTCTAGCTGGCAGCTCAGGCCCCTGGAAACGGGCAGGCACTCCGAGTTTAAGATGGCCATCCCAAAACAAAGAGACTTTGTGTCCTGAATCCTCCGGAAAGTTCTCACTCTTTTCCAAAAAGTTTGTGTTTGTGTGTTTTGTGTGTTTATGTGTATATGTGTATGTATATGTGTGTGAGTTCATGTTTGTGTGTGTGTGTGTATGTGTGTGTGTGTGTTTCTAAAACGATTCTTTAAAAAGTGATTTCCTCAAAGACAAATCCCTAATTACATCATTTCCCCCTAAAAGTGTCAGTACATCAGTTTTAAAAAGTTTTTTTTTTCTTCCATTTTTAAAATACTTCTTGTCCGTTTCTTCTGAGGCTGTTCAAAGGGATTATTTCATTTTTTGTAGCTTTTTGTGTATGTGTGTATGTGTGTGTGTGTGTGTGTGTGTGTATGTACGTGTGTGTGTGTGTGAGTCGGCTTTAAACAGTACTTCCATGTGGTCCTATGAGAAGGGCTTCAGCCAGGCAGAATGGGGTATTCAGGGAGGGAGTCCAATAAGGTGGTTAAAACGCCAAGGCTCCCTGAAGTTTCCGCTGAAGTCCGTAAGGTCTGTCGAGCCCAGAAATGGTCTATGTCATGCAGCTATAGGTCCAGCCCTTCCTCTAGCTGCGCTTCTTTGTCAGCCCCCATTGATCTTGTTCCATTGTTTTCTTATATATCAAAAAAAAAAACAAAAAAAAACCATTTTTCATGTTATCAACATGTGTCCCAACTCTACAAATCCTACAAAAGAAAGACACAGATGAATTTGTTACTCACTCAATACTGATATATTCATTCAAAAAGTCAGAGCTTATTAAGTTCAAGAGTGCATGGAGGCTCTTCTGTGCCTTTTGGAGTTTACTGAGCATTTCTAGCGGCAGTTTTAGTCAGGATTATACTGTGATGTGCCGGAGTCATGCTGTGAACCGCATTCTACCTGCAGAAAAGAGCCGCCAATGCTCCACCAGCTGTGTAAGTAGGTAATAACTTGGCCCAGTTAAAGACATCAGCAGGATAAATTAATGCCACGGCATTGATTCTCCATCATCATTTGGATGAAGAGATGAGAGAAGGAAAGAGATATGAGATACATGTAGGCCACAGAGAGCACTAATCTTACTCCACTCATAGCTGCTCTGCTTTGCAGAGAACACTCACTACAAGGGACGAGAAGAGACTCCACGCACAAAACAGCCTTTTCTAATCAAATTCCCTCATAATGAAAATACCGAGCCGCTTAGATTCAAATCTCATATATTTAGCATAAGGACCACGGCATCAGCGCGGTCTCAACTTAATGCCGTTTTATCAAACACAGAGCGGAACACAAAGAAATGTGTTTTCACGCGCGGCAGCTTTCGTACGGACCTGTTGTTCCCTGTGTCCAGCGACGGCGTTTGCCCCCAGGGTCAGGGGCGGGGAGGAGGGGGGGGGCTAATATGGGCGGTTGGCATCTTTCGGCCTCTTCAGCTGCACTTTGAGTCTTTTCATGCCGATCTGAAAGCCGTTCATAGACTGAATGGCAGCTTGGGCGCTGCCTGGATTATCGAAGCTCACAAAGCCTACGGCAGGGCAGAGGGAGACAGAGAACGAGGGAGAGAGAGAGAGAGAGAGAGAGAGAGAGAGAGAGAGAGAAAGAGAGATGCAGACAGAAAAAGGCCGACAGGTTAGCACCAGGAAGATGTGAGAGTAGAGAGAAAGAGACAGAAAAGGAATGAAAGACACGTGAATACGATGCAGTTTTACAACAAAGGTGGAAATCAAGGGAACAATGGAAATCAAAAGAAAACAAAACAAAAAAAAACGAGAGAAAACGGTTTAGACGAAGGGCAAACACAACAAAGACAGGAAGAGAGAGAGAGCAAGAGAGAGTACGAGATGAAAGTGGAGGAAAGAGAAAACAGAGAGAGGTGCATCAAACACAAGTTACTTGAGTCAATCCGACAAATTCAGAAGTCAAATCATTTCTCAACACAGAGGAAAAGGAAAACTATGCACAAAACGACTCCATAAAACAGCATACAATATCATACAAATAACCAACAGCACATCAACATGCAAACCTACAACACACTATAAAAAGACTTTCAGTGCCTAGGGTAACTTCACTGTGAGTTTCACAGTAAAGCCAAACAGTAAAGCAAAGCACAGGGCACAAAATCTATAATTTTTTTTTTCAAAAATCCTGATTGGACAGTTGGTACAATGGTTATGTGGAATCAGGGATTCTGATGGACGTTGTATAGATCAAAGTCTTTAAAGCAAACCTGCCCTGCCTCAGTAACGTACATTATCAGAGCCTTTTTGAAAAATTTTGCAAAGCGTCTCTGTTTTCAAAAAGCAGCCCCGCAATGAGAAAACATCTCTACAGAGCTAACTTTCAGTGTTTGTCCTTGTTTGCACTTGTAGTTTGCACACAACTAAAGTTTGGTTTTTTTTTCTTTTGAGAAATGTGCTTTGGGTTACTGCTGTGAGTGTTTAACCACAGGAAAAGTCCATTTGGCCTCTTTGTATTAACAGGGGCCACCTCAGTTTTCCGGCTATAAGTGCTCGCACTCTGGTATCTGCTATGGCAATGCCTCAAAACTAAGTCAACTGTCAACAGCGCTGGTGTTCATTAGCGATCACACATGCGCTTAGTCTTCCTTTGGGCTTACCAAACCTCTGGTACCCATCTCTTTATCAGACATTTAACCAATTTGTTCTCCTCAGAAAGTAACGCTGCTTTTTGAGCTGTGTGTCATCTCAGAGGTGTTTATATTGGAAGAGATGGTGGATGAATGAGCTGAGTTTGTTAAAAAAAAAAAAAGAAAAAGAAAACTAGCCCCCTCGTTTACATTTAGAGAGACATTTCATTTATGTAATAAATGATCATATAATCACGAATATCGTGGTTAGAAAGGGTAGTATAGATACGATAGAATTCACAAATAGTATTTACGATGACATAGACCCTTTATAAAATGGAATTGTGAGACCAAATACTCACGCCCTCCCCCCTCCCCTTTAAGCACCACTGCACACCTAATTACTGACTTTGTACAAGGTACCTTAATGATATTCTATCCTCTACTACTATCAGATTCTCTGAAATCAAATTTGGTTAGAGCTTAGTCTTGCATGCGTAAGTTTGTCTACATGTCTGTGTTACTAATTCTTGTCACGAGAGTGGAAAACAGGTCCATTAAAGCGATCCTTAAAAAGGTGCGTTTCAAATTTTGCGTTTCAAACGGGTTGGAAGGTTTACAAATTGCATCAAGGCCGGGACCCAAACGGACGGATCGAAAGCAGAAAGCTTCTGCTGGACTGATATCAGTGGCTACGGGAATCTGTCTTACGGGTTTCTTTCTTTTTTTTTTTTTTTTTACCAGCAGAAGCATAAGCTAGCACATTTAATTCAGCTAGCTCAGCATTTCAGCATGCCATTTTTTTTTTCAGTTAGGTCTATCAAAGGCTTCTTATGAACTATGAGGATTTTCCTCATTTCAAATCAAGTAAGACTGGGTGCATTCATGCGTACACAGCTGCTGATAAGTAAAGAATCTTCTATTTTAGTCTGAGATAATATTAATTAGAATACAGAGCCTCCCATTTGTCACAAGTAGGGCACATCAAACACATCATATTCCTCTGTATATATTCTCCCCTCAGGTCTTATGTCATTCTCTGATCTCTTAACTAAAGAAGCTATATTCTTCTCATTTTCTCGTTTTTTTTTTTTCCTCCCTCCAAAAAACTGCTGTGGTAAGGAAATGAAGTAGAAAGTTAATAGTGAGAGAATAAGAATGATTATAATCTTTACATGTGTTTTATTATCATTTTTACCCACCAAAGCATTTACTTTGGTTTGTCGCCCGATCCACAAACACTTTGGAGGAGATGACATTACCGAATGGCAGGAACATCTGCATCAGCTCTCCATCCCCAAACTCCTGAGGGAGGTGGTATATGAACAGGTTGCAACCTTCTGGTCCTGCAGAAAAGGGGAGATTCAGAGAGAGAGAGAGGGAGAGAGAGAGAGAGAGAGAGAGAGAGAGAGGGAGAGAGGGAGAGAGAGAGAGAGAGGGAGAGAGAGAGAGAGCAGGGAGAGGGAGAGAGAGAGAGAGAGAGGGAGAGAGAGAGAGAGAGAGGGGGAGAGGGAGAGAGAGAGAGGGGGAGAGGGAGAGAGAGAGAGAGAGGGAGAGAGAGAGAGGGAGAGAGAGAGAGACAGGGGGGGGATGGGATCAGGGTAAGAAGATGAGGGGAATTATGAAGTAATGGAGGGAGGCATTCAGGGAGGAGAAAAGAAGGAGAGGAGGAGTGAGAAGGAAGGGAAGACATAAAAGAAGGAATTAGAGGAGCGCGTCCCTTGGCGCTGAGTAAGATGCTAGTTCTAACAAAGAGACAGAGATTCAGAGCAACACAGCAATGCCCATTTTCTGATTTAGTTACTTCTGATTTAGAGTCTTGTTCTAAAGATGGTATAGCTCCCTAAACTTTCACACAGAGATCAAGCAGAGATTTCATTCAGAGCTGTTCCTGCAGACTTTTTCAGCATAATCTTAGACGTATAAGATGCGTTGAGGAAGCAACTGAATTGCAAGATTATAGATGGCTTAAGGAGTCGCGCTCATTTACAGTCGCCTCTGGAGCAAGGACCTCTTTTCTCAGCCACTGGAGGGAGGCAAAGTCACAGGCACACAGATAACATCAAACACCAGATGTACAATTCATATCCGATCTCACTACGGATTAAAAAATAATAAAGGAATGAAACGTTTTCATGAAGATTTTATAGAGACGTTGTCACATTGTCTAAATAGCGTCAGAGCTAAGAGTGCTTCGTGTCGTTGAGTGCTGATGTCCTATTGAGGACTGTAACATTCGCTCCTACGTATGTCGGAGGAGTTGCTTGGTGTGTGTGGATGGATGTATGGAGGGTGTGGAGACGGCATGGTTTAGACATGGATAATGTGTCAGAGTAGTTCTCACCTTCTCTCTGCTGTTGGGGAATGATGGGAGGAGGTTGGGGAAACGCCTGGCTGATCTGTCCATATGCAGCTGGGTAGGCTGCTGAGACACACACGTACGCACCGTGTCAGATACACGTGGAGATCGGCCCTTACGGATAGCATTCATGTATGTTAATGATGTTTATTGATACACACACACACACACACACACACACAGGCTCAGCTACAGACCTGCATATTGTTGGACGCCAGCGTAAGCCTGTTGCAGGGGATCAGCTGCGGTGGGACTCTGGGCTGTGGAGAGAGACGGGGGGGAGAGAGAGAGAGAGAGAGAGAGAGAGAGAGAAGGAAAATGAGAAGGAGAAGGAGAGGGAGACAGTGAGATTAAGGGAGGGAGAGACAGTGAGAGAGAGGGAGAGACAGTGAGAGAAAGACATGAAGAGAGAGAAAAAGAAGAGAGAGGTGAGAGAGTGAGACCGGATACAGAATACAGAGTTTGAATGAGCAAGGAAACTCTGAGTGAGTTTACCTTTCTCTCTCTCTCTCTCTCTCTCTCCCTCTCTCTCTCTCTCTCTCTCTCCCTCTCTCTCTCTCTCTGCCCTACCCTTGCACCATCCTCCCCAAACAATTAAGTGGTGGGACACAGCAAAAGCTCTGCCAAAAGTTTCCACAGTGCTGGAAAGTTCTAACGACAGCCCGCGAGTTCACCAAGAGCAATATAGATCTACACCTCCACACAACACATCAATCAAGTCTGAGCCCCAGCAGTAATAAAAGCCAGCCGCCCTGCCCTGATCTGGCTCCAGCCCCAAAAAACACGCTGCTATTTCAGGACACACTAGCCAACACTCAGCAAAGCACAACTCCCCTCATTCACTGATTAAAGACTCCACTGTATTTGAGCTCTTTGATTTTGAACTCATTTTGGCCGGAGAAAGGAGGATATGGAATCATCTAGAACACAGGGGTTGTCTTATATCAAGGAATAACATCAGATCTGTGACAGATTATTGTGCTTTTTCGCTATCACGACAACCAATAAAACGTTACCGAGATGTCTGGAACACGCATGCAGGCAATGACCACACTAACACCACAAATATAGCACGAACATAGTTCACATGTCGTTTAATTTTGTCTGTGTAGTTTTCTTCTGTCAAGCGCACACACACAAACACACATACACAAATGAAATAACACAAAAAGCACTTACACACACATATCCCACGGTACCAAAAACTAGCACACTGATGCAGTGCTACAGGTGACACTGAGGGGTTTTGTTTCACATGAATGGAGGGATGAGGGGCAAAGGGTACCTTCAGAGAGAGAGGAGAGGAAGCAGCCTCCCTGAACACCAAAACAACTCCGTTGAGCCACGCCCAATCCGCCCTTCTCCGAGTCCTCCCTAAAAACCACCTCCTGTAAAACTGGGAGATAGCGAGGAAAAACACATTTTCTCTTCATCTCTGGAGAACTTTGCATAACCTCACCAGCATCACAGAGCTGTCCTCCTCCACCGAGACGAGACCACGAGCACACTCAAACTTGTAGGAGTTTTTGAGCTCTGATTATGGCACAGTCGGACACACACTCATCTAAGACTGAACTGAGCTAAAGCTCTCAGACAAATAGCATGACGCTCCTAGCTTCTAAATCTTCTAGCGTGAAGATTCTTCTTCATTCCCACCTTTTTACACATGCAAGGACTACTGACAATTGCGTAACCATAATATTCTCTACAATACATGGTGCGCAGCATTAGACATATTTGAAGGTGAAACAGAAAATAGAATATAGAAACCATAAAATATATATATAAACATGAAAATAAAAACATGGATAATGTAATAACACCATTGGAGAATCATAAGGGGCTTCCAAAACCACATATGTATGCAGTAGTGATCATAATGACTTGACTCTTCGTAAATGTTGCACATCATTAACACAGGAACAAGTGAATACGGCACTGAGATTATAACTTTAAATATGATTTGGTTAAGAACACAGGTAAACCACTAGAGATATAAACAATTGGTGATAGCTTTTGCACAATTCAATTTATGGAGTAATTATAGTCTACAGATAAATTAATATGAACATCTAGAAGTAAACCTATTTAGTTCCCCTTAATTAAGCCAAATGTAAGCCAAATGTTTCATCTTTAGGATTACTGGGGGGATACACTGACGAGATACTAAATGATATGTGTCATAGATATATGAATGGATGGTTTACATAAAGAAATATCATTGTACAACACTCACTGAATTACATTTAAATAATAATAAAGCATAGCTCTGAGAATCTTTATAGATAGAGTAAAACTGCCGATACTAAAACTCATCATAATACTCAAAGTAATAAGCTGTAGATCATGCAAAATAGTGTTTTCAAGTGTTTCACACTAATGTTGCAAAAGTAGATTTAAAAAAAATTCAAAATAGGAAGATATTAACAAAAAAAAAAAATAAAAGCCACAGTAGAAAAATAACAGACCACAATAATCCACAGAAGTGTCACAAGTGACATTTAAAATTAGAAACACACAGAGAGACTAATTAAAAGCTAAAGTCAAAAATAAATAATGATGCCAACTGAGCTTGCTTCTCTAATGCTGATGTGTATTGTGTTCCTCCATTTGGCTGAATAAAAACTAAAAGCTTCCTATTGACTACTGTGTGTGTGTGTGTGTCTTTTTTTTTTTTTTTTACATTAGGAACATTGGAAATAATGGTATTGAAGAATCTAAGAGCCTTAGCAGGGGGTTAAGACAGCAAACAATCAATATTCATGCAAGTATTTATCCATTCAGTGCTTTGTCTGTAAGTAAAATAAAAGTCACAGGGAATCAGTGTGATTCTTACAGAGCTGACGTAGCTTACTCTCTCTCTCTCTCTCTTTCTGTTTCTCTCTCTCTCTCTTTTTTTTAGACTTTTTTTTTGGATTTCTAGCTGCAACACCCTGAATTATTTGTAGTTTTTGTTTTTTAAATAGTTTTTTGGGCTTTGGTAATCCAGTGAACAGGAAATTACAACAGTCAAGGTGGTTAAAAATGGATGTGTGTCCCTTTTCTACATCCTGTTTACTTAAAAAGGTCTCCTTTCACTAAAATGGGACGGTGTTGGTTTTGCGAGGTTCGGTGCGTGCCTGAACTGGAATGCAATTTTGTGCTATTTTTACGCAAATGTAAAATTTTTAACCAAATAATGTAATCTTGCTCATGTCCTCATTTAGATTTAGACTGCTGTTACTCATCTGTTCATTAATTCATTCATTAATAACAGAGAAAGGGATTATGTAGATTAAGGGCAGTGGGGTCACCAGGTTCAGATGAAATATATTATCAAAAAATTGAAAAATCAATTGTATAATATGTGTGTGTGGGTGTGTGGGTGTGTGTATGTGTGCGCGTGTGTGTGTGTGCCTGTGGGTTGTGAATAATACCTGGGTAGGGATGGATTCCGTTGGTGAAGACAGCCTCTGCGGGTGGTTGGCCATTGGCTTGAGGAGGGGGCAGTCCTGTGAATCCGTTCACACTGATTGGTGAGGGGATACTGGTCACCGTGGGAGCAGTGATGCCTGGGGGCGTACTTCCTCCTAATAGCATGGACAGAGAGGATGAAAGAGAGAGTTATAGTCATTTTCTGTTGATCTAGTAATCTTACTTTCATTATTATTATTATTATTATTATTATTATTATTATTATTATTATTACTTCTTCTCAAGTATTTCAAAAATTCAGAATAAATCCATTCTAAAATACATTACTGGGATTGTAAAATCTGTTACAGGTCACTGTGAAGGACCAGGGGTGAGAGTGCATGTGTGTCTCACCTGACGTGGGGGTCATGGGAGCTCCCGGCAGGCCGTTGATGGTGGCCATGTGCTGCATCTGAGCAGCAGCAAACGCTGCCATAGGACTGAGGTACCCACCCTGCCCCACTGATGCCATCAATGCTGCCTGCTGCTGCACCTGAGAGAGAGACAGACAGTCAGAAAGGGGGCGGGGGGCAGAATTAGCATGAAGGTAATGACAAAAATGTAATGTGGAAAAGGAGAGATTGAGTGATTGAGAGAGAGAGAGTGAGTGTGTATGAGAGAGAGAAAGAAAGAGAGAGAGAGCGAGAGAGAGAGAGAGAGAGACAGGAAGAGAGAAATAGCTCTTGCCTGTGCGTAAGCTCCATAAGCTCCAAACTGCAAGGCCATGGGGTTGAAGATGCCCATCTGACCAGCCATCTGCTGCATGCGCCGGATAGTGCGCTCCTTATCTGTGTCTGCAAACTTCACAACCAGACTGGAGGAGGCGCCCTGACAAACACACACGCAGACACACAGACACACAGACACACACAGACATACACACACACACACATTCACACAGACACACAGACCCACACAGACACACACACACACGCAGACACACAGACACACAGACACACACAGACACACACGCAGACACACACGCAGACACACAGACACGCAGATACGCAGACACACAGACATACCGACACACAGACACACACACACACACATATACACACACATATACCGCATGAGCAAAAATTTCAGATATAGCTGTGGACGGCTCAGATAACTGCCACAGTAGGGACATAGTCAGTACTCACGGGCATGGTTTGGCTGCCGTGTAGTGCACTGATTGCGGCTTGGGCTTCAGCATGAGAAGAGTACTTCACAAAAGCACAGCCTAAGAGACAGACAGAGCCAGGAAAAAAAAACTAGTCAAAAACTAGTTATAAAATTTTGATGTTAAAAAAGAAAAAAAAAAAGTCCTGTGCTAGAAATTTCTTCTGTCTCATTGATTTTTTTTCCAGACTTATCACAGCACTAATTATGTTCCAGTCACAAATTTTTGGCTACGTTGCCATTTTACACTGCGAACTAGAACATTATGATGCAACGTTGAGCACAGCACTCGTAAAGGAACCATGTTCTGACCTTTGCTGTTTCCATCAGGCCCTCTGAGAATGGTGCACTCCTCAATACTGCCGAAGGACTCAAAAAGGCGTCGCACATCGTCCTCGCATTGCTGTTTGTTTAACATGCCCACAAAGAGTTTTCTATCTTCTGAAACAAAGAAAATCAGGTCATTCCCTTCCTCGTGGAGAGAAACCAGGCACATTCAGACAGCTATAGCCATCGTTACTGTACGTCAGTACACCTTAATGAGGATACAGCAGTAAAACACAACCTCCGGAGATTCATAAATAGAGCTAAAGCAGCTAAAAGAGCAATCACCATTTTTATAACTTTCATTAAAAAAAAAAAGAAGTTTATCCTTATCTCAAAATCAGCTCCCCTACTAAAAACACTGATTGGTCTGATTAAACTCATCTCCTTTTTTTTTTGTTTTTTTTTTTTTGTTTAATGAACTTGTCATGTGCTGTTTTCTGAAAACAAAAAGAAAACTAACAAACAGTCTCAAGAGCGTCAATAGGCTGTGCATTAATGAGAAATATTAATGGAATGGCTTTGTGTATGAGAAACCACGGCCTTGTGGACCTCAGATCCTCTGGAGCTTTTGTTTATTGTTTGTACTTTTATTTGGCTGTTTATAGCGACATTATTAAATTACAGATCAGGATAAGAGGAACAAAAGGTGCATTGTCTCAGAATTTCATTAAGTCATAATTGCTATGTCAGTGCTGCGTGTGTGAAGCCCTGGGGTAGGAATATAAAATGAGCCATGCGGTACTCTGTCAGGGCATTTCCATTTGATAGGTGGATATGATGTAATTAGTCCATGCAAAAAAAAAAGAACACACACACCCAAAAACACATAGTGAAACTAATGGACACATAGACAAAGTCCCAGAGGGCTGTTTATCTGTGTGTGTGTGTCTGTGTGTGTGTGTGTGACTGCATGTATTGTACCATGTCGTAAGAGGCTGGTAACTGTGTTTTTCTCTTTCAGTGTATGCCTGGTTGTGAACATACACTGTCTAGTGAATATGTGTGCGTGCGTGTGTGTGTGTGTGTGTGTTTACTTGTGCACACGCGTTCGAGCGTGCAGAATGACAAGGCAGTAGAGATATTAATGAGGACTTGCTGTGCGTGTGTGCGTGTATGTGTGTGTATGTGTGTTTATGTGTGTGTGTGTGTGTGTGTGTGTGCGCGTGTGTGTGTGTTTGTAGGTGTGTGTAGGGTCCAGTCAGACTGCTACTGCTGCTTGTCAGAGTGTCCTTGCCCAGTCAACAAGACTAATCTCCACCCTGGCCTCACATGGAAGGCAGTGTTTACAAGTGTGGTCCACGTATCACCTTCTCTCTTTCACACACACACACACACACACACACACACACACACACACACATGCACGCACACACTTGAATTACACGTACTAAATGCACTAAAGATGGCCGATGTTCAGGGATTCCAGAAGGGCTGCTAAAAAGCAGATGGTGTCTTACAGGGAAAAAGGTCTCAGTGAGACAGAGTGAGAGAGTGAATCTGAAGGTAAATCAATACAAGCCCCTTGGCCATTTAAGTCCCTGTGAGCGCTCTACTGATAGACTGTAAGAAGTTTGCATGACATGTCCAAACTGGTCAAGAGCAATGTCTTATCCATACCAAAAACAGAACCTTTCTTTTCTTTTCTTTTTTCTTTTCTTTTCTTTTCTTTTCCTTTCTTCCATAATTCATCCACCAGTTTTTGAATTACATTCATTATTATTATTATTATTATTATTATTATTATTATTATTATTACTAAGTTCTAATAGTACCATAATATTGTATTATGTTTTAATAATATTGTATTTACCCGTGGGCACGGCTTTAATAAAACTACTTATGATAAAATGCTATAGTTTATGTGTAAAGGCAAAATTTATCAATGTGTAATGGCGTGCTAACATCTTGCAATAAGTTACAATTACTTGTATCCGACAACAACTAATTGTTGTAATCCATTGTATCTGCACAGGGCATGACATCAACACCAAAAACTAGATGTAAAGCGGCTATTACTGCTCTTGTTTTTCCAAAAAAAAAAAAAAAAACCCAAACCAAAACAAACAAACAAACAAACAAACAAACAAAAAATCTCAAACACACTTATATCTGTAGATGATACAGATCATGTATGAACAACGTCAAATATTTATTTCTCATTCAACCCTTTCTACTGAAATGTAAAAAAACATTTTAAGGAGCATAGTTTATGAATAGTGGCTACGGATCTGGACAGTTTATAAGCTTCGGGTGAAATAAAAAAAACAAAAAAAGTGGCAGTTTAAACACTTTTCTTTTAGAGAGCTAGCATCGGCCACTTCACCTTGAGGGACCTTTTTATGGCTCTCTCCACAGTAATGAGAGAGGGAGCCTGTTATGAGAATGCCTATTTTGTTTGGAAGGACAAGTTCCCTGTTTTCTTTTTCTTTCTTTTCTTTTTTTTAATCCTTCTCAGTTACCTCCACTGTGTGTCTCTCCATCTGCATTCTCTAATTCCTCCCTCCATCCATCCTCATCTTACTCCTGTTTCGACCTCCTCCTCTCTCTACAACTCTTAGTCTTCATCTGTTCCTCGCTTCCTCTGGCCCTGAGTCACTGTGACCTCTACTTCTCTCTCTCCATCTCTCCGCGTCTTGTCGTAATGACCGGGTAGAAGCTTTGGCAAGGACTGGGTATCGGTTTTGAGATGGCTGTCTTTTCAGAGGATGGATAAGGCATTTTTAAAAGGCTAAATGTGGGATAAATTTGGCTATCCAGTGCCACAAAGACAATTGATCTGTCAAGTGTGAGTAAGAGAAGATGCCTTCAATTAGAGAATGGAGCGTATGGCAAGAGATAGAGAGATGGAAGGAGACGGCGGAAGAGAGGACAAGCTGCATCTATCTCTAGCTCTCCAACAATGTGCCTGTCTCTGCCTCTCCATGAATCCATCAATCCCTGTTAGGGAATACCACACCAAGAAGGGAGAGGAAGACAAGCAATTCTCCCCAACCAAACTATCTTCTCCTCTCTTCTTCTCCCAATCCTCTCTCTCTCTCTCTCTCTCTCTCTCTCTCTCACTCTCACTCTCGTTCTCTCTCTCTTTCACTCAGTCCCTCTCTCTCTCTGTGCTCTGTTATCAGCACATCCGCAGCACTCTGTTCTGCATATGAATATAAAAAACGTCTCCGAAAGCAAACAAAGGGAGCCCGAGGAAAGGGGGGGTGGGGTGGGGGGTGCTGGGGGGTGGGCGGAGTGACCGGCGTTTATGTAACGCTGCTCCAGTGAGGAGTCTGGCTCCTCTGGGTCCTGTAGGCTTGTCATCTCTCATTGAGCTTCGCCATTAAATATGACACTCAAGAATGGGAGTCGCACTGACACAGACTGGTAATGGTGACAGTGATTTAAGACGACAGACACGTTAAAAAAAAAAAAGAAAAAAAAAGTGGAACACTACCTCCTCTGCTCTCACTGTCTGCTGGCTTCACCTGGATCGGTCTGTTCATCTGCACAAAGAGAGAGAGAGAGAGGGGGGGGGGGGAGGAAAGAGACAGAAGGAGAGGAAGGAAAGAGAGACACATACAGTTTAAAATTTTTTCATTGAAAATAAAAAGACTGTACAGTAAACACATTTTTCACAGAGCGTGTATTGAGTCTCAGTAGAGTATCTTGTTTTTGTAAGTGTGTGAGTGCGTGCGTGTGTATGTGTGTGTGCGTGTGTGTGTGTGAGTGAGAGAGAGAGAGAGAGAGCGAGAGAAAGACAGGAAATTAGATAACACATGAATCTATTCACAGGAACGATTCTCTCAAGTGTTTGTATGTGTGTGTGTGTTAGATTTAGAGTATGTGTTCCTAATGTGTAGTTGCTTGTGTGGTCTACATTCCAATCTTGGACTAAAACCCTGAACAACCTTTCCACCATCTGAAAGCATTTCATTGCTCCACCATCATTTGTGCAGGTTCCCAGCCAACTACAGCTCAATAATACATGCAAGCTGTGAAACGGTTGGCTCCAATCAATTTTTAATAATGTCAATCACCACATTGTCAGTGGGGAGGAGAGAGCAAGCAAGGGGAGGAGACACAAAAAAGGAAAAAAAAAAAAAACCCAAAACAACAACAACAACAACAACAACAAAGAAACACAGGATAAAGTCAGAAAGTCAGCTGTGAAAAATGTTCCGATGAAATGTACTGGGAAACTTACCTTTGCAAATATCATATACACAAAAACGTGCTTGCGCACACACACGCACACACACACACACACACACACACACACACAAACAGACACACAGATACGTAAACATATACTCATTAACTTATTTCTAATGCTGACCAGGCTCCATCTAAAGCATTATTCTTATCAGACTGGAGAATACAGTTTGGCCTCTCTGGCTCCATGCCACACAAAGAGCTCTGGGGCTTCTCACTACATAAAGTTCACTGGTTTCCAGACCTAATCACACACTCTCTTTCCCCTGTCCTCCATCAGCCTCTTTTATCGCCAGTAAAGCCCGCCTAATGTTTTTAATGTGTTTTGATGCATTATTTATTTCAGTGTAGGCCAGAGAGAGAGAGAGAGAGAGAGAGTGAGAGAGATGCATAAGGAAGGAGAGACAGGGAGAGAGAGAGAGAGAGAGATGGAGAAAGAAAGAGAGATAGAGAGAGAGAGAGAGAGCGAGAGAGAGAGAGAGAGAGAGAGAGAGAGAGAGAGAGAGAGAGAGAGAGAGAGGTAGATCAGGACATAGATCAGGGAGCAGCACAAGGTCAGAGTCTCCCACATTTTGCTCTCTCAGTCTCCCAGTAGGCCTATCTTCACATACATTTTAATGTTTTCCTCTGACTGGTACAAATGGACTGGGCCGTATGTGTGCTAATTGTATTCCTCCTACCGTATCTCACTCTGCTGACGGCAAGACTGGCACTAAACCATTTCTCCTCTGGCTCAACACACACACACACACACACACACACACACACACACACAAGGGGCTTTGTTGTTTCTTAATAGCTTTCACACCAAAGTGCACAGCAGTGATCAAATGGAACCAATATATACAGCTTAAAGACTCATACACATGTAAGCACAAACCTGTACATACACAACCTCGACATCTTCTGCTTTGTTTCTGATTATGTTTGTGCTCTCTCTCTCTCTCTCTCTCTCTCTCTTTCTCTCTCTTTCTCTGTGTGTTTGTGTCTGGTTATATGAATTAGACTGTGCAGTCTCAAATATCTAAACAATCTGATATTACAATCCTAGTATGTATTATGAAAACAAATGCTGTCATTTCAGCATTGCAATTTGAGGGTATATTTAGAGGCATTTGAAGGAATACATTTTTGGATTTTCTTTCTTTGATTTCTTAACGTTGTCCACCTGAGTAATGCGGAGCAACGCAGCGCTCAATGATTTACTCCGGCTACAGCTAGATGGCACCATTGAGCAAGACAGAAACTCAGTGCTCTTTGCCTCTACATCGCTATTCATGGAGAGAGAAAAAAAACACTCTGCGCCTAAACATTTTACACAAAGGAACGACGAGAAATACGTTAACACACACACACACACACACACACACACACACACTCGTATAGCCAGACACGATGCCAGCAGCGTTCTTTTCTCTCCGTCAGCGAAGGCGTTCCCGAACGTTGCTCGGCAGTTTCAATGGTTATGGAGTAAACTGGGATTCGTTCTGTAGATTATATAATTCTGTGACATGTGCCTGCATTCAGTGTGCTGAACGGATATGAACATTTACATGAATTGCACATGAGTGGGAGTTACTTTTTTAGCATGCCTGGATCTTCATTGATAGGGATTTTTATTTCCTCCAATTGGCCGTTTTGAAGTAATCTAGCTAGGCACATGTAATCTAACTGCAGCTGCTCTCCGAGGAGTTCCTACCAACTGTCATACTCGTACCACTGTTCCACCAGTAGCTTTTTTAGAATATTTATTGTTCTACTCTGAGAGCTAAACTCATTACCCCACATTACTGCTGCTTCGAACTACACATTCCTTAACCGTTAGAAAGTTCACTCGGCGCTTAGTTCACTCTGCTGCACTAAAACGTGAAACCGTTCGCAGTATTTTAACCACTGAAGCTCTCGGGGCTACGTATCGATGACCAAAGAATCCTGAGGGAGAAGGACTATTTCAGGTATGTACAGCAGCCTAAATAAGTGTTTGTTTAGCCTTCAAAACATGGCTGTAACAGCTCGGGAGACAAATAACTGTACAACGGTCAATCCCAAAACCATTAAGCCCACCAAGACCACAGGGTTCATGGGTCACTGAAGATAACTCTGGTACCTTATGACGGTGTGTTACGGAGCTTGAGTGTAAGCATAAGAGCATATAGAAATATGACAGAAATGTCTATATGAACACAATAGGAATAACACTGTTTTTTGAAACTCAGCATAAAATATGACAGAACAGTATACAGAAAACTGATGTTGTTTTTGAAGAAATTTCTCATTAAAGTTCGAATGACAATGTGGTTTGAAAGATTTCAAATAAAAGATTTTAAGTTCACATGCATAAATACGCACACAAATGTGCCCACAAAGACACGCACACATTTATGTTTCTGCCTGAATGTTTAAGAAACTAAGGGAAAAGTGTTACTTTTTTCATACACCAGATTTAACGTGAAGAGAATGAACAGTCCAATACTCCATTCATATAACAAATGTTGATAGAAACTTTTTTTTCCCAGTGAAGTCAGTCATTTTTCTTTCTTTCTTTCTTTCTTTCTTTCTTTCTTTCTTTCTTTCTTTCTTTCTCTCTTTCGAGAAAATAATGAAACCGTTCATCCAGGTCTGGTGAAGCAGGAGGCAATCCTAGTAGGATTCCCAGGCATGGCTTTGTTGTTCTCCATTCAGATTGCACTGAGAATTGCCCAAGACGTGAGCCAGCGAAACAAATACTAAATAAAAACATAAAGATAAATTATGAATCTGCACAGTCTGTGCTTCCTGGCCGGCACACTGCAGCGAGAGGCTGCCTCTCTAACCATGACATGACTGTATAATAAATCACTTATGAATAGCACACGCTTCAGCTCGCAGGTTGAGTTTGTCCTCCTCACACAGATACCACACACACACGCGCGCACACACACACATGTACACGCGTGTGCACGCGCGCACACACACACACACACACACACCACATGGGGAGGCAGAAAAACAAACACGCGCACACAAAATACACACGTGCGGACAGCATGTAGGCACAAAAACAAACAAACAAACACACTCATAAGATACACACACACATATGCGCACGTGTGTGCGCGCGCACACACACACACACACACACACACACACACACACAGATCATGCATAGAGAGAAGTAGATGCTTGCACATTCCTGTGGATTCAGGCATTGACAGATGTAAATCCGAACATAACTGCAGAAATAAATGCACCCCCCCCCCCCCCCCCCCCCCACATACACACCCACCCACTCACACACACGCGCGCACACACACACACACACACACACACACACACACACACAAAAGACAGTCAGTCTATACTTGCTCTAGTTCTACTTGCAGCACCCTGTCAGAGTTGCACAAAGCAAAGTATTATTCCAGCATCCAAAAAAAAAAAAAAAAAACTGGATAAAAACATAATAAAACTAAAACTCCATCCCTCCTCTCCCTCTGACATCACTTCAGCTCATATATAAATTTCATCCATGTTTGCGCTCCAGTTATTGCTTTTTGGATTTTAGGTTTTCTTCTCTTTGCACCATTCTCCCTCTCCAAATCCTGCTCACACGGATGTATCCTCCAATTTGGATTCTGCTAAATGATTAAACCTTCAAGGTGTCCATAACTCACACTTATTTCAGCACAGTCCTCCTCTCACTCTCTTTACACACGTACACACACAGAGGAGAGAGAAGGAGAGAGAGAGAGAAGAGAGAAAAGAGAGAGGTGTAGAATATTCTGGACAAACCTTTAACAGGTGGAATTCATGTCATGTAAGACCTTCCGAACAGACATGCGCCTCCAGGCAGGCCTTCCAGTTACAGTCTGCATCACCTCTATTAAACACTGCATATTTTAAACCACCTGCAGAATCATTTCACACTTCCAAAGCTTCAAAGAAGCTTTCACTAAATGATCAAGAGGTGTAAAATACTACACATGTTTAGAAGTTACCAAAAAACCCCCCAAAAAACCAGAAAACGAAAATGAGAAAACTTTTACAGGTCCTTGTGAAAAGCAGAGAACTCCACATGACCTTAGTTTACATAGAGCTTGTTGTAAGACCAGAGTTTCAGAATATCCACTGGTTATTAAAGGGAAGTCAAAGCAACTGTAGAAAAAAAAGCAAAAAAAAAAAGCATTTGGTTCTCTTGTGACTTATCAACATTTTCCGCATTTGAATAATGCCCATTAAGACCATTAAAATACACTGACATTCTGAGACCTCTTCTTTCAGAAGCTGCATGTGCATGATAAAGTTTACCTATCTCTCCATATGCAAATTTATTAAATGTTACTGATTACTGAGAATTATTAAAGAGTATTCTGGACCTTTTCAGCAACACAGCCAAACACTCAATGCATTAACTTCTATTCACAGCAAGCCTACAGAGGGAAATGAGCATACAAGATGAACTCATTAGACGAGAGCTAATCTATTAGAAGGCCAGATTATATATCTCCCACACTTTCCAATCGCGACATAATTACACATATGAAAGCAATACATAGCAGCAATAACGTTCCTCCAGTGATTATAGCGGTGACAATAAAAAGAGAGCATTTATCTGACAGAGAGAGAGAGAGAGAGTGCAAGAGAGGGAGGGAGACAGCACGAGAGAGAGAGAGAGAGAGAGAGAGGGAGAGGGGAATATACTGTGGAGCAATAAAAAAGGACAGAATGTTTTCAGTACTGTACTCCCTCTCTCTTTCGCTCCCTCTCTCCATCTCTCCACTGCTTTGGCTTTGCAGTGTGGATTACGTAGTGTTGGAAGGCCATAAATCCTGCTTTCTCTCCCAGAAGTGGGCATAAATCAAACTGCCGCTCCAATCCTGCCTCCACCGTATTTGCTTTTACTCATCTAATGAATAAAAAATGAAAAACACGCTCAAAAAGCTGTCAAATTGGGGACTCTCTGTCTCTTTTCTTCCTCTTCTTGTCTTCTCTCCCTTGCCCCAGTACAATGGTAATGGCAATGGGAGGATTGGTGTAATCGCTCTGAGATTATTTATTAGCTTTACAGTGTCTGACTTGCTTTTGTTGCCTCTCTTCCCCTCTCCCCTTCTGTCCTCTACATGTCTATACATACATACATACATACATATATATATATATATATATATATATATATATATATATATATATGTGTGTGTGTGTGTGTGTGTGTGTGTGTGTGTGTGTGTGTGTGTGCGTGCGTGCGTGTGTGCGCGTGCTTCCCTTCTGCTACCATCACTTAAGTGGTCTAAGAGAAGGGGGAGGGTTTGCAATCAGTCAGTCAGTCAGTTAGTCAGTAGTCAGCCGGACATGACCTTGTGTTGCTTTTCCCTGAGCGGCAGAAGAATGAGAGATGAATAGAAAGGGAGAGAAATAGTGAAATATTTCTGTCTTCCTTGGAGGAGAAGGATAAATGAATAGAAAAGGAGAAAGAGAGAGAGAGAGAGAAAGAAAGAAAGGGAGATAAATATATTCTTAGATACCCATAAGTCTAGTTGTAATATGCAGTGACCGAGGATGGAGTGAAGTGCAAAGATCATCTGAGTAAGTGAGACAGAGCCTGCAGCAACCAAGTCTGAAAGGCTTGCAGCTCTCTGTCTCTCTCTCTCTCTGTCTGTCTCTCTCTATCTCTCTCTCTGTCTCTCTCTCTTTCTGTCTCTCTCTCAGAGGGCTGGACACTGCCGTGCTGCAGTGGCATTTTCAAAAGCAGGCCACATCTAACAGTCTCCTGAGGGACAATTTAACGCTCTCACAACAGCAAGCAATCATTACAGAAAAGAGCTGCCTGGCGTTCACTGGAGTTAAGCACACCAGGCTATCTCAGAGGTACACACACACACACACACACACACACACAAACACACACACGTATGAAAGCATATAACATGCTTGTGTGCATTCACACATACAAACAAAAAATTCCACATTGCAGTCAACACACACACACACACACACACTTTTCCAGCTCACACCCTCCTCTCTCATCCCATAATCAGCCATCCAGTTCCCTGTCTGATTAAATATAGAACATGGAGCAAAAAAGAGAAGAGGGAGAGGGAGAGAGCGGATGCTACCAACAGACTGACAGACTCTGAAAACTCGACACAAAAGAACGGCAAGCAAAACAACAGCCGACACATGCTCAGCATCTCCATTCTTCCCCACCAAATTGCTTAGCTTTTACATTTAGCTCTCTGAAACTAGGAGTTGTCATCAGAAAAGCATTGTCACGCTGTTACTCTCCCCATTATACAGTCTCCTCTCTGCTACTCAGATACTCAGAGGACAATAATAGTCTGTCAATAACACTTGCACCTACAATCACACACAACAACACCTCTGTATGAAGGCACTTAAAATCTCACACATGAACGGGAAGAATAGCACTAGCTTTGGCACTCATTATGAAAGACCGCCATGCATATACACTCCCACAAGCTCTCCAGTAATAACCCTTACACTTACACTTTCACACTAAAACACTCCAACAGACATTCTCTCTCTCTCTCTCTCTCTCTCTCTCTCTCTTTCATTTTCTCTCTTTATTTCTTCCCGCCCCCCTTTTCTGTTTCTCTTTTTTTTCTCTCTCTCTTTCTGTTTTTAACAAACAAACAAACACATAGATGTGTGCACACACCATTACTGTGCATTCACACCATGTCAGTCAAATGAGTAACACAGAAAACTGCTGTTTCTCGGAGGCAACGCTGAGGTCACAGCAAGCTTCAAAACAAGCACAAACAGTGAAAATGTTTCAGCACCCAGAAACACCCCGCAAATATCCTGTGCTTAGTGCTGAGTGGGAATAGATGTAGTTTTGGTGGTCACGACTGAATTAGTTTGAAACGCATAAATGGCAAAGAAGTAATTTATTCAAATCCAGACCGGATAACGAAAAGTAAATGACAAGTCCTTGTGAATGGATAACCTATTAAGACTAGACTGTCAAAGAGTAAAACCAGGTCTCCCGAAACCAAGATCAATGCTAAGCATCAACAGACGAAAACCAAATGTTGGGTCATGGCAACACATACCCAAGATTTAGACAAAGTCTCATATATGAGTAACTTCTGAGGAGACAAAACAAAGCTGATTTATTTGTGCTGTTAGACATGCTGGACCATTGGCAGAGTTCTAAACAGTCACCCAAAGCGTGACAGTTCACTGCTAATGTGGCATCGAGCAAAGCGGCTCTAGAGGTCCTGTGACCTCTGACATAGAAGGTAAAAACTGTCAGCTAAATGAATAGTTGTAAGTAATCACTCGACCAATGTGAGACAAGTCTTGTGATAGACTTCTGAAAGAGCTAAAACTGCATCCAAATCCTGAGTAGATCACACGGGGACTTTAAACAAGGCCATAATTATACGATCTCCCAAAGAGAGCTTTCCTCACACGGACCGTGGCTGTGGAACATTATATATCTGCTGATGGGTGGGGTGATTGTTGTTTTTGGAAAGGGCACAGACACACACACACACACACACAGACACACACAGGCCCTCAAGCACAATCAAAAAAGACAGATGGAGCAAAAACGCCTTCACCTTCGAACAGACAAGGACAGTGAGAAACATCACTCACTCAAAGCAGTTTCTCACGAGTCCTTATTCCTCACACTCAAACGTCATTTCCCTCATTTATTCACAACACAAACGGCACCTCCTATAGCACTCTGCTGAGGAGTTTGCAGTCTGTAAAAAGAATGATTAAAATCTTTAATAATTTAAAACACAATCCCCAAAAGAGAAGAAAGGTGCAAGGTAGGGTGTAGAATGCAGCATGCTGAAATAAGGAGCTATTTCGAAATTTTGTCCTTTGAACAGAAATGAAATAGTGTCCTTCCCTTCAAGGGAGTGCAATGGGAGCAGAAGCGCCTCCATGCTCCTTAATTTACTCCCTTTAATTTGCGGACACCTTCGGCGGACTCTGGGAGGGCAGCCAAGGCATTGGAAACTGAGCCGGAGCATCTCCTCAAATAGAGCCCAGGATCATTTTCATTATTAATAGTGAAAAATTTCTCTTAGATTGTGCCTGTAAATATCCAAATAAAACCTTGTTCGGGACTCCTGTAAGATTGAATAATTTCCTGTAAGATGCTGAGATGCCAAAACTAGGTCTAAAAAAATAATGCACTTATTCAAGAAACTCTTTATATTATTTATTACAGATACCGTAATGATTGTCAAAGACTCTTGCCTAGAATTATAAACTGGGTTTCATTAAAAGTTAGCTAAACACACTTTCAACCATTGTTGTTTGCTGAATAATTCCTGTGGAACCTACAGTAAGGTTTGTGCGACAGAGAGGTCGTCTCCAAGCCTGCTCTCTAAACGAGGCAGACATTCTCTTTGCAGGTCCAGGAGCCTAGTGTGGCTCAAGGGATTGGACTGTCTGTCACCAACAGAAATAGTCCTGCTAGGCACTCTCCCGCTGGGGCCTGGCACACCACTTACACAGCCAAACAAAAATCAATGGCTTAATGATCCAAAACCGGTAATAGAAAAGGAAAAAACACAAAGCCTCTAAAACAATAAAATGTCTTTTGGCAAGTGCAACTACTTCCTGTACCAGTGTGTGTGTGTGTTTGTTTGTGTGTGTGCGTGTGTGTACGCATGTGTGTGTGTGTGTGTGTGTGTGTGTGTGTGTGTGTGTATGTTAGCTCATCCTGGCTTGGTGGCGCAAAACATATTGATTTATTGATCGCCTGTGTTGCCCATTTGCCTTCTCACATTCTCTGTGCCCCGTGAGGAGTGACTCCTGGGGGGAGCAAAAAAAAAAAAGAAAAAAAAAAAAAGAAGTGACTGCAGTTGGGACCCAGGAAGGGAAAAAAAAAAAACAGCCCGTCCCCAACGTTGAGCCAACCGAGCAATCTCGACCGGGGCGCCGTTCCCTCTCCAGTTTATATCATCCAGATTTATTAAGCCGGGTCAAGACCAAATCAAAAAACCTTGACCCATCTGCTCTGAGCAATTTATAAGCACCTTATAACAGCTTGTGGCGGTATGGCAGGGGATAGTTTCCTCTTTGCAGGACTTGTCCCCTCGGTGAAAGCCCACCGTCTCTGTGTAATTTAGCGATTAGCAGACAGGTTATACTCTATGATTTATCCCCTCTTTGCCCCTATCGTGGTTAGTCTGCTGGGAGGATCCTGAAGCGGAGCCGCTCTGCACTGCAGTATAAAACCCAGATGAATCAGTTCTGATTGGAGAACATTGTCTCATTGATTTGGATGTTAATGTTGGTCCTTAACATTCACAATTAGAGGTTCATGTATTACGACAACCACACACAAACTTCCTGTGATAAGATGTATGCTGTTAACAGTGAGTTCAGAAACGATGAATGATTTGTGAAGATGTAGCAGCTGCATTTCTATCAGATACAGGATTGAATCTTTCACTTATAGCACTACATGTTCATGCTGGATGTAACAGATGGAATTACTATATGATGTAGCAATTCATCTTGGTTTTCCTTCAAGGAGACATATAACATTTGATTTTGTGGTAGATTTTGGAGGGGCCACAGGTAAACCGCATTCAACCGCTGAGAAAAAATAATCAGTACGTCGGAAAAACCTCAGCTAGGGGACGGAAAGTGCAAAGTCAGTGAGCAGCAAAGCAACTCTCCAATGCAACTGGGGTTGTCATGACAACTTGTTATCCTGAGCGTTCCCTGAGGCAGCTGGGAAATCAGAAGGGGAGGGCTACAGGGACCAAGGCTATTCTTAAACGCACAGCAACAGGCAAATGCAATTACAGGCACAGGGAGCCAGTGACCTAATCAAATCAGTGAGGAGAGGGAGTAGCGGGGAAGTGGGGGGGGGCGGGGGGGGGGGGGGGGGGGGGGGTTGCAGGGCTGTCGGAAGCCTGCTGCTTGCCTGGAATGGCTCACCCAGAAGCGGCCCCAAGGGGCAGAACCGGTCCGAGGCAGGGCCAGCACAAACTGTCTGAACACAGGCTGAACATCACACTGACCATGCTGGGACATGAAAGGAGAGCCAGGACACTGGTGTCTCCCCTCCAGGTACATTGTCTATGTCCACTACCTCTTCTGCACAACATGTTGGATGCGGTACAGTGTAATGCACTACATTTGCTTGTTATCAACAACGTGAATTTCATTTGCTCGTTTTCACGACGTAACGCACGACGTTGGCTCGTTTGCACACCGAAGACTTTTTTTTTTTTTCCTTTTCATGATCATAGACATTCAGGCACATTAATGAAACCATCACAGACACTGTATAGAGCGGTCACACAAATAAACATCCCAACGGTTCCCTCTGGTAAAAAGATTATTCAACCTTATTTACATCATCCCATTAGCTCTAGCCTTGACCAATGCGGTATTATCGGTCTCTAGCTGTCTTCAATGTAATATTATAACTCCGGGTCCCCTGTCCAGTACAGTTCTATAGCGCTGACCCAGTCCCCTGCTGTCCATTACAGAATTAAAGCTTTGGAGCAGTCCCCTCTCCAGGGCTGGATGTGGGAGCCCTCCTGCGTCTAGGCCTGTCTCCTCTCCCCTCACTGCTAATGAGCAGGGTAATTACTGATGGCCCTGGCTGAGGGGAGGAGGCCTGCCACAGCTCAGCTAACCTCCCTGAGAACAATCACACAGACAGAACCCGCTTAATTAAACATACCTCAGAGGGGCCTCATGGACAGAGAGAGAGAGAGAGAGAGAGAGAGAGAGAGAGACAGAGAGAGAGAGAGAGAGGGGGGAAAGAGAGAGAGAGAGAGAGAGAGAGAGAGAGAGAGAGAGAGCACCTGTACATGTTACCTGTTCAGCTCCATAAATTCTAAACTGAAAGATGGAGGAGTTGGATCAGTATCAACGTACTCTTTCGTTTTTTAATTTTAGTCCTAATGTTATAGTCCTAATATTTTGTTGTATTTTTCCTTTTTTTTACACACACACACACACACACACACATACACACACACACACACACACACACAAACACCAGCACTATCACATGAGAGCACTGCACTGAATTCCAGTGTGTTTACAGCCAAATCCCCTCCAGTCCCACACACTGTAATGGAGCAGTGGGATATGGGGGTGGATATGACAGAAGAGATCAAAACATTTCTACTCTAACAAACAGGACACTGATGGCAGCAGAGCCAAACATCACACTCCCCATGATTAATAGATGGACACTCTCTCACTCACATCATTAATGGATAGGCTTGACTCCTTCAGTTTCTGATAACATGCCTAATGTGACTCTGACAACCCATACTGAACATATTACCACTACATTCAAACAATAGAGATTTGTAAACAGATAGATTCTTGTGTCTGTGAGGACAAATTAAAGAAGGTTCTGGTGGTTTTGCGTTTGTCCACCACTTTTCCATGACGTTCTCGCGAGGAAATGAGATGCAGCCGTAGCTTTAGCGCAACAAAATTGCAAATAAGTCAGAGAGTGTAACTTTTCCTAGTTTTAATGATTTATTTAAATTTTTAAAAAGTAAACTTCTAGAAAGCATGTTACCACATAATGAGCTATTTACATAAATATGAACATACACACTGCCTTCAATCTCTCCCTCTCTGCCTAAAGTAGAACGTTTGATGTGATTCGGGTATGCGTGCGCCTGTGCGTGCGTGTGTGCGTGCGCGCGTCCGTGTGTGTCCGTGAGTGAGTGTACGCACACATTGCTTCAGATGTGTCACAACAAAGGCCCTGTTTTCAAATGATCATGATGGATCAGCATTCCGGGTAATCACTCCATTATAGGCTCAGATAGATGGCACGGACAGGGACACGAGGCAGATTGCACCATGGGAAAGAAAAAATATGCATTCTTCATGAGAGCAGACACATCAATAGAACGCAGCCTCTAAAACTCACTATATCACCTTGTTTACAAAATGCTTTCCACAAGACGGAGAGAGAGAGAGAGAGAGAGAGAGAGAGAGAGAGGGAGAAAAAAAAGAAACAGATGCGTCAAAGCTATTCCAGCATGTGTGGTCATACGCTACCGTCTTCCTGATAGAGAATTTCATTTAACAGTCATTTGCCACACATATCAGTCCATGCCCAGAGCACTTCTTCAAATGGAAGACAGTTAAATTCTATTTGAGTCAGACTGTCTGGCCATGAGAAAAATGCAAGGTTTATAAATGTGAATATAGTTGAGAATGGTTAATGGAACCAGATGGGAATGTTTTTTCCCCCCTTCAAACAGAGAGATATTAAGAAATGTTATTTTTATCAACACGTACACCTGGTGAGTCTCTATAGATTATTCAAAACAATATGATTAAACATGTTTCTAAAAGAAAAGGGTGAGAGAAAGAAAACATTCCAAAGTTTAATCAAAGAAAGAGACCATTTTCGTGGAGTCAAATGCAATCTTAAACATCTGGGCTCTTTTGAATGGCGCACAGCTTGCCTGCTGTTTCATATGTTAGCGGATTCTCTCTATGGTCCTAACCAGCCATGAGAGACAAGCAGAACAAACGAATTAAAAACAAGGATCCTGGAGCTTAGCAAGGAGGGAGAGAGAGAGGGAGAGAGTGAGAGAGAGCGCAAGAGCGTGAGAGAGAGAGAGGAAGAGAGAGAGAGGGGTTTAAGGGGTGGGTGAAAAAGAGAGGAAGGGAGGGAGAGAGAGTGAGGAGAGATAAAGAGAGAAAAAGAGGTAGTGAAAGAAAAAAAAAACGGAGGGAGAAAAAGGGAGAGAGTTAAAGGCTAAGAGAGAGTGTGCAGAATAGCAGAGCTTGTTTAATTCATCAAAACTGGCCTCATAGAGAGTTGTAGTTTTAAACTTTAATGAAAAGAGCCCTAAAGTCCTGATGTAACAAGATGAAGAGAGGGAAAAAATAAAACAGGGAACTCAGCGAAAGAACTTCAGAAAAACAATTCTTCTCTGTGTCACTACTTTGGGCTCCGCATAGTTAAAGTAAACACACACGTATGTATGCATACATCTGCACACTCAAACACACGTACACACACACACATACACGCACACACACAAAGCAACAAAGCATATACATATTTCCTATTTCCCCATGGTAAGCCACCCCCTGTGGCAGTCATTGTTGTGTGTTTGGTGTGTCAGCAGATCCAGTTTTCCAACAGTGACCAGAGAACGTCTCCTCATTATTAACCCAAGCAGAGCTGTGTGTGTATGTGTGTGTGTGCATGTGTTGCTTTGGTGGAAGAATTAATTTTCCTGCTGGTGTTAAAATATGGTATGGTATGATTCTGTCTATTTGCATACCCGGCTCTGTAGAGACTAGGCTATGAGTATGAGTGTGAGTGTGCGTGTGTGTGCGTGTGTGTGTGGCTGAGTCCATAAATATCCTGAACTTGCGCTGATGGGAACCATTAGGACAGGAGCACCAAAGGCTGTTCCTGGAGGGCCAAAGTGCTATTGTTTTTAGCCTTTGCCTCTTAATTAGTGACTAATTTTAACCTGGGGAAACAGGTGTACGTATGTACTTTTAGAGATCACAGCAGTTGGTTGATAAGGAAACCTGCAATATTTCATGCCTCTGGGTCTGAACTTGGGAACCTTACATTAGAACTGCCTACTCTGTGAACTTATGCAAATGAAGGACAAAAACACAACCATTCTTTATGATTGATTTACAATTTACCGTAACAGAGCGTTTTCTGCGTGCGCTTTTTCACAATAATGGTCTCAAAAAAATTGATTCCGTTCCCAAAACCAACCCGCAGTCGCTGATAATTCTTGGCTTTTAAATCACACCCACCTCTCAACACCTTAGTCCCAGCACTGCATCTCCATCCAAAAACTATTTACCCTCTAACCAGTCCTGACACTTAAAATCTATTTCAAATGATTATGTGTCATTTTGTAGCCACCAGGAATTCATTTGTCTACGATAATTCTTGCAGGCCCATCACCCCCCCCCCCCCCCCGCCCCTCCCCTCCTCCCCCTCCCTCCCAAACACACTACACAACAACAGGCCTCTGACAGAGAGCAGTCTGCTCCATCTGTGTGTCAGAGATCCCGCGCCGGCACCATGCGCTGCCGTGACTCATCTTTCCACACCGACGCTACGTGCCAGCATGGCTATATATCTCTGACCAGCGCCTCTCTGGTAAAGGCAATTAGGAGGCTCCAAAGACTCGGCGTGGGGTAAGACCGAGTCTGCCTTTTTAATCACTTTGTGGTAATTAGTTTCTCCGCTCGGTGACATCAGCTATCTGTGCTGGCTGTTTCTTCACCGTGTCCCCTGGTTGCAGCAGACGAGCAGAAAAAAAGAAAGAAGGAGGAGAGAGAGAGAGAAAAAAACAAAAAAAAACACGTCTCTGCTGTAATGGAGGATCTCCAAAGAGTTCGGGTTCCTGTCCAAAAACATTACAAGGTTGTCCCAAGAGGGGCCCAATCCATCAAAGTGATTTTTCTCCCCACATCCCCCTCCTTCTCCTTTGCAACGTAATCATTTTCCTCTCATAGCGTGTGACATTGATTCATAAAGTAGGCCGTGGCAGCTGCCAAGCCCAGCCAGAGTTTAGGAGTGTCGCTGAGTTTCTTCTCCCTGTTAGGCGTGGCTCTTCTAAAGCTTTTTTTCAAGCAAGGCTATTCGACTCTAGTCTTTAAATCCAAAAAGTCATGCTGATTTTTTGCTTTTACCGACTATTACGGTTCACTTGTTGGCTGAGGAGCTCACTGGGGTCGGTCCTGAGATGAGCTGAGCGTTGCTGCGGGATTCAGCATCAACTCTTGGAAAATGAATTGGAATTGGAATGAGCATCAGTCTGGAAGATGCACACTTGGAACTGAATTGGAATTGTAGAGAAGATTTCAAAGTGAAGACTTTATATGAAATTTCACAACCGAGAGAAATATTATCTCTTATGTATGTTAATAAAAGGTCAATTCTAAATCTTTTTCTCCAAATTATTTTAACTGTGCTAAAATAATTTATGTAAACTATTTAGTTTTCTTTCAAACATCTGAAATGGTCATACAATGCAGGATCTGTTCATACTCCAAACAAAGTGGAATTAATCTGAATTCCATAGAATTAATTTCGAATTGAATAAAAGGTCATGGACCATGTGTCAGAGTTCAGAATGATGTGACCTTGAGAACTTTTGATGATCCAGTGACACCTCAGAGAACATCCCTCGGCGCTGAGGAAGGACTTAACCAGGTTCCACAAGCCTGACAGGCAGACAGGACTAATCATAGAATCCGGCTCAACACGAAAGACAGTATAATCCACCCACAGCTAACAGTGTAGAAAACCTAATACTCCGCAAGGGCTTTTTTTCCCCCTGCCTCACACATCATTTAGCTGGATTCTCCAGCACTTGCAGTGGAGAAGGGGGCACTGGAAGTCCAACGAGCTCGTTCGGGCCTGACAGATTCTGTTTTTTTTTTTTTGGGGGGGAATGGGAACTGCAGCGAGGCAGCTGCATAAATGCGGGGAGCATCACTCAAGCAACGTTTTCCGTAATGCTTTTAGCAGCTCTGCTAATGAAGCAGATCTGTGAATGCTAGCCATGCTTGTCTCACAGCAACTCATCAAACTAATGAACAGACCTCTGTTTTCACCAACAGAGACCGTAGCGCTGATTGTGTCGCTATGCCTGTGCGGGGCGTGTTGTGTCACTTTGTCAGATATGAGGGGAGGAGAAAAACATACAAAGTAGGTTAAGACAGAAAAGAGCAAACACCGTCTGACAACTTTGTGGTGTACTCAATACAGACTAGGAAACTCCCCATGGATAGGAAAGAGAGAGAGAGAGAGAGAGAGTAGAGACAGAGGAGGAGACTAGTGAGGAGAAAGAGAGAAGAGGGTAGGGGAGAGAGAGAGAGAGAGAGAGAGAGAGAGAGAGAGAGGAATTTTGTCTGAGCGATTGTTCCTCCATGCGGAAAGGTGACATACAGAAGTGTGAGATGGCTCTCAAGAGATAGAGAGAAAGAGACTGAGAGAAAGAGATAGAGAGAAAGAGACAGAGAGAAAGAGAGAGAAAGATGTGGGGGAGGGCAGAATGAAAAGTCATAGTTTGTGGACTTCAGAGACTAAGCATACTGGCTCAAACAGTCACTGATGCAGTCATATGAAGGAACAGAGCATCAAGTTACCATGAAATCATGAAGTGGAATCATTCAAATACCAAATAAAGTCACAAAGTTACTCTATGCAGACACTACATCTGTGCGTGCACACACACACACACACACACACACACACACACACACGCACACATGCACATACACATTCACACACACTGCTGACTATTTCTATTTGAATGCCCGCCCACGGCAGAGACATAGAGTGAAGGCTCATTGAGCACAGTCTGGCAGTTTGAACACACAGTTTCCCAAACACACACACACACACACACACACAGACTGGAGCTGAATGAACGGGAACACTCTGAGTTTCAGCCTGGTTGGCTCTCTCAACAGCATTAGTTAAAAAAGCCAGAGGCACAGAGACACAAACTAAGCACAGAGCCATTAGCCACAGAGCTAATATTAAATGGAAAATGTGCTAATATTAAATGGAAAATAGAGAAGTGTGAAAAAAAAATGCCATTGGGAAATGCAGCAGGTCAATGAGTTTAGAAGATGATTGTCACATAAAAATCTCTTACTTTCTACTGTAAGCGGCATTATAGCCAAGCAAACGTATGAAATCAGTGAAATCATATTTAAAAAAAAAAATGTTTGAGAGAAAAAAAAAAAGCCCTCAACAACAACAACAAAAAAAGCCAAAGAAAACAATGAAAAATACACACTAACACAAAAAGAATAAGCAAAGAGTCAGGAGAGGAAGGGGGGAAAAAAGGGGGGGAACGAGGAACAAAGGGATGGGGGAGGCTTAGATGTCTGTGTGTCTCCTCAGCTGTCTGGACAGCACAGTTTACTCTGCTGCTTTCCTCCCTTCCTCTCTCTTTCTCTCTCTCTCTCTCCCATCCTCTCTCTCTCGCTGTCGCTCTCTCTCTCTCTCTCTCTCCGCAACCACCAAATCAGAATTTAACAAAGCTCTCCCTCCTCTCTTGTCCCCTCTTCCCTCCATAACACCATCCCACACACATGTACCGGCTGTATTTAGAGCATGCAAAATCCACTGTCTCCTCCACTCTGTTCTCCTCCCCTGCTCTGCCAAAGCAGGCTGAAAGAGAGAGAGAGAGAGAGAGAGAGAGTGTGAGACAGAGAGAGAGAGAGAGAGAGAGAGAGAGAGAGAGAGAGAGAGAGAGAGAACGAGGATGACGCAGCAGTTGTGCGACAGTGGGGGGGAGTGAAAGAAGGAGTGACAGTTGAAGAAATGACCCGTGGTCAGAGGCTACGAAAAAGGAAAAAAGCTAATGACTAGACAGAGGTGGAGTAATGCCAGCAAGACTATCAGGGAAAGTGTGTATGTGTGTGTGTGTGTGTGAGTGAGTCAGTGTGTGTGTGTGTGTGTGTGTGGGTGTGTGTGTTTGGAGTGGGGTTCATTCAGTTCAGTCAGAAACAAAAGGGCTCCTTTACCAATACACAGTGAAATGTGGAGCCCCTATTTTCACCCAAAATTAAATCACAGATATACGATGACATAGCTATGAAAGACCTCAGTGTTTCAGAATGCTTGTGGTGCTTCAAAGTACAATCAGATAGAAAAGCCGCAGCAAAACAGACAAAGAAAACTGGCATGGATCCTCTGAAGTTGGCATATTTTATGAGAAAATGCATACAAGGTCTGTTTGCTGAAAGATATCCAGTAACCTTGCACATAAAGTCGTAACGTGAAAAAAGAAAAACGCGTGGATGACGTTATTGTAATGTTGAAGAGGTGTCATGATGTGCGTTACACTGTAAACAACATTGTTAAATTCTTTATTGTGCAGCTGATATCCAATAGAAGGCAACTCTAGTAAATGTGATCTTCGTTGGTAATGTTATAGGAACATTAGTCCATAACGGTGTTATTGCTAATGGTACTGCTTCTGCAATGTGTAAGAATCACACTTGAAATCAGTGCATTTTATTGTTTGAATTGCAATGTGGCCAATCTGCCTCATAATGTAGAGATACTTAACAGGCTCTAAAAGCAGCATGGTGAGTCTAAAATGCATAATAAATATTGTAAATGTTGGCCTAAATTGACAGAAGCTCAATTAAAATGAAAAACTGTAACCTTCAGTTATATAATGGGGAAACCTAACAGATTCTACTGAAAAAAAGAATATTTACAGAGGACCTGATGAGTAAGGGAAAGATAGAGTAATAAAGAAATAAGGAGAGGGAGAGAGAGAGAGAGAGAGAGAAAGAAAGAGAGAGAAAAAGAGAGCAAAAGAGAGAGAGAGAGAGCAAGAGAGAAAGAAAGAGAGAGAGAGAGAGAGAGAGAGAGAGAGAGAAAGAGAGAGAGAAAAAGAGAGCGAAAGAGAGCGAGAGAGAGAGAGAGAGAGAGAGAAAGAAAGAGAGAGAGCGAGAGAGAGAAAGAGAGAGGGAGAGAAAGAAAGAAAGAGAGAGAGAAAAAGAGAGCGAAAGAGAGAGAGAGAGAGAGAGAGAGAGAGTAAGAGAAAGCAAGAGGAAATGTGTCTGAGTCCAGCACCCTGGACAGCGTCTATCGATCGCCTCCCAGCACACATCACCACAACTTTCACAAATTGCTATTGAGAAGTGACCTGTAATGCAATTACTACCCAATCCGGGGCCGAAGTGGCCATCAATAATTAAAAGCCGTCCGAGTCACGGTCCGCTATTCCGATTCTGCTCCCCTGCTCTTATCATCACGTCCGACGCCGCTCCGCTTTGCAAGCTGTTGCATCAAAGGGGTTTGAATAAGATTTGTGAAAATGTGTCCTTCAATAAAACCAATCACTGCGAACAAATGCCAGCGCTGTGGAGTTTATTATTCTGGCAGCGTATGTCTCTCCCACAGTAAGAGAGACCACAGCAGAACAGAATTAACCACCAACAAATCATGCCACACACAACTGCCGTCTGCAGCCCGCTGCTATTAGTAATAGCTCTATCATCTACCTATTGTCCTCTTTACTCAAGACAAAATGCAGCATTTCAAAAGGACTAATGTCTATGCAATGCTATAGGTCTTCAGTTCCCACAAAGCCCAGCGGCTGCAACATCTATTGTGACTCTCAGTAGCGCTGAGAATTGACATGACTCCGGTGCATAATATACTGGCATCAACGCAGAGCACAGTTCAAGTGAAGTCGAGAACTCAAGCAAGTGAGGAAACTTCCAAACCCTGTAAATCTAAACTTAATTCTATAAATTTCATAAAGACCTGTAAAATATATACATACATAGGCACTTCCCTCCTGTGAAAGCTGACGCATGAGGTAGTGATTAAAAAGGAGAGCTGAAGACACTGGGGTTATCCAGACTGTACCTGTGAAGGAATAAGAGACTCAGGGAGCCTCTCTGTCTGTCAGTTTGAGATGTGATAGTTCATGTAGTGGTCTCCATTCCTCTCTCTCTCTCTCTCTCTCTCTCTTCTCTCTCTCTCTCTCTCTGCGCCCTTATCCAAGCTCCCGCCCTGGGAACTGGGTGATATTGACCACTGTGGCGACTTATTGAAAGAGCTGCCACGAAAGTGGGTCGCGCAGCCAATCAATGACATGGATTTCTGGGTCTGAGCATTATCTCACACAATCATCCAACGAAAGAGGAAAAAAAAAAGAAAAAAAAAGGAAAAAAAGAAGAAGAGGAAGAAGAAGAAGAAGAAGAAGAAGAAAAAAACACAAATCCAAACCAGAGCATGAAGACACCTTGCCTGTTACCTCTTTTCTGCTCTTCTCTCTCTCTCTCTCTCTTTTTTTTTTAAATCCACCCTCATATATTTTCCTCCCTCTCCCTCACTCCATTGCTCTTGTTTACCCTCTACCCTCCATTTATGCCAAGGCTGAAGCTCATAGCAGAAGTGAAAGATGTGAGTCGTGTTGTGTATGCATATCTACAGCAGCTCAAAAATGATGCATCGATCCACATGTCCCTATCCAGCCCACTGACTCTCACTGCTCACTATTATGAGTCAATGAATACCATGTTTCTGTGTGTGTGTGTGTGTGTGTGCATGTGTGTGTGTTTTGGTGAAAAGGAGGGAGACAGTATTTGTGTTAAATTGTCAGATTTTGTGTGTGTGCGCGCGTGCGCGTGTGTGTGCATGTGCATGTGCATGTGCGTGTGTGTGTACGTGTGCATGTGCGTATTCGTGCGCGTGTGTGTGTGCGGGCCTGCTCATGTGTGTCGCTGAGGATATTTACATGAGTGTAGTAGAATTTGCGCCAGAAGCAAAGAACATTGCATATTCATCTTCATGTCCGTGTATATTTGGGAATTATTTGCATTTGCAAGCATTCGAATGTTACATCCAGAAAAGGCACAGAATCCAGTATATGTCTTTGGTGTGTGTGTGTGTGTGCTTGTATGTGTATGTACGAGTGTGAGTGAGACAATGTTTGTGCGTGGGTGTGTACATACACTCTGTGCTGGCAGGCTGCCCCCCCCCCCCCCCCCCCTCCGCCCCCACCCCCCGGCCTGGTGCCAGAATCGATATAGCCTTTCTGACGCATCATGCTGTAGTAGAGCTCTGAAATCTGGGCAGATTTTCATAAACACAACATGAAAGGAAATGCCAAGGAGACACACCTCACTTTAAACCTGCCACAAGTACTATTCCTAAATGAATGCTTTATTCACACACACACACACACATACACATAACTGGCTTCACCACAGTCCACAATCTCCTCTCCAGAAATGTAAGGGACAAACACGTGAAAAAACATGGCATAATTATAAAGTAATGAGCACTAACTCATAAAGCCACATAACATTAATCTCATTAACACAAACTGTGCACAGTCAGAAGCCTCTGTTATACATTTTCCGTAATATTAAATAGTGCACTAATCTTTGGCAGAGCAAACAATTAAACAGCTCTGTTTTCTTGCGCATTGAAATGTGCATCAGGTTTCAGGTTTGGTTTTGTGGTGTAGCATGTTTATACGTGAGAGTGAGATTATGAAGTCTTAATAAATTATAAGACTAAATCAGACTCTGCTTAAAGTAAGAGTGAGTCATAGAGCAAGGACACATTCCCGCGCTGTGTTTGGGTGACTGGGCTGTTGGTTGTGTTGAGACACTATCCTGAGGCACCTTAAGATCTTCCCTCAGCTTCAAGGACAGTTCCAGCCCTATTCTTGCTGAGAATGGACTCGTACTTAACAGAACTTTCTAACATAAAAACAACTTTCCAAAAAACCATCAAGATATCAAGCGAAGTGGAAAAAAGGAGTGTGAGTGCAGTGCTTGAGGAGGAGGAAGATGGAGAGAGGGAGAGAAAGAGAGAGAGAGAGAGAGAGAGAGAAGGAGAGAGAGAGAGAGGGAGAGAGAGAGAGAGAGAGAGCAAAACTGCTGCAGATTCTATGCTTGATATAACGTTCCACTGATTTTCTCATCTCTTCACCACGTTTTCTCTCTGTCACTAATGGACTCATTTATTCTGTTTTGTGGATTCACCTCTGCGAGCATCAAAGGCCGTCTCCCTCCTGCAAAGCTTTTTTTTTTTTTTTTTAAGGTTTGTTTAACATTTAGGCCTGTCCCATGAAGTTAGCTTTGTTTGCTGAGCATTCCAAATTCATGACAAAACCGGGGCAACCATCAGAAGTACCCACATCTCGTTGCTGATTGCTAATTAGCATTCCTATTAAACGATGGTGATGTGTAGTGACTTCAATTAAATTCATTTGCACTGGGTGCATTTACATTTCCCTGGCCACGACTCTCTGTAATGATACGAAACAGTCATTTGGTTTTAAATTTGGCTGAATCACAATGGATTATGCATCGGATAAACAGCTAGCAAACACCAAAAACAGATGACGCTAATGCTAGTCACTACTCGGTCTGCTGAAACAAATGGCGATAACCAAACAAATGTAATACGTGAAGACTACTGTGTTTGTGACTGTGGAAATAACAGCTATGTTTTTGCTCAAATATTGACGGTTCCTTTGTTATGGGCTCTGTAGTGTACTGAGGGAGAAAAGGCACCCAGAGCAGAACACACCCCCTCTCTCTGCTCCACATCTATGATGTCATAATCACTTGCATCAAAGGCATTCTGCTCTACACGGCGACTGTCAACTTCCCTGGAGGCGTCATTAAAAAAGAACCAACTGAACCAAGCGCGAGCTGACAGAGACACATCAAAACTCTTTCCCTCTCTCTCATGCACACACACATACACACACACACACACACACACAGACACATACATACACACACACATACACACACACACACACACACACACACACACAATGTAAGAGTCCCCCCAGCCGACTGATAAGACAAAAAAGAAAGGAACTCAAACATACTGTCATAACTGTGCTGGTGGAAGGTGGGATTCTGACACACACGTGGTTATGAACGCCTGTAGACATCTGAACATGTGTGTTTGGCTTAAAACACACTCATGCGTGCATCTGCACATATACGTGAATTTACACACACACATGCACTGAGTTTGAGACACTGTAAATAGGACAGCTCTAGTGTGATGATGTGTTCTTCCTGCCTTTGGGCTTTGGGTATGTGCAAACCCTACCAGAGAAAGAGAGAGAGAGAGAGAGAGAGAGAGAGAGAGAGAGAGAGAGAGAGAGAGAGAGAGAGAGAATGTTACCCAAACACATTAGATGTGAGAGGCAGGAGGGAAAGGAAGCACTGAGGAGGGAGCAGTGGGTTCTGTGTAACTCTGTGTGTGGTATGCTCACACCCTGACTATATACATACCTCTGCATCTGTTACTGTGAATTCGGCCTGCCTCTCTCTTTCTCTCCCTCTCTGTGTGTGTGTCTGTGTGTGTCTGTGCGTGAATGCGCCTATATGTGTGCGTGTGTGTATATGAGTGTGTACGTACACGTAATTGCGTGCGTGCGTGTGTGTGTATGTGTGTGTGTGTGTGTGTGTGTGTGTGTGCACCAGTGCCCCAGTACTGAGATTTAAAGGCTGTAGACTCTGATGACCTACCCCAGGCAGTGTCTTCTGCTCGTGAAGGGCAGTCTGAGCTTTCAGGGCTGACTCTCTGGCACAGTATGTAAGGAAGGCACAGCCTAGAGAGAGAAAGAGAGAGTGAGAGAGCAAGCAAGAGAGAAAAGAAGGGAGAGAGAGAGAGAGGGAGAGAACAGGAAGGGAAAAATAATGTCATTACATTACTGAAAGAGACAGTGAGAGCAAGAGACAGTAGATAGTAGACAAAAACACTGAAGTGATCTGAAAGAAAGGCAAAGAACAACGAAAACCAACATACACAAACAGGCATCCCCAGAGAGAAAGAGAGAGGGGGGGGGAGAAAGATAGATAGATAGATAGATAGAGAGAGAGAGAGAGAGAAAGAGAGAGAGAGAGAGAGAGAGAGAGAGAGAGAGAGAGAACAAGCCTGCAGCCAACAAGCCATCAGATCTCTACTTCTTTGAATCTGTGTCTCCATGGCCTTTCTGGGTTTTTAAGTGCTTGCGAGTTTTGTGTGTGTGTGTGTGTGTGTGTGTGAGAGAGTGCATGTATGTCTATGAGTGTGTGTGTGTGTGGAGGAGAGAGCGATAGTACATTCTGTCCAGGTACAAAACAAAATAGGCTGAGACTCAGAGTGAGAGAGGAATATATAGAAAAGTAGAAAATAAAACAAATCTAAGAAAATAAGGAAAAATAGTGATATGATAAAAAAAAAATGGAGCAATAGAGAAGAGAAAGAGAATAAATGCAACCTTCAAAATATGTCAGAGCTGATGTACAGTAACTCTCTCAGTCTCTGTGGGCTTCAGTTAATTTCCCCCTCCTCTGTCTCCAGCTCACTGGGACAAGACAGACATTTCTCTGACAGTCCATATGTTCCTACAGTCCCTCCCTGTTCACTTAGCACCTGCACTCACATGTGGGAAGCTGTTGGGTGAGGGGGGGTGGGGGTGGGGGGTGGGGGGTGGGGGGTGTATCACGAGACTTCGCACATAACAGCATACAGCTTCCCATGATGTGAATCTTCCACGAACGAAAAATTTGCTATAAAGAAGTGGCGAGATTTTTTTTTTGTCTTTCTCTTAATCAAAAACTTCAATTCTAAGGGGAATTGCCAATAAAATTGTGAGTGAAAATGAGTCAAAACAAAAGAAGAGCATCTAATTTGGGGAGAGAAAAAAAAAGAAAAGCTGAACAACAACTGGATGAATGTGAAAACGCTAAGAGGACATTAATTAAAGCTAAAATTTATGCTAATAGTTCATTAATACAAAATTATGTTAATTCTTGGAAGTACACGAATTTGATACTAATGGCCAAATTATGCAGGAAAAATGCTTATGAGTGCGACAAGCAGATGATTAACACAACTAGCATTTGAATTAAAAATCAGGTGAATAAAATTCAAACATTGTAAGAAAACAGCTTGCTTAAAGGTTTTTTAAAGCTCGGTTCTCACACACACACACACCCACACAGAGAGACACTCACAGACACATCCACAAAAACACACATAAATGCACACGCTCACACGCAAACAAACACAAGAAGTAGTCATGCCTGGTTGAAGTTGTTAACATAATTTGGAGAATAGCTACTTGCATCATTATAATTAGAGATTCTGCTTAAACAACTTAAATTCTCCTAAAAACATGAATGAAGTTCAGACACTAAAGAGTAAGATGATTTCAGATGATTGACAGGAGACTGTGGAGTACTCATTTCACAGAAACTGTGATCGCCTTCTTGCCATGAGGAAAAACAAGAGGCGAAAAGCCATCAAGTATAGAAATATCTGAAAACAGATGAGTCACTTCAATAGCTCTCACCAAGTCTCACCTTCACCTTCACTGATATGGGACTCTAACACACACACACACACACACACACACATGCAAGAGAATGAGGTCAGGTACTTCTACCTGAGACCCCAAAATGACTCAGCACTTCCCTATCCTTGTTTAACCCTGTCCAGCCCACAGCCTTTGCTTTAGCTTTAGCATTAGCTTTGGTATATCGGCCTGTTTTATTCATTTACTGTGACTCATTAGCACGCAGCAGAGCTGAGTGTGACAGCTTGGCTAGCTCCTCCAAGGGGCCTGTCATGTTACTGTACACGCCAGCACTGTCTCCTGGGACACATGTGCATGCCTCTCTTCCCCGCTTCGCAAATGCTACAGTGATCACGTACATACACACACACAAACACACACACACTCACACACCCACACATACACACACACATGCACATGCGCAAAAACATACACATCTGGATGTGCGCACATGCACATACAGATGAGAGAGTGAGCGCGTGCACACACATGCAAACACACTCACACACAGTCACAATGACGAGCACAACCCGTGTGTATTTTTTACTAAAAAACCAACTCTGTTTGTTTTGCCTCCCACGGAGTTCAGGTTCGAAAAAAAAAAAAGGCCGTGTGTACACATGCAAACAGGACAAATGAGACAAGAGAAATAATGATGACAAAAAACAGAGAGAGAGAGAGGGGGGGGGGGGGGGAGAAAGAGAGAGGGAGGGAGAGAGAGAGAGAGGGTCCAAAAAGGTAGAGAGACAGCAGTGTGTGAACTAAAGTAAATTGTTTGTGGAAGAGAACGACACAAATGAAAAGAGAGAAAATGGGGTATGGCATGGTTGGCAAGCTAAGAGAAACAAACTGAAAGATAGAAAGAGAGAGCGAGAGAAAGACAGAGAGAGAGAGCTGGAGAGAGAGAGAGAGAGAGAGAGGGAGGGAATGATAGAGGGAGAGAGAGTGAAGATAAGATCATCTGGCTTCTGTGAACACTATCCCCTAGTGTCCTACACTATACTCTTATCTCACCTACTGCAGACACCCTTAAGACACACACACACACACACACACACACACGCAGACACACACAGACACGCAGACACACACACACACACTCTCTAACTCACTCACTCACTCACTCACTCACTCACTCACTCACTCACACGCACACATACACATACACACATAGACACGTACACACTCATGTCATAGACACACCCACACCAAATGTAACAGTTACACACACACACATATGCACACACAAGCATGAGTCACTGAAAGAAAACTTATAGAACAAAACAAACCAAAAAAAGAAAAAGAAAATATTAAGGTGAAAAGAACTTAACAGGAACTTACACAGGAAAGGACAGCAGAAGAAAGAAAGAAAGAAAGAAAGAAAGAAAGAAAGAAAGAAAGAAAGAAAGAAAGACATTTTAATGATTACCACTGATGCTCATCATTTGAATTTTAATTGCATTTTGTTTGGTCCTCTGTGACTTAAGTTTGCTAGCCTTATTTGCAATTTAATCAGTGTAATTGATAAGAAATGGAGCAAATGATCAAGAGACAGACTTTGGTAACTCTGTAAACGAAACTGTCCGAGCACTAGCTGACTCCTGATGTCATTACAAAATCCATCTCTGCTCTCACGTAGTTTTCACTAATCACATGAAAAGAGGACAGCTGCACAAAAGAATGTCAGATCGGCTTGTCTGACAGAAAAAGAAAGAAAGGAAGAAAGAAAGAAAGAATTTCAAACGAGAATTTAAATATTTCACATCACCTAGGGTTTGGATTCTGAAAAAGTCAATAATGTACAACTATTCCATTAATTATAAGGCTTATGTAGAATCAAACAGCTTTTAAACACTGACAGGGAAACTTTGCTTTGAACTTAAAGCAGAGCCTGACGATTTTCACTAAGTCAACAGAAACATCCGCATGTGCAAACTCAATCTGTTAGCATTCATATGTGCACCCTCGAGGTTAGCCTCAAGGGCAGCACACGTCTTCTAGTACAGAGTACCGTACTCAAGAGAGTTTATTTACAGATACACAAACGAAAATCAATGCAGGTAAGGAGTTAGATTCTCTCATTGTGGCTACAAAAATACAACACAGTGAATAATGCATATACAATTGAAAACCACCTTCTTCAGCTTTTCAGGCTGGATGAGTTTGCATATGACTAAATCCCTTCTGGAGCTCGATAGTCATTTGATGAAATCTCTGTTTCATTTTTTTTTTTTTTTTTTGCTTTTACAATTAACACAGATTGATCTTTAAGCACCGTTTTCAGATGATAGTATCTTGGCAGCATCTAACGGAAGAAATGTTTTCCCCTTGACTCTTGTGGCCGCATACAAATTATCGTCAAACCGGACTTGAAGTCCTGAAAGCTGATTTCTGACAGATGACCTTAGACAGTCATTACAGACGCTGTAACACAGAGTAAAGCAACAGGCCAAAACCACAATGCTAGCCTAAGTTTGTCTGTTTCACGTATCCCCAGAAAATCAATATCTGCTGATGGGAATGCTTGAGTGTCAGTTACAGGTTGCAATGTCCTGCTGGCCCTAGTAAAGAATCTGTCTGAGCACTGATTAAAACTTACTCCACTGATAAGTGAAGGAGGGCTAATATCTTCCTAAACTCACGTCTTGTCTTTATGTGTCTCTGCCCCCGAGTCACTGTGAATGGAAATGAACTGTCCTCCATGGTCTCCTGAAACACTGCAGCACACCCCTCAACCTCTACACACATCTGCTTAAAATATTTAATTGGAAGCAGTAAACCCCTGATTAAATAA
>NC_044497.1:49752775-49755275 GCF_902362185.1 Chanos chanos
CTCTCTCTCTCTCCCTCGCTCTCTCTCTCCCTCGCTCTCTCTCTCTGCCAAATGAACAAAAGCACCATCCCGGGAATACGCTTGCTAACACAACACTCATTAATGGCCTCTAATCTTCCACTTTTTTTTCCCTCCGTTTAACGCAATTAAGACATTTGCAAAGCTAACATGGACTAGCAATCAACTCCAAGGACACACCAAATGCATAATAGGATTTGTAAACACCAAACACTTATCAAACATAGCCTTGCAATACGTAGGGATAATTGTGGGGATGAACACAAAGAAGGGAGAACACCAGCATCCCAGCAGGAACCTAGTCTTGGCAGGACACTCAGGACATTAGAGTCCTTTTAAATCAAAAAAAAAAAAGAAAGAAAGAAAGAAAGAAAGAAAAGCTAGAGAAACTCATACTGAGAGGGTGGCTGATTGTACCAGTGGCCCTGCTCTCATGTTATACAGCCACAAAGGAGACCAGTCAGACCGAGTTAAACACGCGGCGTGATTCTCCAGGCCGCTCATAACGGTTCATATTTTCCTATTTGTGAAAGCAGCCGCCGAGCATAAAGCCAGCGTCACACTCTCTCTAACAAAATAGGACATGGATCTCAAATTTGATTTAAAAATTCACAGTTATGTTTCTGTCTCAAAAAAAGAGAGGGAAATATTCTGAGGTAGTAGTTTGGTTAAAGAACGTTTAGTTGACTTAACGTTGCACGAACGCGTCATGGCTTATCATGCAAAATCCCCAACACGAGCGTAAAAACGAATCTTAGTATGCTCTGCAGCTCACCAGTGACTGTTCATTATTTGCTGATAATATGTACGAGACTGTCTCACTTTAGTTAGGAAGACTGTAGAGAATGGTGCCTTAGGTATAATGCTGGGAACTTTATAACAGGGCTGAATGTGTCTCCCCCGTTACGGTCTCTCGAGGGAGGTCGGGCCAAAATGGCTGATCATTAGCTAAAATCTCTCTGGGAACCGGAGCTCCCGTGTTCTCCCATAGATCCTCCAACCCTCTCTCACAAGAGCCGGAGGCCTGGCCAGCCGTGGGGAACTAGGTGGGACCAGATCTGGGATCTGTGATTAAAAACTTCAACTAATAGGCTCTGCCATGATGAGGTCTGCTTGTGAGTGTAGACACTGATCTCGGAGGCCATTAAAGTGCAAATGAGTGATAATGTGCTGGAGAGTCTCCCTTCAGATCATACCCTACTGCTTCATACATGAAGATCTCTCTCTCTCTCTCTCTCTCTCTCTCTCTCTCTCTCTCTCTGGCCAAGAAGTCTGCCAGCTGAGCCTGCTGGCCACTGAGCCAAAAACGGAGAATGGGTCTGCAGTCTTTTTACTCATTCTCTAGACAACACTCCTGCTCTCTCTCTCTCTCTCTCTCTCTCTCTCTCTCTCTCTCTCTCTCCTTCAGAGCCTAACATTAACAAACACAATGCGCACACACTGCCTTAAGTAATCAGACTTGAGAGCATGCAAAGGCAGATTCACATATAGCACTGCACTACAGAACTGCCCAACTGCTACGTGTGCCAGGGGAGGTAAACTCATTTCACTGCAGGGGTCTCTTTCTTTTTTCTTTTCTTTTTTCTTTTTTTGGTCCTACTCTAGAAGGTCATTTTCTGTCCAGGGCCATGATGACCACAGAATAGTGCTTAAATCTTTAAAAACGTCATCGATAAATTACTGCAGAGGACAGAGGGGTCACCGCCCTGCCTGGAACCCAGCCAAGAGCCATCAATCTGCAAAGGAGGGTGACATCTGTCTCTGGGACTCCCCTGCTCGCTCTCTCTCTCTCTCTCTCTCCTCCCGCATTCTTTTGCTTTCCCCTCCTCCTTCGCCTCTCACTCTCTCTGTTGGTCTCACTCTCTCACTCTCTCTCTCTCTCTCTCTCTCTCTCTCTCTCTGCCTGTGCTGCTTTCTCTCTGCTTTGTTATAAACTTAAAGTCCCCGACTAAAACGCAAACATGTACAAAACCCCAAATTCATCAGGACACGTTTGCGTGACATTGCAGGATCGAGCAACAGGTACATGGAACGTCGGTCTCCGCTCCGGTTTAATAAACGTTTCGACATGAAATATGGATTTCCTGTCTCCAGCGGTGACTACGCCACTGAGGCGGCCTCACCATCACCTCCGCTAAGCTCTGCGGATCGTTTTCTGAACTTTTCACAAAAAGTTTTTTCTGATCTGTTTCGCTGTGATTCTCCCTGACCCCATCTCCTCTTCCACACCTTCATCATAGTTTATTCATATCCTTACACTGACTCAATCAGAAAAGGGCCAGAATGGAGATCATGAAAAGACCAATACTTTCTATCTCTCACTTATAAGTCAACTCAGTACAAGAGATATTCATTGCAAGAGATAATAGACAAGTAATAGACAGAGGCGGAAACAAGCTAAACCGATTGAGAATGAGTTTCTGCCTGTAATATCAGCACTATCATCTGTAAAACTAGTGTCCAAACTTTATATTAGCATATA
>NC_044497.1:49757775-49827775 GCF_902362185.1 Chanos chanos
AACACCCAAAGTCTTCATTCTAATACACTAACTCAATGCACCTGCGAAATTCTCTGAATTTTCATTGACTTTCACTTGAACTAACCGATTTGTGTTGTAATCAGAGCAGATTCGACAGCATGACAATAGTTTGTTCTTTAAGCTAGTTTGGCTAAGGAAGGGCAGGTGGTTCGTTCTCAGGCAAGAGAGTCGGAGCACAAAATGATCACGACTGTTTCAATTTCTGCCCTGACTCACCGAACATCAGGGAAATACTGATCTTGTTGCATTTAAAACGACGCACTCTGCAGTGAGCAAACGAAACGTAGTGACCTGAGGTCCTTTGGATGATTGGCAGGCAACCCCTTGTAAAATGCACGCCGACACTTTTCCTTACTCCTCTTACATATAGTTGAACCTCCCACCCCTCCAACCCCCCCGCCCCCTCCAAGCATCAACTACTTAAATATTTAACTCACGCCACAACAACACTTAGATGATGCAACTTGTCTGAAAACAGAAACTATTTATTTCTCTAAAGAGCCCTTGTCACAACTTAAATGGCCTTTTAGGCACTTAAGCCAGAATGGTCCTCTAGCAACTACATGGTTGGGATAAAAGAGGTCTGACGTTGTGTGAAGGGTCGGACCTCAGCCTTTTGGAATTTTATGTCAAACAAAAGCCAAGGCTGATAAATCTTTTAAGGCTGAACCTGGTTTATCCTGGTTTGGCTCTCTACATATTTTAAATATATAAAAATGTGACATGGGTGAAAAATGAAGCATAAATCTTTTAAGAAAAAAAAAAACATTTTAAGAATTTTTAAGAAATCCCAAAATTGCATGAATTGCTTGCATTTTTGTACACTCAAACATTTATGCCTGCTTTGATTTATATTAACATGAAAGTAATTCAAATCAGAGCAGACAAAATAAACTCATGTAAGTCATCCACAGAGATTTACCTAAACAAAATTATTATCAAAATATATATTAAGTATTTTTTTCTGTTTCCCCTCCAGGCAAATGGTTCACATGACCTCATTTAACTTTCTTACTGAATAAAGGAGAGTTTTTGAAGTTTCCTGAATAAAAAAAAACCAGCTTTATTCAGTAACTGGAGGTGTTGAATTAACTGTTACACATCAACACTTATGAATCTAAGCCATAAAAGTGGAAAATCACTTTTCTAACACTTTCAGGTCAAAGCCTTATGCAAAGAGGAGATGCTTTTATCTTCAAACCATACATTCACACACTATAATTGATAAGGACCATGGGTATGTCATAGAAGTTAGACAGCCCCTCTTCAATGACAACTCACATGAATCCGCACCTGCGGACAGGCTGCAAATGGGTCCGGGCCCTCCCCCAACCCACACTCCCCACTCTCCATCTCTGTAGCTTAGTCATTGCTCACCATGAGTAACTATCTCTCTGCTTGATGGCCGACCCCTGTGGCAGTCCCCTCCAATAATAATGGACAATAGCTGAGGCGCCACCTTCCAAACTGTCCCCTTGAAAAATGAGATGCAGTCCCTGCCTGCATATTTACATGCATGTTAGTGTAGTCCAACCTATCTGTTTTCCTGTCCCATCCTGCTACATATCAAGACACAGGGAAGGACTCTGGCAAAGGCTCGACCTCCTTGCCGACACGTGTTGCCTCCCTCGTAAGCAAACCCTGGGCATTGATCTTGTCGCATTGTCGTAGAAATTGCGTTCGATTGGAAAGGCTTAAAGAGCTTCCTAAATGGTGCTGGGTGGAGAATATTTGGGTTGGGCCGACAGGGAAAGGGATTGAAGCATCCACGGATTCGAACGATGCGGTAAAAAAAAAAAAGAAAAAAAAAAGAGGAGCACTGCGCTGAGATGATGCAACAGCAGTGAAATCAGGTGGCCAGAACGCGAGCTGAATTAACACCGACCCGCACCAAAAAAAAAAAAAAAGTACGCAAGATCCTCTCTGCCTTTTTCCTCTAACAAGGACGACGGTCTCAACAAAAACCATGCCCTGAAAAACTTCCACGTAACCAAAAAAAAAAAAAAAAACCTCGAGTTTGCCCGACAGATATACGTCTGTTGAAAGATCTTCCTACTCTCATGTGACCTCAAAACCAGTTAGCTCCCTCTGCTACCATTTTCAGTAGCACATTTAAAAAAACCAAAACCAAAAAACAACTTTCATATCCATGTATTTTCATGAAACAGAGAACGCACATTGAAACCATGAACTATGCGCGGTCGCTCTATGTGGACAGAGATCCTTCAACTTTCCTCCAGCGGATGAGCTAACCGGTGACATAATGAACAATGCAACAAAAAGAGAAGAAAGCTATGAACCCCGACGCTTTGTGCTCTCTTTCCATCTCTGGGTGCAATCAGAGAAATCTCTGCATGCAAAATGCAGACGGGCAAAAGGATTATGCTGTAGTCCTCCTCAGCATGTTCCCTGCAGCAGCTGGTGACCAGTACAAATGGCTTCTATTAGCACTGCTGAGTCACGGAGAGAAGGAAAATGAAATCACTGGAGAGGGCAAGCATCACCCCTTACCTAGGCCTGTCCTGGCACCTAGCCTTTCTCTCTCTTTCTCCCTCTCTCTTTCATTTTCTTTCTTTCTTTCTTTCTCTCTCTCTCTCTTTCTGTCTGTTTTCTCTTGGGACAGGTGCCTAAAGACTAGCTACCTGATGCACTGTCCCATTATTCTGTTTTTTGGAACGCCAGACTGCTGGGAATGGATAATGGACACTCTCCAACAAGCAATCATCATTACATAATGAAATCTTTACTCGGTCCATCTCCAGCATTCCCGAGTGCGTACGCACATGGACGTAGGCTCTGACATCCGCATGCACGCACCCCGGACGCACATACACATGGACATAGGCCTACGCATGCGCACACACACACACACATGCACACACGCACGCAAATGCAAATGCACATATAGAAGCATATGCATACATGCACATGGACTCCCAGCCTACATTCACCAGAAGCAGATAAAGCATGGACCTGCCACGACACATAACTATGAAATCTGTATTCAGTTGGGTACTATGAGATGCAGAATCTCCCCTCCCACACAGAACGTTATAGCATCAAACACGCAGTTCCTCTCCTCCCACACCTTTCACTGCGGCCCCAAATACTTCTTTCCATTGATGGCATAAAGCTATATGTGTATTTGCACTCTGTAACACAATTAGCTTTACTCTTATGGACTTAGGCAAATAATAAAACCTAGAATTTTTGCCTTAGCTCATTAATATCCTTCTTTGGTACCTTCAGATCTGTCTAATCAAAAACTGCTTGCCAAAATGCTGTTTTAGTTTGTCGAGTCAATATTGAAATCCAAACAGTCATCTTTTTGCAAGGACTAGGCATTACTCCTCTACTAATATTTGTCGTTTAAACTGAAAAACCTGGTGTTTGTTTTGAGGTTTTGCCATTTCCATTATGCTTGTGCTATTTAGAGGTGGATGCAGCGTGCCAGAGCTCTGCTCTCAGTTTCTCAGTACAGAACGTGACAGTGAATCTACAGAGATGTGCCTGTGTGTGTGTGTGTGTGAGTGTGTGTGTGTGTGTGCGTGTGTGGGTGAGTGAGTGAGTGAGTAAATGCATGATGGAGCCCCTCACAGCATCTGAATGCGTGGAGGAGGAGGAGGAGGAGGAGGAGGAGAGTGACAAAGAGAGAGCGCGAGAGAGAGAGAGAGAGAGAGAGAGAGAGACCTGAAGAGAGAGAATGAGAGAGCCTGGAGGAGGTGATAAGGTTCAAAGAAAATAAAGGAGTGTATAGGTGTGAAAGCAGAAAACAAAAGAAAAGGGAAAATGTTAAGGAGAAAAAGAAAGACGATTAGGTGTAGGGGAGTTTGAGACCCAGAGCAATGAATAGAGATAATAAGCAGATAATTTTGAACGCCACAGCAGTGGGGGGGTGGGGGGGGGTGTGTGTGTAAGAATCCAAACTGTGTTCTTGGGTGAAAGAATCCCAGATTCCCATAGCTAAAGCCAGGGGGCGGGAGCTGATGGTACTGGGACACCGTGGCGACGTTTACGGGAACAGGGGAGTGGTACTGAGACAGTAGCAGAAATGTGTTAAAATATGGGAGTGGTGGGGGGTTGGAAGGCCCACACTAATGAAAGCAGGCCTTGCCAGGGGGGAAAAGCCATATATCCCAGCAAGGAGACAGTTCCTAGAATCAGCCTGCGTGGCCTGCCCATAGTTCACGGGCAACATGATTAACCGCCGGACAGAGAGTCGCTTCTACAGCTGTGCTATTAATAAAAGATAACCCCCCCCCCCACTCACACACACACACACTACCACTTCCCTCTTTCTTTACCCCTCCCTTCTCTCAGCCGTGCGTTCCCCCTCTGTTATCTATTCATTTGTTTATTAACAACATTGACCCAACACATGTGTAATGTCACATTGTTTACATCAGGGGTGGGTGGGGGTGGGGGGTGTGGGGGTCTCCCACTTTCCTTGGCCCAGTGTACAGAGCAGGGACCTTGTTGATAGATGGGTAAATTAGCAGTTGGTTTGACCCTCCAGTCAAACAACGTCCTTTAGAGTAAAGCAGATAAATTAGGTAACTCTATGAAATAATGTTTCCCTGGGGATGATGTACCAGAAAGACCCCTGTGGACTCCGAGTCCATTGGTCTCTTGAATTGATCTCCCTGATTACACCACAGGTATACAGCACTGACTATAATTACAACACTGTTGCGCAGAAAAAGGGAGTAAAGTCATGGATAAGATATTATTAAGGCAAAGATGGATGGGGTAATACTATCCATACAGTACGATGTTGATTGGACCACTACATATAGGCAGTAATTACAGTCTATTCTCTGCAACTCCCGATATTGTAACTCTTGCCGGTCCTGCATGAATATTTTATAAGAAAACAAATGCAGTGTATGGAGCGGTGAGGAGTTGTTTAAAAGGCAACCCCAATTAAAAGGTCAATGAACAGATTGTACAAGCCTTCAGGAGCAGTGGCTATAATCCACTCATACTCATAAACTACTTTTTCCTCAACTGCCTTTCGCACATTAAACTTACAAAAATCATCTATAATCATTCAAGACAAAGGTTGTGGGTTATATCTTATAGAGTATGTAAACATGACTACGGACTAAGTTAAAAATATAAGAAGTAAAACTATTGGAGAGTTCCCGTATAAAACACACACACACGCACGCACGCACGCACACACACACACACACACACGCACACACACACACACACACACACACACACACACACACACACACACAGAGTGCTACCCTCCCTAGAAGTAGCCTTCATGGAAAATTTTAGTCATCGTGAGCAACAGAGCGCAGGAGGAGCTATGGGCTAGGAGTACAAACACGTCTTGGAGAACTTGGTGGTGCAGGAATTCAATATCCGTCGCTAAAGACAACACTACCTAGCCTATGCTACATGGCATTTCCCATTGTGACACGACAGGTACACGCGAGCATTCGTTTAAAACAGCAGTGTTAGGATTCTCCCAAGCATAGTTAAGATTCATAAAGTGAACATCGTACAGGCATTATCTTTACGCAAGTCCACAGGTGACAAGCCACAAAATTGAAACTTAACTACCACTATCATTTCATAATGCCATATATTTTATGGAGCAAACGCGTAAAAACGGATAGGAAAATGTTCACCAAATTGTCACTCAACAAATCGGTCACAGGCTTATAGTCCATTCCCCAAGATTCGGCTATGGAAGTAGAGGAGAGCACCATGCACAGAAACATTATCAACAGCGTAACAGGAGCAGAGGGGGAGAGGAGGGGGGGGGGGCTCTCTCTCTCTCTTTTGGGCGAAACCTACCTTTGTGCATGCCTGTGAAGCGGTCTTTGAGCACGGTGAGCTCGTAGATTTTGCCGAATTCCTCGAAGAGCGGTCGGAGATCCTTCTCGTCCAGATTGCGAGGTATCTGTCCGATGAATAGTTTGATGGCATCGTGGTCTTTCATGGGAATGGTGGCGCAGCTCGCAGGACTGTGGCTGTGGCTTATTCCGTTCACGAGCCCGTTCGTACTGGCTGCTCCTCCGTGCACCGTGCCGTCCACCTGTCCGTTCGTTAAAGTTGCCATCTTCTTATAGCAGAGGAGTTTCAGTTGCAGCGACAGCAAGTACAATAAATCGTTTGAAGAATCTTCAGAAATATTTGAAATCAAAAATGTGATAAGACGTGCAAATCCTACTATTTTTTTAAACAAAGGAAATATTTACATATATAAACACATACCATTGAATAGATGTCAAATACGAAAGGCGTGAGCGCTTGCTTGTCCGGGCGGAGGCGTGTTTCCCTGTATGTGTGCCCTACTCAATAATTCATTCATTCATTTAATAAAAGGGAGAGAGACCGCGAGCTTTCGTTCCTATTTACACCTCCGTTCCCCTCGCCCCTGCTTCTGGCTACCCTTTTATTTTTTGCATTGAGAAGTCGGAATGGTTGTCCTCTCGGTTTAAACAGACAGGGCTGGCTCAAACGCTGTGTGAGCTGTGGGGAGGCAGGGAAAGAGAAGAGCTGCTAGAAACTCGCAATTTGTGTCACTCGGCGCTTTCACTCCCCCTCTCTCCATCATACACTAACATGGTATGTTCCACCAGGGGAGAAGAACTATAAATAAAAAAAATTCAATTTTTTTATAGTTCTTTGTACGTTGTTTCGTGGAAGGTTCTCTGGACACATTCACCTGAATAAGTTATAATTTTCATTCATAATCACCATCGTTATTTCTTTTCAAGACAAATGATTTCACTACACACTATATCCCGTCAGTCAGTTTCAGATGTCCCAACATCGGTACTATTTTCAAGATATCTTTTTATAACCCCACTTTTGTTCCAATTTATATCTGATCATGTTTCTGAGCCAGGGAAAACATTGACTGAAATAGGAGCGCTTTAGCAATACATGAAGTCGGAACTATTGCGATTCTTAGCATGGACAGCGCCAGTGCTGAAATGTTGAAAAAGCAGCATGTTAAGATGAGAGGGAGACTTATATTCTTTTGTGATCACGTAATCATAGTACATTTCAAGCAGTGCTGAATCAGATTTAGGGACTGCGGAGAGGGCTTTCCAGTTGCAGATCTGATGTACAAGTCATTCAGTCATTTTCAGAGAAAGAAGACTGTGAGCTCCTCCGCGCGGTGCGCACGGGCAGAGGAAAGAAAAACACTGCCGAGTCGCTCTTTGGTTCTTGAAAGACAACTGAAATGACATAGCTTTTAGGAACACGTTTGTGAGATTTGTGTGTGTGTGTGTGCATGTGTGTGTGTGTGTGCATGTGTGTGTGTGCATGTGTGTGTGTGTGTGTGTCTTGTGAATGAAAGGCACCAGGCAAAAGCAAGAGGGACTATGGGGCAATCGTAACTGGCTGCGAAAACTGTTTGTATCTACACATGTAAACATAAATTCTTGAAAAATGTGTTTTGTGTTTTAGAGTCTCCTGTCATATTGTGAACAGAATCGTTTACTTTTAAAAGCAACTCGATGCAATCTTTTGAATCACTCACTAGAAAATATGTAATTCTTAATGTTTAATTCTAAATATGTTTTTATTCTCAACACATTAACCCACCTGATAAGAGTCTGTATAAATGCTGGTTTCCATGCTCTTTCATTCATATTATTTTTGCAACATCATCACATTTCTCGTCAACCTCTGATGTATTCTGTCTGACTTGGAATTCATTGTCAACATCCGCCTATTCTTTGTTCTTCGGAGAAATATCGCTCACAATTACGAGGATGGTCAATTTGAAAAAAAAAAAAACCCCAAAAAACTGATGGACTTGGTGAATAGGATAGTTTACTGGAACATTCTTCCGACTCATCTCACTCCATTCTGCCCAAAATTTCACACTCATCAGCTGTGTAAATAGTGAATAGCCAAAGCACATAAAGACACCGGTTCCACGTTGTACGCGGAGCCCATTTTCACACAAGAGCACATAGGCACAGTGTTTGTTACGTTGACGGTGACACAGTACTATCGAGTGCAAAGCACCTGCCTCTAATAACGTGAAATTGCAGGATGCCCCGTGAGCCCTGGGCCCATATGGGAACTACACAGTTACAGCACCAGAGGAACGCCGGGAACAGAACTAGCGGTATCTCCACGACAGAATGACCAATATTGGCATTGTATTTACAGAAAAAAGTAGCCAAAGAGGGCGTGATTAAACACAAAGAAAGAACAATAATGCGTATATTGCTCATGTTTCAAATCATGTGGGATAAGGATAGATTTTTTAGACAGACCTAATTTCATAAGAAACAGAATATGAACTGGAGCTGCGTTCATTTTGAGTGAATGGTCAGCCAAAACCTCGGGACAGATGAAATAATCCAAAATGAATTACCGCGGTAACATGTTCATCAGAGATTTGGCCTGAACTGCTGATCACTAACTAATGGCCCTTCATGGTTTTATTGAATTTATTTCGGCCACAGGTCAGTTGGGCAACTGTGCAAAAATTGTAACTAGGTCTTAGAATTGGCTCTAGTCCAAATTCAGCATTAAACAGCTATGCGATACACTTCATGCCCCTCTCACCTATCGCTCTTAGAGGCGGTAATGGTCTGTTAATGTCATTTCGGACTGTCAGCATAACCTGGCCCAGTGGAGGTAGTCCGCTTTCTTTGGCAAGGCAGCGTGGTTTGTTCTCCAAGCGTACCCCTGGGGCGACATCCCATTCACAACGCGACTGCCTCTAATCACGCCTGACTTGCCTTCAGCCATATTTTTAATACAAGGGCGAAATGTGCGAGCACAAATCATTGTAATTATGTTCAGCGGGAAATATCGCAATGATTATGTAAGTTATGTTGCCATTATTGTTCCCGATGGTCTCTCTCCTCACCTTCCCTTGTCTCTTTCAATGTTTTGAATGCACCACAAGCCTCCCGAAATGAAAAGCTGCTGATGAGGGAACCCATCGAAGTGATAATAATAACGCGCAATTAACGGGTAATTTACTGAACAATATGTCTACACTGGGTGCCCCGTAGGTCTTTGTACTTATTTCAGTCAAAGGATTCAGTCAGATTTTCTCAGAAGAGCAGAGGGCAGGAGAATGAACATTCAAATCCATACCATCAGCTGAGAACATCTTAAAAACTAGATTAATCAGAATTGATATCGGTGATTGTTAACTGTATGAGAACGATTCTGATTTTCAGCAGACGTTTCTTATAGTAGCAGGCGTCTGTCATTTGTAGGAGAGGGCACGTTCAATTGCTCTGTTGCTGCATTGCTTAACATGTCGTCATAATCCGCTATCCATGGTACTGAAGACACAAATTCAACAAAAGTCAAACGTAAAACCCGTGAACACTAGTCTAACCAAAAGTGTTTCACTCTTTCCTACCATCCATTCTTAACTTTATAATCATACTTCAGGAAAATAACTTTATGTCCTTGGTACACGGCTTTGATTCAAGTTCCACAGCACTAATGTAATTGTTGGGGAAGGCAAATAAATACGAGGTAAATGAAATTTCTTGCAGGGCAACTTGCACAAATAGATTGATAATATGCATCGAGCGCCATAAAGAACGCTTGAGTTTCAATATGACCTATTCTGCATATTAATGTCTCTTCTAACCTGTCCTTCATCTGGGACAGCGTCCTCTATCTCCAGGAGCCTTGGGGCTCCAGGGCTGCATATCATCACACTGTAATTTAGGAGGATGAGTGGAGGGAACTGCACCGTAAGACTGAGGAGCTAAAAAGCTTAAAGGTGTGGAGGCTAAGAAGAAGAGAAAAAAAACCCCTTTAAACTGAAATAATTTGGTAAACACGAAGGAGAACAATATGGAACACTCACAATAAAACGAATAAAACTGCACACAAAACAAACACAAACAAGTTCATGTAACAGATACAGTTAACACAATATGCTATGTTTATTAACTTCTTAAACTATAGTAAAACTGGGTAGCACTTGGTGAATGACCTTTGCAAAAGATGTTTTTTTTTCCCCCTAAGCTATGGGGAGTAGACTTGTCAAAGCTCAAACTCTAGCTTGGAATTGTTCACACAAACCTTGCGTCTCTGTAAGTGACACAGCATTGCAATCATCTTCTACGAAGATGAAAATACATACAGGGCTTTTTAAAGTGTGTGTAGGGGTCTCTTTTCAGCATTTGTAATGGAGATGATTATTTGGAAAATTAATGAGATTTTGCTTATCTCCCTCTTCTTGTGACTTAGTTGGGAGCTAGACTATTCTATTTCTGTGGTATTTATTTTTTGAGATTTTTAACGTTCTTTTTTTTTTTTAAATGAATGATTTAATATAGAGCTGAATGTGCAATAACTCTTGTCACCACATCTCACCTTCACCAGTGAGAATCACATCCTTGTGTCCTCTGATCCATCTTCTCAGCCCCATCACTCTAATCAAGGGTTGGAATACCTGTGATTTTTGACCCCACAGCTGCGTCAGGGCACCTGTGACACAGAGAGGAACGTCTCATCACTGTCATGTCTGTGAAGCTCCTTCCTTTGACGGCTCTGGTGGCTCCGGTGGGTCAGGCCACGGAGTTTCTGATTGCTCTCAGGAGAGATGAAGAGAAGCGTTCAGAAAGGAGGGCGAAAACACCTGCCTCTGTCCAAAAGCTATGTCGGCTTGTGGGGAGAGCGGTATGGTGCAGGTATTAGCCAATTAAAAAAGGTAAGGGCGGTTCTATTTTAGACATCATTAATTATAAGATTATATTAATGTTGATGCTATAGATAAGCAGATATAGTGTGATTTATCAGTGCGATAATGATCCTGGAATTTCAGTTCACTGTAGACAGTCACCATGGTGAGTCAGCATGTGAGAAAACATTGGAATAGATTCAAATGAAAATGCTGTTTTATGATTTATTCATCAACGTTGCTGCTCTTGCAGGACCAAGGACTGAGAGGACAAACTTACTTTATGACCCCTTTGCCTCCATTCAGTATGATTCAGTCAAAATTAATTCACTACTCAATCTTGTATTAATATTTATTCTTACAAGATGTTTCCACTGTTTTGAGATCCCAACAAAAACAGACATAATATGAGGAGACATTCGATGCAATGTCCTCACCCATTATATAGATGCAATAAAAGTACACAAACAAAAGGTTTTGTTTTTCCAGATATCCATGATTATATAAGACTATACACACACACACACACACACACACACACACACACACACACCGTATATATATATATGTATATATATATATATACACACACACACACACACACACAAACACACATATATGTATATATACTCTGAAATCCATTTTAAACTGTTTTAACTGAGTTCATGTAGAGTTTCTTGCCATGACATATAACTGCTATTAGACCTTGAAAATACCCTGGTTATTTTATTGGAATATGTGTCTCCAGAGTGTAAAGAAGACCTCTAATGGCAAAGCTTAAAGAATAGAGTAAGTGCTGTGTGTCTCTCCATATAAGAGCTCTGGGGAGGAATGAAAATAAAAATGCAGTCAGAGGGCATCACATCAAATGGAGATGCTTAATAATACTCAGATGCCTGGTCAAGTTACTGCTGGCTGTATGCTCGGACATTCCCAGAGCAATGATTTACACAATGCCTCTCCCTAATGTTTATGCAACTGGGGAAGCTGGGTTCATTTAGGGACAGATATTCCTATATTGTAAACACCTGGATTTCATCCATTAATAAGCGCTAAAAACCTCAAGAAGCAAACAAACAAACAGGAAAAAAAACACATATTAGCGTCTGGGGACAGGCCCATTCATCGAATCCAACATTTTCCATCTGAAAAGCGTGCGATATTTGGCATGTTCCGAGTCCAAATTCTTCCTCAGAGAATTTAGAGTCAGAGCAGAGCCGTTATCTAATGATGTCTTTGATCCAATGTATTTTCATTTTGTGTTTTCACAAACTTGCCCTGGGGTACTCTTTAAAAAGTGGATGTTCACTGACCCCAACAGGACCCTCTCTCTGGCCCCCTGCCAACCCATTAGACGGGCCTTTGCTCTCTAAGAGTGTTGCATAAGAGAACCTTGTCTCCAAACGTTACTTCTTCCACCTGGGAAAGTAAGACTCATTTTGCACAACAGAGATTCTACCTATAAATTGATTACTTATTTCTCTTTCAGTGGTAGTCTCAATAATGTATGATGAATTAAAGACTTCAGGCACAGAATCATATTTTTTGACCGCACTATATATTTCCATTCATTAAACTATTGCAACAAAATATGCAATCAAGAACTTTTAGATGTGCAAGTCTGTGCTTGTGTGTGTGTGTGTGTGTGTGTGTGTGTGTACACCCACCTCTCGCTCTCAAAGTACAGCCTCAGAATATCGGGGAAATGTCAGAGACTATGAGGAGCATGGAGACAATGACACTGCATCTGAAACTTCCTGATGCTGGCTGGCTGTGACACAGCCTCATCTCGACTGGAGCAGCTTTCCACGGGGGAGCCACAGGTACCCACACAAACGTAGGAAAGGCTCCTCTCACGCACACGCCGAAGACAACATCTGCCAGATATTTTTAAACTGGTTGCTATTGTCATCTCTGCAGCCTAAAACTGCTTCAAAGCATCTTAGAACTCTGTGTGGCATTTAAACTTTGAATTAAAGCAAATGGTTTAATGTAGTAACGCTCAAAGATAGTATGATTGCAGCATTCTTCACAGAAGTGATTAGTAATGTTTACCATAAAATACATCTCAATAATCACATTTGATGCTCGTCTCATATATTTGGTATAACTAGTTTTTACTGAATGCTTTCTGCGCTTTTGGTGATACTGATAACAAATCAGATGGGGTTACACAATAATGATTAATAAATGCATTATTATGTTAATGTTTATTATGTTTATCTAACACAATCTGCCTTTATATAAACAATTTGCTCAAGTGTAATAAAAAAAACAAAAAATAAATGACCTGTCAAAAAAAAAGAGATTTTTTTTCCCCCACTCCTTCCTTACACTGTTTTTTTTTCCCTCATATTTTTTCATCAGACATGTGTGCAGACAGGGCTTATGTGGGTAAAATATGTAGTGAGTCTTTCACACACTCGCTCACCGTATTCACTCACTGTCCTGTTTCTATGGCTTTCCATCAGTATGAGCCTTAGCCTCACAGAGCCGTGGATGCAGTCAATCAGCACGCTGAAATACGCATACAGACTGTACAGGCATGTTCAACACCACACTCTGTCAATTTATGTGATGTACCTCCAAAATAGATCCATGAGAGAGAGAGAGAGAGAGAGAGAGAGAGAGGGAGAGAGAGAGAGAGACAGAGAGAGAGAGAGAGAGAAAGAGGGGGGTTGGGGGGGGGGGGGGGGGGGGGGGGGGGGTTTGGGGTGGGTGGGTGAGAGGCAGTCACACCTCAGACAGAGATATAGCAAGAGCAGTCTAATTAATGACAAAGCTGTGCATGTGAAGAAGGAAATACCACACCTTTTTAGATAATGATAAAAGAAATCGGAAAATTTTATGTAATCATTCCAAAAATTGAAACTGGCTTACAAACCAAGAGTTCTCATCCCGCAGTGAAATCAGGCATGTAATGAAAAGACCGAATTGCTTATTACATGTTTACAGATATGTAATAAGTAGTTAATTAATTATTATCTATAGCTACTAAAGGCTTAATCTCTGAATAAAGGATTTAATTACTTGAAGATACATGAAAAACAGTGTATGACGTAACCCTGGGATCTCAATCCAAAAATATGTTAATTAACAATTAGCAGGTCTTGCAGATCACAACTCATTAGAAGAAATGATTGGCCCTGTAATACTTATTCAGTGCAATCTGCAAGTAAGAGGCAATCCTGTCATTAATTATTAAGTCAGGCAGTCTCCTTTGTTTCATTTGTTCATTTATTATATTTGACTCTCTTCCTCTCTCTCTCTCTCTCTCTCTCTCTCTCTCTCTCTCTCTCTCCTGAACCAAATATCATGTTGAACTGACTGTCCAGAGCAGATGCATGTGATATGGACACAGCTGTTGAGGTCTATCTCCAGTTGTGCTTCCTTGTCCTAATGACCTCCATCTGTCTGTCAGGAACCCCCAGCACTGAACAGCACAGGACTCTCTCCCATCAGCACATCAACCCTGACACGGATCACCAATCAGGAGCCCTAAGGAACACTTTCCCACAGGGTGAATAGCTTCGAACAGACTGTGTATTGATCAACCCCCACACCACACACACACACACACACACACACGCACGCACAGGCATATACAGACACAATCTCTCTTTCTCTCTCTCTCTCTCTCACACACACCCTTATCGGGTCATAATAAGCTTGAGGTGGTGACACGTTTCCTTAAATGTTTTATAAGGTTGTGCCCTTCAACCCACTGGGAATTGAAGTTGTCCATAATTTTCCCTCATTACTGTAACAAAGCAGGTTAAATGTTGACTGACCTAAAGGTCTTACCCTAACAGAAAGGTTTTGATGTCTTAACTCCTCAGTTAAGCGGTGAACTGAAAGCTCAGGTCCTTCTGAAATTTCAGCATTTTTATCGCTGCATTGATAGATAGTCATGTTCTGCCACAATGCTGGCGCAGTTATAAAGACTTCAGATGTTTGGATGGCAACAGTGAAGACAGAAATAAAACAGACTCACCAAGGCACCTTCAGAGGCATCTGTTTGGGTGGTGGATTAATTGGAGGGGGTGCTCAGGGACAGACCCCTAGCCAGCATCCCCATACAGAGAGAGAGAGAGAGAGAGAGAGAGGGAGGGAGAGAGGGAGAGAGGTCTCGGCACTGTATCCGTCTTGAGTCTGGTGTGGCACGGATTCATTCCATTCCGTGCTCACGGGCACTCCTTCCAGTTCTGTACTACAGAGTCTCGCATAGAGCAAAAAAAAAAGATGCTCCACTGTGCCTTAGTGGGATAATATGATTTAGCATTGACTCTTCTAGCCAAATAAACATGGGAAAAAAAAAAAAAAAAAAACGTGTTAAAGAGAATCAAGGAGTTCTCCCACTCCCAGAGGTCCTCCTTGACCGCGAGCCACGGTTCAAATGGCAAGAGGAGGATTAATCTGATCGCTTGAATAAAACGATAAAAGAAAATGTCTTTAATATCTCTCACCCCCTCCCCCCCCAACATCCCCTATGGGCCATAGTGACTTCTCAAAGAGCAGCCCTCACATCCTTACATAGAGCTCCACACTGTTCTTTTTGGCTCCAACCCTCTCTCCTTGTTAAGACACAATTCAGTGACAAAACGAGATGTCAATATGCATTTTTCTAGCCTTGAATAGCCTGCAGGAGTCACCTGGCTCGGAGCGTGACAGATACAAGAGTGGAAAAAACGAAAAAGGATAAGAAGCACAGGAAACAACTCCGAAATACAACAGCGGGACACTTAGAGAATTAAAGTAATGGTGACGAGAGTTATGAGTTTTTGAAGGAAAATGATGTATGGCATAAAAATATGACTTTCAGTTAAATATTAGCCAGCAGGTATCTGACTGCTGAAAGATATCAGCTATCATTTCGCATGCGGCAGTGACGGATGCTGCTGTCTGCAGTTCAGTGCGTGCGTGTGTGGGTGTGTGTGTGTGTGTGTGTGTAGTGGAGTGACCAGAGCCCAGACCCTGACTGAGGCACAGGCTGGCCGGAAGATAAGATTCCTGGGTGGGTTGGCTGCAGGCGCACCCCATTCCACCCTTGGCTCCACAGACCTGTCGCAGGGAACGGTGAAGAGCGTTATCAGGGCGGCACAGGGGCAGGCTGGGAATTTTCCCTCCCCCTACTTGCCTGCTCCTGTGGCAACAACCTGGCAACCCTGTGAGCAGACCCTTGCTGTGTCACTGAGCCTGGAGGGGGAGGACTCTTCCCATACATACTTAAATGTCTGTATGTGTGTGTGTGTGTGTGTGTGTGTGCAAGAGTGAATAAGAAATTATTTACAGCTCTGCTGTTCTACAAGGCCGATTCTTTAGCCATCTGTGTATGCTGAGGTGAAGGATGTGTTTGTGTGTTTATGCATGTGAGTGTGTATGTGTGTGTGTGTGCGCGCACGTGCGTATGTATGTGTTTTGTGCGAGAGTATGAACGATGTCTCCAACTCCATCCCACATCTCCTGTCGCTGATGGTGCTACTCATAATGAGATCAGAGGAACAGAGAGCAAAATCAAACAACGTCTGCCAACTGACAAAGACGAATCCCAACACGGATCCCTCCTGCAATACACCCCCCCCCCCCTTCCCTCCAGATCCCATCTACCCCTATTGATGAAGGAGAGTCTGCTATCCAACATACGGCTAATAACAAATTAGCCTGTTTGTTGGGAGGAGAGAAAAAAATGCAATCAGCGTGAAGAGGTGGAGACACTTGAAGGTTAATTGGAAGTGGGCCCTCGGTAAATGTCAATGGAAATTTTGGGTCCGTACACTCTGATTGACTGTACACACTTACACACACACAGACTCAGACACATACAGGCACACACACACACACACACACACACACACACACACATATATCTTTTTACGCTGGACAAGCTTCCACCAACCATGACACTGTTGCCTCTTTGTTTCCCACACCTGCTCATAGAACAAAAGGGAAATTGCTAAAAAAAAAAAAAAAAAAAAACAGAGAGAAAAGAGGGAAAGACGATGAAATGAAAGCCAAGTGTAGACATTTCAGCCCCCTGTAGCTCTCCTGATGCTGATATTTTAAAGGGCGCTGTTTAATTAAAGAAAAAAAATGTCTGCTCATTTGGAACATTTCCTTGTGAGAAAGCTTAAGGAGAGAGATGATTCACTCGTGATTTATACCCTGCTGTATGCTAGAACATACCTGCAGGTTGAGGAAAGACTGAAAGGCTTGAGCAAGTTTTAGTGTTACTGGAATTCTTGTTGCCTTGAAGTCTCTCTCTCCCCCCCCCCCCCCCCCCCACTCTCTCTCTCTCTCTTTCTCTCTCTCTGTCTCTCTTTTTTCTACCAGATTTCCACTGAACTCTAGGTTTCACTGAGAATCTAAGCAATAAAAAGAAGCAAGATCACTTTTGATGATTAAATTACAAACCAGAAACTCCATTAATGGCTTTCAACAAAAGGAAGCTTTATTAGGCAATATCAAAACAGTAAATGGTGATACTGATGCAGTTTAAAAAAAAAAACCCAAAAACAGAGGACAGGGTTTAATGACCGAGACTGTGGGTACACTGATGAGTGTTTGGCGCCTCAGGACTCAGTTGGTAGAAGCAGTATACTTCACGCCATCAAAGAGACCTGCCTGTGCTGTCACCTAGCTTTAAGTCAACAGCAAGAGACAGAGACAGCCAATCGAAACAGGACCATCAAGCTCGTGTGCCAATGGTGATCTGTACCTGGCCAAAACAGGCCAAGTGACAGGGGCTGTCAATATATTGACTCGTCCGTCAGGAAGTCTGTTACAGCCCCTTGCCGCATGCGACCGATTGGACTGCCAAGTTCTGTCACACCACAGCCCCACACCTCTTCTCCTTCCCAAAACTCCGACTGCATGTCACGAGCAAATGGAAAACACCTGTCCTGTTTGATATGTACCTTCGCTCCTGCAGGAAGTGAAACAGGCAGGCGCGGTTTAGACGGATACGCGACGAAGACGGAGCGGAGGAGGCGGGAGGCATCCAAAGCCGATGTCCGACGCCGCTTTTATTCCGCCTGTTAATTAACATATGACAAACAATAGTGTTTCCTTAGCAACGGTGCCAGTCAAAGACGGTTAGCTCAGTGAGCCCTGTGTACATGCCAATTTGACATGATGCTGATCACCTGGAGACAAGCACAATATGAGGCATCCGTTGCAAAAGGCCGGTAAATTAAAGATAAGTGCATGGTAGGATTAATGAAAGTAATTGCTTTGAAATGCCATGGTAACAGCAAAAAAAAGAAAAAGAAAAAAAAAGTACTCTTTAAGACTTCTGGGCCACAGCATGTTAGAGGCTGCATTCTGTCCCTCGCTTATCTAGATATGCTTCTAAAACCCTGATATTAAATTTTTTTTTTTTTGACTGAATATGATAAATTGCAAAAGAAATGAAACGTTATGAAGAACATTAAACAGTGGACGGTCAGTAATCACAAACACACCGATAAGGTTCTGATATCAGGTCTGTTCTATGATGGAAACCTGAAAAAAACACAAAAAAACAACAAAAAAAAAACCCTAACTATGATACAAGAGAACAGTGCTTGTTACTTTTCATACCCAGAGGGGCTTTGATTCTGAAACACTCAAACAAATGTCCATAAAAGCTTTTCAAAGCGTCGTGGCAGCAGCAAGCGGATATGAGAAGGCTTACCCGTCCTCCAGATGCCTGTGGTATTTTAGTAAAACACAGCTATGGGAAACCAGAGAGAGAGCAAATGGAAATGCAGGAGAGAGAGAGAAAAAAAAATCTGAAGCTATTCGCAAAAACTAGGTGAAAGTCAAATTGCAGGATTTGAAAATGCTTCTTCTGAAAGGCAAAAAGTAAGTCGTTTCAAAGGAGGGCACAGACCTAATGACAAAAAAAGTAGCCAAAGATCCATCTAAACACCCTGTCAACACACCAAAAAGAAGACCAAAGAGAAAAAAAAAAACATCCAAAGAGAAAAAGGGGTCCACAAAGGGGAGGGGGCAGGAACTGAGTCTCTGAAGACATCTTTTTTATTTTTTTACTGAAAAAAGTTATAAAACTGCTTTGTATTTGTTCAACGTGTACTCCAGGCAAAAATGTAAGAGTTACTGTACCTTCATATCACAAGCTGATATTTTAAAAAAATATTGATGTTCAACAATGTAGGTACCGCTTGGGCACTAATGATATTGAAATGTGCACAAATATTAGCGCTAATACACTTGATTCAGCAGTTGTAAATGAAGAAACTATGTTTGTAATGATATTTTTTATATGGCCTTAGAGACATATCTCAACAAATTACTGAACACTGGTGCTTTCAATCTGTAAGCCACAGAGAAAATTCATATTTATGGATTTTTATATTTGGGTGTTTGGGTTATGTTCACAGATTGGTCATGAGGGAGCTGCAAATTGCTGGGTTATCCAAAAACAGAGCTCTAAATATTACTCAGTATTTCCTGTAAATCAGCAACTAATTCACATTAAGACAGCCCGGCTGTTTGTGTCCCTGATTGCGATAATTTCTGATTACTTCTGTGACAGTGATTACACCTTGTAAAACTATTGTAAATGTTTCCAAAAAAAGTGAAATGTACATACAAATCGTTTCGCATTCACATGAAGAGGCTAATTAAACATGTGTGTGTGTGTGTGTGTGTGTGTGTGTGTGTGTGTGTGTGTGTGTGCGCGTGCGCATCAGTATTTACCTGTGGGTTTGTGTGTGTGTGTATGTGTGTTTGTGTGTGTTTGTCTGCGTGAGTGTGTGTGTGCGCGTGTGTGCGTGCATGTGTGTATGTACGCACGAGTGTGCTTGCTCTTGTGTACCAGTGTGTTATACAATTTGTTGAGTTTTGTACCTGTGACATCCTAATCTGCGATGAGAGAGAGCTGAAAAACGCAACCCTGTTTCAGTGGGAATGTGTCCAGACGTGGAGCAAAACAAATATTTTCCATTTTGCTTTTCTCTGATACTGGGAATCTGTCTCAGCCTCTGATCCGTAAGTGAGTGCCAGCTACGACAGCCCTTCAGAGTCTTTGCCAGATACATTACGAGGGAGAAATGGAGCAGAACGACTCTGCCGATGCACCATAGACATATGCAAATGCATAAGAGAACACATTAACAATTCAATCGTTTTCCCTCCAAGATGCATACACCAAAATCATTTTTTGAAGTTGTGCAGTGTGCTCTCCCTGAACGGAAAAGATAGGGAATATAAATGCCTGCATAGCGGCGTAGCTGAAAACGACTTGTAAGGCCTGTGCTTTAAAAAAAAAAAAAGACTTTGGGTGACTTTTCTATGCTCTGTCTGTGTATAGAGACGACATGTAGCCTCGTGGTCGTCAACGCCGGTGGTCTTATTGTGACTTAGACACAATGTCGAAAAACTGGAACAAACAATGACAGCGCACCCATCACTAATAGAAGCTCTATGGAGGCTAAAAATACAGGGTAGTTGCATTCTGTGGATCCTGAGAAAAAGAGGTAAAGCTATAGAGTGCAAACGAACCTCTCTAGGGTTTTTCTCTCCCACACAGTGCGATATGCGTAACAACACTCCAAATGAAATCTTTCTTTTTTTTTTTTCCTTTTTTTGATAAAGCCTCTATCATTTCATTTGTTTGTTTAAGTGAAGACAGTCTATCACGTGTCATTATGGAGTTAATGATATACAATCCGCAGCATGCACAGCAGGGCTTAATTGTGCTACTCCGATACCAACTAATGACTTGATGAGGAAATTATTGATCTAATGATGTGGGCAGACGTACTACAGGTAGATAGATAAATAAATAAGCATTCTCTCCCCCCCCCCCCCCCCCCCCCCCCCCCCCCCCCCCCCCCTCTCTCTTTCTGGGACAGAGGGGTCGTCAATCTTGGGAATTGGCTCTGGAGTGCTGTAGTCTGTTAACATTTTAGAAAATGGTTGCCCCATTAATAATAAAGCCATATTAACATAAGTGAATTCCTCCACCGTGTAGGATTCGCTGGAGCAGTTATTAAAGTCCAATTTGGCCCCATTAATAATGCATACACCTTTGACTTTCTAATATCAAGATTATGTGGAATTACTGTGGCCATACATTATTTATTAGAGACATTCAATTGGGGACCTTGATGAGTTTTAATTGGCGGTTGGGGGTGTCATTAAGCTGTCCCTGATGAACCCTGTCAATCATGTCTCTTGTTCCTCACATACACACAAACATGCACACACACACACACACACACACACAGTGTGCCACCAATGACACCTGTACCACCTGTGTGTGTGTGTGTGTGTGTGTGTGTTTTTGTGTTTGTGTGTGTGTGTCTGTGTGACAGGGGCATAGTTCTGGGGCAGCACCTCCAGTTCCCCTCCATTCCGCCTGGGTACTGCCCATGTCTTGCTCCTGTCTATCAGGTCTGTTTGAACTGACTCAGTGAGAGACTGGCACGCCACAGAGCACAGCGCAGACGGTGGCCCTGTGCCAACGCGCTCTTTAAAACGGGCCCATTTTAAAAGGTAACAGGCCCTGGCTCTACCTGGACCCGCCTGAATAGAGGAGAAGGTTGTGACGTGGTTGTTCGTGCTTTGCTTTCTTGTCGCACTCTTTTGCGTTACTGAAGCGAATGTGCAAGAACTGAAAAGGTTGCATTGAGGCCCTTCAACATGCGGGTACAGTAATGAGCATGAAAACATACCATATAATGCCTCCTCAGCTCATGAAAGAGCTATTTCTCTCTATATTTACTTTTTAAATTTCTGATACCCAAGGCAAACAGAGACAAAATAACCCTTTCAGATGTTTGAGCCAGCAGCCACGTAACATGGACTATTTCAAGTTTAATGCTTAATTCTCTTTAAGGATACTGAAGACATAAGACATAAACACCATAACGGATCATGTCAGAGTCAATGAGACCAACCAGCTCTGAGAGATGTACATTGACTGGTGCTTTGACTCTACAAAGACCTGGAGGTCACCAGTCAATACTGATTTATTGGATTATTTGACTTACTTATTAAACTTATTAGTTTCAGAAAAGCTTAAGCTGAAGTCTTCTATTGCAAAAATAATATCTTTAGTCTTATATTCTACGTTACCGCTTTCTTTCTTTTTCATTTTTCATTTCAGAAGCACTTTTGAAGAGTTTATTAATGGGTGTAAATGCGACTGGAACAGTGAACTGGAACTGGAGCAGTACTGGTAAAAACAGTTTTTGCCACATATCAAATTCTGAAATAAGATCCTTCAGATCATCTCTAATTTGAGTCATAAGCAATTCAGCTTAAAGTTACCAAATCACATTGCCTAATCGTGATTTTGAAAAAAAAAGAAAAAAGAAAAATGAGAATAGATATGCTAATTTTTGACTCTCTGGCTCTGATTCTCTGTATCCTAGCACAGATCTGACACATAGCAACGCTGCTTTTACCGAGACAGAAGGGAAGAGATGGGAGAGAGGTGTCTGACAGCAGACTCTGCTCACTCAGATAAAACGACGGAGTGATAAAGAAAAGGAACACATGAAAAAGTACCTTGGCATTTGGAGATCTACTTAAGGAACCTGGAATGGAACATGGCTGATCCTGCTTATTAGCGGAGCTCCATTCACACTGATGCACCCTGGGAGCCACAAGGGGAGAGGATTAACACCCCCTCTGCACACACACACACACACACACACACACACACACACACACACACACACACACACACACACACTCTCTCTCACTCAGCATCTCACAGCTCTCTCTCTCTCTCTCTCTCTCTCTCTCTGTTTGTGTATGTGTATGTGTGTGTGTGTGTGTGTCTCTTTCTTGTTGTCTCTCTGCATCTCTCTCAAACACCCAATTGCCTGGTCTTCCTTTTGCTCTATGGCATTTAAATAAAGAAACGAATAAACAAATGAATGAATAAACAAACACAAGTGACAGAACTAAGAATCCATATTAAATCCAAAATGGGCCACTTGAGAAACTGCTATTATTAAAAAAAAAAACAACAAACCGATGCATCAGATACAAATCAACCGTGTCCAAATTCCAGATGCATATCAATTAATAGATTACTCATCATAAGATTAACTTCTCTCAATTCAACTTCTCTTCAGGCTGCCACTCAGTAATGGTGGCATTACAGACACTCCCTGAAAATTGTTCTTGCAATGAAAGCTTATAAACCAAAAAACAGAATGTTTGCTCTCCACTCAGACAGACATAATTAATCCTCCATCTATGGCCTGCAAAACCATTAAAATAATAGCATTAGCTTCTTCATAATCTAGTCGCACTTCCTCTCCAGAGCTCTCTGAATAATTAATAAGAAATATGATTATTTGCTTCAAATAGTTTCAAATACATTTCAAAGCCATTTCTATTTCTTAAAATGACAGAGGCAGTGAGGTGCTGCAGAATATGTTAAACGCTGCGCACCCTTACACGCCAATTAAGACATCAAGCTCCACTTCTGCTCTCGCTCTTCTGTCACACATGCACTCATATTCAAGGCCTTGAGTCCACTGCTCATGTGTCAACATACTCAGTCTCATATGCTTAGTGTTTAGTTCAAAGCAATGTTGGATTGCCGGAAATATCATAAGGCACTTCTTTTGAGCATTCATTGTGTGTGTGTGTGGGGGGGGGGCTCTTCTGCATTTTGAAAAAAAAAAAAAAGAAATTTGCAGAAAAATGCACCTACTAAATATCCTGCTTGTCTCCATCCATCACTTTAAATGTTATCTAAGCACCAATGGGATTCCATCTGATATAATTGGCAATTCATTTTAGGCCCTGACAATATAGTGGAGTCATTTCCTTGCATTCAAACAATACCAGAGTCAGACAAAGCCGACGTGTCGACTCTCCACTTCATTACAGGGATGGCGATAGCCTCATCTCCGTGGCGACAACGCACACATAATTGTTTTCTACCTCTTTCCCCACAGCCAATTTACACGCCCCCCCCCCTCCTCCTCCCCACCCGGCCCAACCTCTCTTACGAGGTGTGAGAGAGACAGAGATAAAAAACACTTCACTTTTCACTTTTATTCACTGTCTATTAACGGCGTGACGCGGGGAACACAGGGAGTAATATGTAGCGCGTCACCTTTTATATTATTTGTATGGTGACATGTGACAAATCCAGCAGAAGCTCAGGTTTTGAGGTGAAAAGAGCAGACTTGGTTGGAGAAAATGCAAGGACACACATGGGGGGTGGGGAGATGTGTGTGTGTGGGTGGGTGGGGGGTTGGAGAGGGAGCCAGGCTGAGCAGCAAACAGCACATGTGTTTATGTGGATGGCCTATGTTACAAAATCAAATATGACAGAGACCATGATTGAAAGACATTCTCTTAAAAGGGTTTTGGTTGTTACAAGGCTCCATGAGAGTTTATACTGGTCAGTGTGGGACAGTATAGTCATGCACAGCTTTAATTCAGTGTTATTCAGAGAATGGTCTGTGCGTACCCCCAGTTGGATTTCAAGAAAGGAAGTATCTCACACACACTGTGAACATGAATTTGCCTTCTGCATCTAACCCATCCAACACACACCAGCCACAGGAGCAGTGGGCGGCATTCCTTGCACCCAGGGGGACGTCAGTCCTGGGAATCGAACCGGCAACCCTTCGGCCACAAGCTCGGTTCTCTAACCTCTAAACCACGGCTGCCCACATAGAACAGAGACCCCTCTCATCTTTATTCAAACGCTCCTCTCTGTCCTCTCCTCAAGTTTGTTAACAAGATACCATTTAGACTCAACCTCTTTGAAGCCCATGCGTCAGACATGTCACATTTCAGATCATATGGTCTTCACTGGCAAAGAGCATACAGAATTTCATCAAACAATTCTGGCTGTAACATTTGACTCGTGTAATATCAGACTTATTAACATGTTCATATTGTCTCCTGGCCACATTCAATCACATTCAAAACAGGTGGAATTCAAAGTATGTTTCCATTGGACTTCAGGTGCATTGTCATCAGGAATAAAACTGTCAGAGGTCTTTTGAATCCATTAAAACTATATTTGACTAGGTTCTCTTAAAAGCACAAGTATAAAATAATAATCCTAAAAAATAGTAACCAAATGTATCATTACGCATAAGAGGGCGTTTTTTTTTTATTTTATTTATAAATAACTCATACGTGTTTGAACTTTGCAGACCAAAAATTCAGAGTCAACCATTTGTAAACACAGAGCTGCTGTAACAAACAAATGATGTGGCCTCCCACTTTACACAGGGGACATGCTAATCAACCGACTACTTCCCAAAACTCAAGCTTACACTCGACATATTTAAATTTACATCTTTTTGACCTTGTAAGATAACATTTTTTTTGTCTTGCCATTTTTGAAAGCCTTTCATATTAGGAAAGAAAAAGCATTTCTGTGGCTTTATAGTACATCCATATCCATCCAATAAAAGGGGGAGGAGGGAAAGAGAGAGAGAGGGAAAGAGAGAGAGAGAGAGAAAAGCGAGAGAATTTGACAGGACCATGCTGTTAATTGCTTCTTTGCAGGAGGCTTCGCCTTCACAAGGTCCCTCTTTCTCCCCCTCTTTTTCTTCACTCCGTAAAAAAAAAGGAGAGGAGGTGGCATGGCTAAAGGATTTCTGCCTGTTGTGTGCCCCCCTTCTGAGGAGTCTGCCAAACAAAGGCAGATACTTTAATTTCCACACTACAGGATACCTCTACTGTAGTTTGGTTACAAATCTTCACAAAAACCATCCTTTTCCCACCCCCATTCATCCTGCCTTGTCCGTCCTTGTCTTAGCTCTTGTCTTATCTTTTTTTTCAGGGGACGGAAATTAATGAACGTGTTTAATCTCTATTTTACCCAAAAGGAGCAAAGGAAGTGAAGTGTTGTTTGAGATCATGTTTGAGGTGATGGAGATTCATCTGTAACGCTTTGTCAAACAGTGCAGCGTTGTATCAAAAAAAAAAACTTTGACCGATAAGGAGGCATTTTTTAATATCGTTTTTTTGGAAACGTGTTTATAAAGACATCTATTAGTATTCAACGCATATTTAAAAATAGCTTAGTATGCAGAGAGGTCGAATAACAACCAAGAATCCAAGTGCGCTGTTGAACTGTTCTGCACCTTAATGTGAGTCATAATGTTTTATAATCCCATAATGCATATTTGAACATGAAATCCCTACAACTGCCAGCGTGAATCACACCTAACTAATGCAAAATTTCACCTAAGATCACTTTCAAATCCACGCAACCACATGCATGGAACCTCCCATAAACTCCACAATGTAGCTCTCCTTACGGGGCCGAGCGTAACCTGTAATAACCTGTAACCTTGGAAACAAAGTCTCAGTGCCAGTAATTCTCAGCACACACTTTCCACACGTGTGCCTCCGGTGTAGCACGGTCCCAGAGTGTGAAATACTACAGCGACTCGAGCACTTCGAGGACAATTGCTTTTTAAGAGAGCTCCATTTGTATTTAAATGGGGAAGGGTGGAGAGAGGGGGGGACAGAGAAAGTGAGAGTGTGTCAGAACAAACCATAGTTAAAACGCTGGAATAATAGCATAGCCCCGCTCTGTGCATTGACGGAGAAACGAGAAGACACACACACACGCACGCACGCACGAACGCACGCACGAACGCACGCACACACAGATACAGACACGTATATTTTCTTTATGGTCACTAAAACAGGATTGACCCTGGCTCTCAAGGTTATTATAGGAAGTCACCATTCCGCAAACCACCGTATGCCGTCAATCGGAACATATCCCAGGGCCCCCATGAGGTTACCAAGGCATTACACAGGGTTACACTCAGAGAAAAGACTTAAAAAGAAAAGAGTGTGTGGGTATGTGAATGTGTGTTACCGAGGTAGGAGTAGCAACGGAGCATTAATGCAGCCTTTTACTTTTATACCCCTGTAAAGAAGATTGATCTCCCCCTTTCCCCTTAAAAGTGAGTCTTTTATGAGCAGGGAGACACAGTGGGGTTTGAGTGAGAGATGCACTCCCACCGTTCCACGGGAGAGCTACTCCACAGGGAGCAAAAGCCCTGTGAACCCAAAGAACATTCTAATTCAGCCTGAAACCTCACCTGCCAACACTCTCTCTCTCTCTCTCTCTCTCTCTCTCTCTAACTCTTCTCCTCGCTTTCAGATCTGCAGGATTCAGACGCCTGAAGAGAGAGGGCCTACCACTCAGGCCAAAGATTTAAGATAGGGATGAGGATGAATGTGCAACTGATATCCTCTTGTAATTTATATACCACTCTGTCTCCTATAACTTTCAGACCTGGATTTCAGGAGGAGTTTTTTTTTTTTTTCAGCCGAGACCTACTGAGGGCATCTAATTTATTGAGCTTTCACAGACGTAATATTGATATTTTACGCTCCATTGTTGTTAAAGGACAGTAAAACTTATTAAAGCTAAAAGAAACCTGTGAGCACCTGTGAACTGTGAGTTCAGAAATTCAACACATTCCTCCAATTCTCAATGTCTCTTTGCTCCATTTGTGTTGGATTTGCGGGCAATCTCCGAGCACTCCTGTGCTGATTTGTGAGTGATTGATGATTGGGTACATTCTCTCTGTTGTCTAACATAATTAGAGAGAAGGTCATCGTAAATGTTTTAAGTGCAACCACAGCTGCCCGGGCCAATGCTCAACAAGCCACAGCAGCCTTTGACGAGCACTCAGTCAAACAGGGCACTTTGAGCCGACAGCTTTTCCAAAATGCGCCCCCCCACACCCCCACCCCCCCCCACCCACAGCCGTCGCCTTCCATCCTGCTTGCCTCTCATTTTTCCTTTTTTCTTGGCTTTTGCTCTTCATCTCCCGAGAATATGATTTGTCATGGTGACTGAGAGAGAGATAAAAAAAATGTTTACTTCGGGAAAAAAAAAAAAAAAAAAACGTCTCTAACGCCTCTTAATGTATTCTTTTAAAAGAATCGACGCAGTGGCACGGAAAAAGATTAATTTATCACGCCATCAAGCACAGGAACCGCTGTTGAGAGGAATGGGTGTAAATTGCGAGACGATGACAATGCCCGCGTTACAGATGGATTTCTCTGTCTGCGTCTCATATTGAGACGGGGGGGAAAAGAAGCAATTTCGTCAGCTCTCGTCAAAACTTTCTGACGGGGGTAATTTTGATCCATTAGCTCTCCTCCCTTCGCCTCAACCAATTTTCCATCTTTCACTTTCTCTTCTTAAGATCTTCAAAGGGGGGGGGGGGGGGGAGAAATCCCTCTGGCCGCAACAGCATCTGTTTTCCGTGAAGAGCTCTGTAGTTTCTTGTATGTCCAATATAAATCCACCTAATGTGCTTTCACCACAACTGCTGATTAAGTCAGAGTCGTATTACATCTAAATTACAAAAGACACCAAGCAGATTCCAGTACGCACATTCCTAAACAGCGTCTTTACAGTGAAGACCTGGCCAATCAGAAACAGAGCAAACAGGATTGGTTCCAGAATCTCTGAGACTCAAGCCTTTATGTTTGGGTTTGAAAGAATGGATAACAATGGTTATTCACTGATTGCTCCAGTTTTTACATATTCTTGCTGCACACACAGATGGATTCTATGATTTTACCAGTCAAACCCCCCCCCCCTCCAAAAAGCAAAAAAAAGTCACGAAGTCCATTAAGTCCATTTTCAATTTGAACGCTAGGTTAAGCCCGCTTGCAAAATATGATATTCTGTAACCTACACTTTGCATGGAGGAACAAATTCATCCTGATTATGGACAGCTAGGCAGGCAATAGTCAGCCATGTGATGTATCAGTGATTTGGTTTGTGTGAGCTTGCCTAACACAAGGATATAAAGCAAAATGAAACTCACAAATCTTATAATAGATGACTGACATTCAATACAAATACAAGTGCATAGAACATATTGAAAAGCTATACGGAAACTAGCTACTTCACTGAATGCACGTTGAACTACAGCCTGCTAAGCTGAGTTAACCAGTTGGTTAAGTAGCTAACTGAAATACTCTCGTGGCTAGGGGGACTGAGTATAAAAGGCTTGACAGGTATCTACTGCTATCCACACCCTTAAATGCCATTCAGTACTATTAACTGAAACAAATGAAACAACGATGCTTTCTGAAAAAAAAAAAATAAAAAGCTGAAAGTCATCTACCTTTTAACGAGAGGGATTTGGCTGCTTTGCCGGGTCATATTTTACATCCTGGCAGTGATGATAGACGGTGCTAATCAGGACAGGATTTCAGGTTTGAGCAATGGAGGTTCCAAGGGGTTTAATCAAGTTAGACTGTGGAGTTAAGGCATGTCTCAGGAGTTACAATTTTTCTAAGGAGCAGTTGTCTTCTAACATTGATATAGTTTCAACATGTCTTGTCAAATTATGGAAACTACTGAGATGCAAGTTCATACAACTCCTGAAAAGGAAGATTGCAGGGCTGGGTCGTCATTTCTTTGGCTTGCAGCATATCTAAATCCTACTATCTATTATCCAGTGGCCCTATTACCCACAAATTCAACAATTTTAGGATCTTTGGAGATGTAACTCCACTCAAAACTATTACTTTCATCAAAGCCATTCCATCCATTTTTGAAATGCTTGACACTTGGCAAAGACTCTCCGGTAACTCTTTATTTTACAGTTCGCTAATTACCAGGTGTTAACTTGGAAATGAGATAGTAATAAAATACAGTCAATAGGATAGGAAGTACTAAATAAGGAAACGAGATGGTAACAACCCTAAACCTAACCCAACCCTAACCCTAACCCATACCCCAAGCATCTAGTTTCCTAGCAGGCTTCCATGTACTTCCTAAATGATAACTTAGTACTTACTATACATTCGTAATGGGTACTTTCCAAATAACTATATTCTGTTGGCATCTAGTTTCCTAGTAGGTTTCTATGTATTTACCAGGAAATTATTTAGTACTTCCTATTCATTTTGTTTTGGCACTTTCCAAATAGCTCTATTTTTACTATCGTCTCATTTCCCAGTTGATACCTGGTAATTAGCAGACTGTAAAACAAAGCGTTACCGACTTTGACTTTGATTATTTGGATACAATGCCCTGGAAATACTGAAATGATGATGCTGCTATATAGTGCACCAAGTACTATTTCATCTTGATATTTACAAAAGACTTCGAATTAACTTCCAAGAAAAAAAGGATTTCCAACAGCAACATTACATGTGGCCAACACATAAAAAAAAAAAATCTTCATCTAGGTTGAAGAAAATCATGGTTCCCCACTCCTAGACTATCTATGTAAGACATTATTTACTTTAATTAAGGAGCTAAACTGTGACCAGTTCATTTAATTCACTGTTCAAACTTAGATTAGAACAAAGACCTATCCAAGTTCAAGGTCCATGTGTTTATTTATTTACTTATTTATTTATTTTTCAATTTTGAAGAACAGTGAGCCTTACAACCATTGTTCATGACCTCGGCTTATTCTGTGTTGTACAAACGTTAATCTAAATAAACTCTACTTTTGCCCTCAACAAATCTTATAATAGACATCTGATAATATTAGCATCACTATGATCTCACAAATTTCATGGACTGTTCAACTAAGCACCACTCTGCACACACCTTTATTTTACAGGTGTACTTATTTGAAAAGCGAACAATATAAAGACCAGCGATTATTATTTGCACTCTTATAACGATGCTTACTAAACAGATTGTTTTTCTCTTCATTGTGGGCGTTGGTTAACCGGCGCTTGGCCTTTAAGTCAGAAGTCCCCCTCACCAGGCCACGCAAACACATCAGGTGATCACGCCCGGCGTGGGATTGATAAGAGCTGGAAGACTAGTGCCATTATCGGCACAGAGAAGCATGTGTGAGGGATTAGCATGGATCAGCCTTATCCAAGACCCTTCCCCAGCATCAGTGCTGCCACACTCAGCACAGCACCTCCCCACTCACACTGCTCTGCTGGGTGAAAAAGCAGGGGCTTTGCTTATCGAGCAAGAGGGTCTTTGGGCTATCAGTACCTCCAGTGGACATTCAGAATTAGCATGAGGAGCATGATGGGGAGTTTGAAATTACTCTGGAGGTGGTGATGTGTCAGTGGCCAGTGCGCTGTATTTCGGGGGTTGGGTTATAGGATCTCAAAGGATGGCTTGGGAAGACGGCGAAGTAATTTTTGCTTATTTATGGCTGAGTGGGATGATGCATATGCCTAAGTAACTGATATGTATAGGAGATAATTTTGGAGAAGACGATAGTTGTGTTTGTGTGTGAGTGTGTATGATCAGCAAGAAACGGGATCGTACAACTGTTATTAAAAATACTGGATTATCTATATTCATTAAAGTATTTCTGCCTCATGGGAAAAATAATAGACAATATCTATTTCATTTTAATAAGGCTTCACGTTATTCTCAATTTCACCTACTGTATGAAATAGAAAATGACTTTTCTTTGCTCATTATAATATTATTTATGTTAAATTAGCAGTGTGTAAAAATCAGTCCTGAAGAAGATAAAAATGAAATTGCATAATTTTTTTTTTCAGGTGTTGGAACGAAAGCAGTGAAATATAGAGGAGCCAAGTTAATAAAGAAAACATGATGTCAGTTTGCAATCTCTCCCACTTCAAACATAATTCAATTTCCTCTATGAAAAGATATACAGCTTTTAATTAAATTTGTTTTAGTTTTTTTTCACTTAGGTGCAATAGGTGAGGGACCGCAATTATAATGTTCTAATTAAAAAACAAAAAATAAATAAATAAATGTAATAAAAAAAAAAAGTAGGGGAAACTTGAGATGCTTATGAAGTTTCCACTATCGCATCACTCCTATTAAAGCAGGAGAAGTCGCTCAAATTGAAAGTGACGGGAGCGTCTTTGGAAGGCAGCATTTGATTTCCAAATTATCATATTTTCTGAGTTAATAAAAAAAAGCTTATGATAGCTCCTCAGTAGCTCTGCAGACAGGCTTTAATAAGATAGGGCCAGAGGAATAAGGGATGGAGCTGAGCTCTCTCTCTCTCTCTGTCTCTCTCTCTCTCTCTTTCTCTCTCTCTCCATTTATCTCTCTCTCTCTCTCTGTCTTTCTCTCTGTCTCTCTCTCTCTGTGTACATATGTGTGTTCACAAATACATGTTTTGCACAGGTTGTGGTCATGGCAGGGACTAACATTACTGTTAGCTTTTAACATCACTGAGGAGATGAAACAAAGGCTAAGTCTAGGTATTTATCATAATTAAGATTAAAGCAGTCACAGACATTGTTATACTAGTCATATTATATCACAAATTGTGGTTCGTTTGGGGCCAAGGTTGGATGTCACACAACAGAAAAACTGTCACAAATCACTGCATCACTCAAATCACTCTCTCTCTCTCTCTCTCTCTCTCTCTCTCTCTCACACACACAAACACACACACACACACACACAGAGAAAAATAAGAGTGTGTGCATGTGTGTGCGCGCGCGCGCGTGTGTGTATGTCTATCTGTGTGTGTGTGCGTGAGAGAGAGTTAAATGAATTGTTACATTTTCGGGAGGGCACCCCTCATTGATTTGCAAATGGTAATCTGCGGTGGTGAAGTGTAGTGGTAGATGTATGCATACCCCAGTGATTACAAGCACAGCCAGCTCCCCACCCCTGGTTCATTAAGCAGAGTTGGGGAGCACTGACCCCGGCTGCACGGCTACATGGGAGGCTCAGGGATAATTGTCTCAGCAAGGGTCAGGAGAAATGGTGCAGGTCTCAGTGAAGCAGTCAGACTGAAGGCTGTGGGTCCATGCAGGGGCAAAGAGCAGCGGGGAGAGATCTATCAGGGGAGATGGTTTGTGCTAGGAATCCCTGATGAGACTCGGTCTCCATTCGGATCTGTTTTGTCTCTGGAGAGGAACTAGACTTTCATTCCACACAGAGAGGCGCCAAGAGAACAGCATCCATCTGTTGACGTAGTTTAAACCACGAGCTGCCCGGTCTCGAGCCTTTGTCAAGTAATCACTTTGTTTAGAAGTTTCCGACTCATAAACCAAAGCAGGTGGATGAATTCTTGAATGAATTGTTAATGACCTTATATGACAGTGAAACTTACTGCAATGCACCATCTTGCCAATGCTGTTTAGTAAGTCAATTTTATTGACTTTAGATTTGGCAGCCGTCAAACGCAGAGACACTTGCACTTTTGTACTTTACAACAGGTCCACTGTGAGAGTAATCATATAAAAAAAAACTGAAAAACATCCCTGGCTCAAAGTCTAGTTTCTCTTTATGACAGAATGTATATGACAACACGGGTTACACAGGATGACTTTAACCTAAGTTCTCTCTGTCTGACAGAAAAGTTTATTGTAGTGAGCAAGGACAGACAGCTCATATTGGTCTAAAAATCCTCAATGATCCAAGCACAGGTCAGAACACACAGCCCGTGTCATCATCTCTCAGGAACAGCATAAGGACGGTCACTGAGCGACCCTGTGTGAAGAAGATTAAAACACACACACACACGCATTTTGGAAAGGTGAAAATTCCCTCAGTGTCCCCTCCTGACAAGGACTTCAAATAATCAGCTCGAGCCCAACCATTTAATGACCACATAAACATTATTGATGCTGCCAACCGGTATGATTTATGAGAGGAAAACTATATTACATGTGTAAGAAAAAGCCTCATTAGGATTGCCTCCCACTCCCTGACAGTAACTGTACCCATTTATGAAAAGCACCCAGTGCCCTGTCCTTCCAAGTAACCTTTCGCCTGCAACTAGAGACAATAGAGGCCAGGGAGTGAGAAAGACAGCGAGGGAGAAAGTGAGAGAGAGAGAAAGAGAGAGAGAGAGAGAAAGAGAGAGAGAGAGAGAGAGAGAGAGAGAGAGACGGGGCGATCTAACATTTAAAGACAGCCCGGGCAGTGGGAGGCGTCAAGGCTGCGGCTTATCACACACATAGGCTGTCAGAGAAACTCTGACCCGCTCATTCCATATGCAAGCGCATTAGCAGGGACGGCTGTCTGGTAAAGGTCAGCTGAGAGGATGTTGGGACTGCAGCGTAGGGAAGCGGAGAGAGAGGGAAACCTTCAGGCTCACCCCTTTGAACTTCAATCACTTTGGCCAGCGCTTAATAGGTCTCCAGGGAGGATCAGAGGCAGGGGAGGCGAGGGGTGTGTGTGTGTGTGTGGGGGGGGGGGGGGGGGGGGGTGGAAACCGTAACGGGTCATCACGCCACCTTGACATTTTAATTAAGGCTTCCACATTAACATTCGCAAAGTTGGGTAAAGAGAGACCTAATGTAAATTCACAGGACATGCCGCTGTCCCTGCTCTTCTTTCTTAAACTTCTGCACACCCCTCTCTCCCCCCTTCCCCACACCCCACCTCTAACCTTCCCCGGTGGAGCTGATTTGTGCATAGCAGGGAAAACAGTAAGATGCAAGGACTGTCAGAATATGGATACATGTTAAACACTGCAAATTCAACGCATGAATATTTAGATCTTCAGCAGAAGACCTCTATACATTGTAGGGATAAACTGGAATGGGAGTCTCCATGAGCATATGTATACATACATATATACACACACCCATGCACACACACACACACACACACACACACACACACACTCACATACAGAGAGAGGCAGACAGAAAGAGAGAGAGAGAGAGAGGTACCAGTTCCTATTGCCTTCTACTTTCCGAGAAATTACAGTCGCACCTCAGACACTGAACTCAATAGATTTCGCTTGAGTTCCTATTTTGACAAATCCCATCTTGAGCTATGAAGAAAGAAGCAGGTATCGATCCAGAGGGCACCTAATTTATCACACTGCCTGAAATCCCAAACAAAAAAAAATATTTGACCAAGGGGGTTATTCAATACCATTTTCTCCATCTGGCCACAGAATTAAAGCAGTCTTTTCTGCAGAAAACGTGAGTGATGACAGCTGTCAAAGAGATGAGATTTGTGACAGAAATTCTCTCTCCCTAGCCTTTCCTCTCTGCTGGCTTCATTTAAACCTGAATAGTCTTTTAGTTGCCGGGCTACTGAAACAAAAAGAGGTATATTTGCACAATTTACTGTTTATATGTAGGACGGGTACTAATATTATAAATACAAAAGAGTGTGGACTCAATTATGCAGTTGATTGTGGTCGATGAAGCAGTGCCAAACTAATGAATGATGGCAGAGATCATGACTAAGACCAAAGTGACTGACACAAAGCTTTGCAGCATCTTAAAGTGATGCCCAGGTCCCCAATCGGTGCCCGTTACAAAATCTGGGGATGCCCTGTTACTTGTGCAGGGAATATCATGCAGAAGAGCTGCTGAAACCTCTGGCTGTTATTACCTCAACATCCCTAATTCAGAAACCCAATGTTCCGAAAAGAATTTAAATGATTAAAGAAGGAGTATTAGGTAAGGGTGTGGAAAGAAAGAAAGAAAGAAAGAAAGAAAGAAAGAAAGAAAGAACGAAAGACTGGGAAAATGAGTGAGGATTTATACCAGGTGGGTAGATGAGTTATATCTAACTGCTCTTCAGTGCCATAACTCTAAGGAACACAGAGAATGGTGAAGAACCCATCTCTTTGCTATTTCACTGAAGTCTGTGTATTTGCTCCTCTGCTGTGTGGCAGGGATAGGCAGTAATGGGGTGTAAATGCTATGAGCACAGTTTGGGAAGAACTATTAGCGTAACCTTGCAGAGTAGAAATGAGAAAAGGACAGATGATGTCTCTTGGCACATCTACAATCAGACATACATTTTGCTGTTTGGAGAAAACCATAATTCAATGCCCCGTGGTGGGTAAGATGCTGTATGGTAAAGGAGAAAGGTTGTGGCTTCCAGACCTGAAAGTTATCTCCCCGTCCTCTGGCTCTCGATATGTTCTGGAGCATAGTCATAACTCTGCTAGCCAGGGTCATTCACTGTTGCTTCTGCTATGGGTTCATCATTAAAGTTATAGCCAAGTGCTTACAGGGAAATGTAGTGGTGTCCCCTCCGGTGTACAACACTCCCTCGGGGGAGCTGAATAAAAGAAAAAAAAAAGGATCATGACAATGCCGGATAAAAGTGCAGAGCAAGAAGAAAGCATTAGTATGCGTGTTTCAGCTGAAGTGTGGTATCCACATATTTTTTTTTTCTCCTTCTTCTTGTTCTTTTTTTTTTTTTAATCATATTTGCGATGCACATGAAAAAGCTCATCTGACATTTTTCCGAAGTGGCCAACAGGCTGCTCTCTTGGTGAGCAAATCAGTTTTACAGTATAAAAAAAAAAAAAAAATTGATATTTCAGTGATTGTGAGACTGACTCAACAAGCTCCTCAGGGTGATTATGAACTGATATGTTTTATTGTTTCTGCTAGAGAGGTCAGAGTGGGTAAAAACAAAACAAAATAAAAAAATAAAAGAATAGCACAAACAAACAAAAAACAAACAAAATTATTGGAAGACTAAAGCATGCTGGAAAACAATGATTTTTTTTTTTTTCTTTTCTGAATTCGGGTTGTTGGAATGAAGACTTACACATGTAACTCTGAATTTGCCTGAGCAGAGAGCATTTAAGGCAACAAGTAGAGAGCCTCTAAAAAAACAATCATGGCTTCCGTCACATGCCTAGTCGAGAGATTGTTCTATTGTTTCTATCAAGCTTGTGCTATACTCACCCGCACAGAAACAACTCTCTTTGATTTTTCATCATGAAGTAGAGGAAGGATAAAAAAAAAAAAAAAAAAAGCTTCCTTGTCTTGCTCCATTACACAGAGATTGTTTTGGGGGAAATTGGTTTGAAAATGGTTTTGCTTATTGTTCAAAGAGAACACACATACAGTAGCAAGTACCGCTCTTCCATTGTTTTTTTTTTCATTGTCTGTGAGGGCTTTGGCCATGACAAAATATTTCTAAAACTGATTTGGTGCAATTGCATCTCAAAAATGTTTTGAAAGGTTGAAAAACAGCAAGTTAAATGTTTTTGGTTGGTTGTGTGTGGGTTTTTTTTTTTTTTTTTTTTTTTTTTGCATGAGCATTTTATGGAACCAGCTACAATAAATTACAAATAGTAACAACTAAATGGAACTAGCTTTAATCTGTTGGAGCGGAAATCACTTGCTGTCTGAATTTCCTTGACTCCCCAAACTAATTTGGTATTTCCACAGCTTCTTACGCACCACCTCCCTGACTTACTGCTTACTGATCTCAGACTCCTTTTCCAGATTAAAAGTATGACATCGTCTTGTATTTCATCCAAGATCAGTGTGAGAGGAACCCTGTAGTCTGTTCACTTCACCTCTGCAGGAATCAAACTCATTTGAATATTAGACTGTTTGTCTTTCAAAGTAAGAACGTCTATGGTATCAGAAATAAAGTTTGCATTCATGAACTTCTCTTACACTTTTAAGTGAAGGCTACTTATTCTCCAATGCACTAGACAAGTATTTTATCCCTGAAACTGAAACTCAGTGAATATAATGACAGTAATGGTGTGCTATGCTTCCAATGAGATTTGATCAGGCACAAAGTACTAAGGTGCTGTATTTTCCACAGAATGGTGATTACCTTACCATTTGTGCAATGTAGCAGAAGATGTAGGGAAAGCAAATGCATTGATGTGAGCATGATAGATGGCTTAAGTTATGCAAAAATATGCCTCAGCTTTTGTTCAAAAGATTGCACTTTTCCCATTTAGTACGAGTAAACATAACAAAGAGAGACGAAGCACCTGTTTTGCTTGTGTCCAAGTACTACATTTTGCATAAAACCCAGACTGAAGGACAGGAGAATTTCTATTCTTCGAAAATAATAATTAAAAAAAAAAACATGTTCTGTCATAAATATTCTTTTCTATGGCTGATGCATCTTAATGCACATTATAATAATGGCCATTAAGTAATTATTCATTAATCACATAGCAACTAGGAGTCTGAATGTTTTCAACAAAGCAACTTTTTGCTCTAAGAGCAGATGAAAGTACTAGTTGAGTAGATGGAATCATGTGATTTATAGTGATATAATGATCAGAAGGACTGAAAAAAACAAGAAACGGTTCAAAATTGAAAATAGTAAGGTTTCAATGGCAGCGGGCCTTCTCACTATTCGTAAGAAGGTGATACCAAAATAGGGTTAAACAAGAGATATAAAAAATCCCCAAAACATCACAGAGAAATCCTAAAATTCTTCAAGCAAACCTGCCTAGTGTCTTTCCTACATTTTTGTTGTTGTTATTTTTTTGTTTTTTGTTTTTTTTTTTTTGTTTTTACTACCCTGTTTTAAATCATCAGAAAATCTTTTTATGTCTGTCAGTATTATAGATTAGTTTGACTATCTACTCTATAATCATTCACTGCAGGTTACTGAATACTGTGGTGAGGGAGGCAAACTAATTAGAGAACACTCCTGTAAAAAAAAAAAAAAAAAAAAGGAAAGGAAAAAAAAAGAGAAAAAAAAAGAAAAAAAAAAAAGAGTTATCTTAAATATAGCCTGCAGAGCTCCCACAATTTGTGAAAAACAGTTCCATCCAAAAACTAATTATATTTTCCCATGGATAGGGAGCAGTGGCAGCTTAACCACCCCTCAAACGGGTAATGACCTTCATTGAAAAATGACATCTGAAGACTCAATTTGTCTGATAAGCCTCATTTGCATTAGTAGTATTTTGTCGATATGTCATTCCAGGAGGCTGTCAGTTGTTTGTATTTACAATAGGTGAAGCATTAGCTATCAGGACAGCTAATCTTACACCACTGCATCTAAACTGATATTCAAACTTTATAACGCTCCCGCTCACAAAAGATAGGATCTGGTATCTGGAAGGTGTTCATCCTCATAAAATAAACTGCCAATGTTTCATGTTCAGCTTCTTAGTTGGTTTGACTTTTCTGTGTGTTTTTGGGGTGTCTGATATCTACAGAACACTAGGCATCTGGAAAAAAAAAAAACAAGGCAAAAAGAGTTAAACTTTTCTTGAGTTGGCATCCTCAAAGTACAGACTTGACTGAGTCAGTCATTTTCAAACTGCAACCTTATCTCAGTTTTTAAAAACATGTAATTTTTTTTTAAAAAGTCTCTCATAGGTATCCTTGTCTGGTCTCATGGATACACGACAGGTAAGAACCAGGCGGGTATGTGGTCTCAGTGACCTTTCCTCATCCAAGCCCGGGCCCAGGTTCTTTAGCGTCTGGGCCGAGGAGACAGTCTCTCGGGTGAGATAATGTGACGGACAGGGCTCGAGGCCTGAACATAGAGAGATGTGATTGACCTTGACAGCCTGTTTGTTTAGCTTCCACCTGGGTACACTCATCCACATGCCCCCATATGCCCAGACAGAACCAGAGACAGAATCAGACAGAGACACATCCAACACAACTTCACCATCCCTCAGTCACCTCTGTGCTCCGCAAGAAAAAAAAAAAAAAAAATCCAGCCAGTCTGTCTCGGATACCGCCTGTTTGTGAATTTCTGTGCTGCATTAAGTTTAAGAGCACGCTCTTAGAACCAGCTGAGCATCTCCATTTGTTTTGATAGAATATGATAAGAATATTACACACTCAGTATATTTTCTTAAGAGTCAGATGTCCCTACGAACTGGGTTAAATGTGTGTAACATCTGCCGCAGTTACTCGGTTGCTGAATTTATGAAAAACAAAAGAGCTTAAATTAGGTGCCGCATGTGGTCTCTTGAATTTGGATGTCAATCATAATGTTGCGGTGCCTGGGGAGAGCAGAGAGAGAGTTTGGTATGATGAACTGTCATGGAGCAGCAGTCACAGCTGCATTAAAGATAGGCTCTAATGAGGATGAATGTTCCCCTGCACATGTCAAGGTTCACTGTCGCGCTGCGTTGGTCACATCGTTTAGCCAAGGGAGCCGCTGGAGAAGTGGGAAAAAGCCATGACAAGGCCTTTCGCTGCACTATGGGTAATTTGCTATTTACTGCTTTGAGTACACTAGCCCCTTCGTGCTCTCTCTCTCTCTCTCTCTCTCTCTCTCTCTCTCTCTCTCTCTCTCTCTGTCTCTCTCTTTCTGGTTTTGGAGGGAGAAAAAGTTCCCGGGGGGCTTGGCTCACAATATGACAAGGTCTGCCTTGCTGTGCTATGGCTTTTAGTGATATTTGTTTGTTTCTAGGTGTGTGTGTGTGTGTGTGTGTGTGCACGTGCATGTGTGTCTGCATATTTGGGAGAGTAACATGGAGAAGGTGGGGGGGGGGGGGGGTGGGGCACAGCACAGAAGTTGCTTTATCGTGCTGTCAGAGGTAGGTGGGCAATGGAGAATCAGTGAGATGAGAATGCATTTGGATGGACGAGTCACTTAACATGCAGTCTCCCAAAACAAACACAAATAGAATGCTCCAGCAAACCCCTTGCCCAACAAACAGGTCTCGCTAAGGAGTGTGGACAGAACTCTGCCTCAAGCCAGTGAAAAGAGAGGGAGATCGGGAGACAAAGAAAGAGACAAAGAGAAAGAGAGGGATATGAAGAAAGAGTCAGAATAGCCAATCATAAAAGAGTATGCTTCTGTATCAGAGGCTGAACATGAACAACAAAAATTCATTATTTTGTCAAATATTACAAAAATGAGTCAAATTTCATATGCATATTATACTATGGCTCATCTCAACAAAGTGAGTTCTGTGTTTTTCCCCCAGAGGGGCCTAAACCCTGGTCATAACTGTGTTGTGGTAGTGGCCTCGACCCCTCTGTCATCGCAAAGTGACACTGTTCAGATTGACTCATTGCATGATCAGAAGTCAATTAATCTAAGTGGGAGTGACCTACACACACATACACACACACACACACACACACACACACACACATACACATACACACACAGAGCCAAAGATAGCACAGTGCTGATTCCTTACTTTCCACTGACAGTAAAATGAAGGAGAAGCTCAAGGGATGAGGTTAATGACCCTCTTCCATGTTCTATTCTCTTCCAGTGTTTGAGCTTCTCAGTTCTCTCCTCCTCTTTCCTCATTGCTCCCCGTACCTCCAAAAGGCAATGTTCAGTCCACCATGCGCAGTCCTGAACCCCCCAGTTTCAATTCCATCTCCACTCATGCACATTCACAAAGCATATCATTAAACACAATAGGGTTTTTATCACAAGCTGTCGTGAAATACTGCTGGATTTGCATTGGAATTTAATTAGGCGTTCTGCGGTTCACACAACCGGGAAATCTGTCTTTTTCACACGCACACGCACACATGCGCACACAGACACACACACACACACGTAGACACACACACAAACGGGCGTGCATCCACGCACACACACGTGCACACAGGTACACACACTATATACAGTCAATAATGGTATAATGGCAATGGCAATGGATTCATGAATAAATATTTACACTGATACTAACTGATACTGATTTAAGCTGCAGCAAAAATGTGATGTCATTGCTTTACATGTCTATAAAACAACTAAAACCTATTTCTTTGAGGTAGCGAAGCAAATGAAATGAAGACCAAGAAAAACTCTGAATCCCTTAGCATGTCAGTTTTTAAAGTGTTGACTGATATGTGATACGGCCAGATGTATTGTGCTGACAATGCAAAAATGCAGTTATGATGCATATCAGTGTGTTGTGATATAACATGAAATTAAATACATGAAACAATACAAAGTAAAACAGTAAGTGCGGGTGTGTCAATAGTAAGACTAATAGCTAGTGTTGAGGCCACTGACATTTACAGCATCACTCTAAAAAATCCGCAACCTGCACCAAGGACAGACTTGGACTGCTGAATACAACTTTAGACCACTAAACAAGATATGTTGATTTATTTGTGTGTTTTTTAGTGGGGTTTTTTTTTTTTTTGGACAAAATATTTACAGAATAATTTGGGCAAAAATTCCAAAAAGGCAGCTTGAACTGTTTGAAGTCAAAAAGGAGGAAAGCTGAATTTACCTCCTCCCTTTCCCCCCTCTTTTCCTCTCTCTCTCTCTCTGTCTCTCTCTCTCTCTGTGTTTTTTTCTTCTAGGAGTAATCCTGACTCCATTTCACAGACAAAATATCCTCTGTAGCAGCTGTCAAAGTGTTTACCCAGTGGCTTGAATCTTTATCTGAGGCTTGACATCTAATAAAAAAAAAAACTGCCCTGAAGGTCCTGTGTTTTTTCACTGCCAACCTGCACAGGAGAAACAAACCTGAAGCACACAGCCTCACTCACCAGGGAGTCTTAGCCAAGGTTATGCACAACTCTCCTCACTAACCACGCATTCAAACCGCCAGCAGTTAGCTGCCGTGTGCATGTGTAATCACAAACAGACAAAATACATAAGAGAGGTCTTTTTTTTTTTTTTTTTTTAATTAGCCAAGTCATTTAGTAACAAATAGAGACCAGGGAAAACGAAATGCCATTGTTGAGTGATTCTAAAAGTAAACAATTGAAAGCATTTTTCAAACTGCTTTCCTATTTTTTTCTTTTTCATTTTTCTTTCTTTTTTTTTTTTCTCTTTTAAACGTTTGCCCGGCCATGGCTTTTCAAAGGTGCAAAATAGCATTAACACAAATTACAGATTCATAAATGCATTACACTAATAAAGGGCTGGTAGAGGAACATTCAGAGAGAATTCTTAACTGAATCAAAATAAAGCCATTAGATTTCACCTGTAAATGAGCAATGCACTATGAATAATAAATTCCCTTTCAGAGAGAAGAGCACAATGAAGAATTCTGCTACCTGGGAAGTTAGTTGAATAAAATGACTTTAGGACCCTACCTAGTCAACTTTAAGAAACTTATACGAAAACGCAGCATTAAAGTTCATATAGCTATGGATTTCAACGTATAAATCACAGGGAGAACGCTAGAACTTTTTTTTTTTTTACACAAACCTTAGTTTAAAATGGTGCAGGTAATTGAACATTACTGGTTAAAGACCAGCAAAATCCAAGAGAGTCTTGCATTAATATTCTTTCATCCTGCCATTTCCCCCCCCCTACATGCTGTTTCTCACAGTGAGGACACAGAAGTACTGCATGACATCAGCATGACTTCCACTCAACTGATTTACTGCTCCTTTCCCTCTCTGCCACACAGCTTGCTATTCCTAAGATGATGAAATTGTGCAATATCATTTCAAGAAGCCTTTGCAGGATGCCTTTTGTTTTTTTGTTTTTTGGTTTGTTTGTTTGTTGTTGTTGTTTTCTTTTTTTTTTTTTACAGTGCGCTCGCCCTCTGCTGCAGCTTTGACAAGTGACAACTGTGGTCCGTGGAGACAAATCTCCCTTAATGGCTGGACAGCGCTTTCAATTAAAGCCACGCCGACCACATAAGGAGTGGACGACCTTTCTGATCTCTGATTTCCATCCTAACTCTCGGACATGAACTGTAATGGATACCTCTGGCCTATTCTAATTCTCCTGACTAATGTAATATACAGTCTTACGCATGGAGAAGGTTCTCATGAAACAGGATATGTATTTTAATGACAATTTCAACCAAGACCTCAGATACTGTAACATAATTGAGAGGATTCAAAAGGATGCAAAAAGCCCTACGAGGGCTCAGTTTACAAGTATGAAAACTGTAATAACTGAAACCGTATGATGCCTAAAAAGCCCTTATCAGTCTTAAATGTAAAGCCTCATATCTTTGTCAGCTATTAAATTATGAAATATTTATGCTAAACAGTTGTTTCTCATGTCAAAATGAGTTTCTCATATACTTAATATGATCCTAAACTGATAGGATGCTGTCTGGGCTATTGCATGGACTGCTTTGTGCTATATATCATCTTCATGTCGTTATTGTAATCTGAAAATATTTGATATTATATCATGAGAAGCAGCGATATGAGTGTTTACCATTTGCTTAGTTACAGGAAAAGACAGAGGAGATGTACTGCAGTCAGTACACAGGCTTTGCATTCATATCAAATGTCAACCAATCACAAGCATAACTGTCATTTAAGCATCTTAGGGAAGAAGAAGAGGAATGTGTGTTTGGGAGGAAATGCGGAGCTGGCCAGGTGACCGGAAAAATGAGTGAAAAGGAAGTTTTGGTGATGAACTTTTGTAACATGGCTGCATCTCGGATTGAGGAATGAGAGTATAGACAAGAGATAGAATTTGCATAGAATTTCATGTGTAGACAAGAGATAGATATTGGATAGAACTTGCCTCTCATTTAGTACTACCCACCAAAGCGACACAACGAATGTGTCTGTGACTACTTAAAATAATGAAACACATGGCTAAGTCACAACTTCATTGTAAAGAGTAACTAGGTGCTAGGAGTTTTCTAGAGGTTTCTAAAGGTATATACAAATACACATCCAAAAATTAGTGGAAGGCTCTGCTCGAATTCATTGGCCATGAAGAGCTTGAACACTGAAAAGGTTTTCCAGGGAGTAAATAACACTGGATAACAGCCTCTATCTATATGTCTCTTTCACTTATGCTCAGTAAGGGGAAGACTGGGGTTGGTTGAAGGCCCAAGGTTGAGGGGGTCCTCGCTGATTGGTGAAGACGTTTCTCCTCGTCTTAAGCATCTCCCCCTGGGATGGGATAGCTTGGGGGAAATGTGTGAGAGCAGATAGATCCACTAATACTACACCCCATGCTGAATCCACCAGGGCCACTTGTCTTGCAAGGACACAGAGAGGATGTTCTGAGACAGGCTAAATACCATCGGACAGGCCTGGAATTGAGGAGCTCTGTGTACATCTATACTCGGTCAAATCAGGAAAAGAGACATACTGCATCTATTCATTCACCCGTTCCACTCTCTCTTCTTCGCACAACCCTCCCCTGAGATGAAGGACGATTCCCGAAGCGAGAGCGAGTGAAAGAGAAAGAGAAAGAGAAAGAGAAAGAGAAAGAGAAAGAGAGAGAAGGAGTGCTTTTTTTTTACGTTCTCATAGTGAGCACGACTGAATCCACTCTGTACAACATGATCAATATTTGACCTTCCACTACCATTGCTGTTATTCCCACATTACAGCCTGAAATTACAGTCCCTGCTTAAAGGCCAACATACACAGCAGCGTCTTTAAATGGTCTGTGCTAACTACACGCGGAGAAAGCTTGAAACATGCCATCGGCAGGACACAAGCACTAAACTCGTTGAAGATACTGGGTTTGAAAACCTGTAAAACTTTTTGAAAGCGAGTGAAATGAAATCATTTTCGTTTATGGTTTGTCGTCTGAAGATGTCAGGTGGAATATGGATTATGAATATGCTTTCCACATAGTTCACCAGACCTCTGCACTAAACGGCCTTGGCCAAAAACGGTCGGCCTGAGACCCACTCAAGTCAACAACTGAGGGCGAAAGATGGGTCTGGGAACAGAGAGCTACGTCAGTGAAAACAAGCAGTGAAACGCTGCTCAAAACCAAGTTGATTTGGCCATATGCAAGTCAGCTGATGAGGCGAAAAATAGTACTCCAAATAGTGATACGTGCGTGTGGTGTGAGGGATGATTTGCTCCTCGAAAACTCCGTATATCAAGCGTGGAGTTAGTGAAGGAGACCAAACAGTTTTCTTGTTGTAATTTGGTGGTAGTTTTTGCATCACTTGGTCTGCTTTGATAGATATACCAGTGCTTCGGTGAAAGCATGACCGTAGTTTATTGGAAAATTGATCCAAGGTGTGTTTGTTCGATCTGACTTGATGTGCACTAAGTGTTTTACAACATACTCAGATATGACAGTAAAAAGCAGTTGGGACAGTGAAAATATGAATCAAAAGTTATACATGTAACTTCGATCCTGGACATTTTCCAAATACACAGCAAATACCAAACAGCAATAAAACAATGGTTGTACTGCAAGTAAATCAAAGAGAAACACCCAACGGGTCTGATAGTTCTTAGAAAGATTTAAAAAATGACAGAACACGCAACACAATAAATGAGTTGAAATGGACCCACCATTCTTCTCTCTTTAACATTCATAATAGGTTTGCAAAACTGATTTTATTTTATAACTAAAGAACAGAAGAAGCAATTTCCATATGATCAAATGCCGCATTGTTTTGAAAAAGCTTACTTTTATCTCTGGAAAAAAAAAAAGAATTAATTTTAATAAAATGAAATTATGATACTGCACTGTAAGATGAAACAAAATAAATCCTTAATATGTGTTTTTTGATGGTCATGAAACTGAATTAAAGTGAAATTGCATGAACAAAGAAAAGACGATGGAATATTCCGATATGAAAGTGTGTTTATGTATGCATACATTTGTGTGTATATTTTATGATTAAATATGAAATCCTCAAGGAATTTATCTCATGACGAGTTTAATCCTAGAAAAAATAATGCCCAAAAGAAACAATAAAACAGGAGTTAGGCATAATTGGGAGGCTGAAAATGTCATTAGCATTCATTTGAGAAGATGGCAGTCAAACAGAAGTGGAAAAAGAACATAAATGTCTACTTTATTTTGCCCTGAATTCCACATCAACATTTATCAGACGGTGACTGAAACACCTTTTCAGCCGCTGACACTTATTCAAAAACAAATACCACAGTATTAAAGTATCTGTAGCATTGTGCTTTGATTCTGTTTATTTTGAGACCCATAAACCTTGAAAAATAGGTATTTGGGGACAGGCTGCCGGGAAATCAAGAAATAGCAATGGGGGTATTTAATTCTAAAAGCTGTCCCAACAAATCTAAATGAGGTTCGCTATCCCTCCGGTCACATTGGTTTGCCTCTGAATGTCTGGATTAAATGACACATTATTCACTCTGACAGCTAACCACTCTCTAGTTAAATCCTACATATGATACAGACAAGAGGCTAAACATTATCAAGAGTACAGGAGAGTATTGGCACAGTGTTAGAACATTTATCATCACAAAACCAAACAACTACGAAGCCAAAACTACTTTCCAAAAATATATATAAAGTGTGTACACTGAGAGGCAAAATTTTGCAATAAAACACATGATAGCGTGTTTATACACATATGCTAACACGTGCGCTAGGACAGTATGCATTACTGAAAGAGAGGCCTTTGTGTGTGCATGTGTGTATGTGTGTGCGTGTTTACGCGTCGGCGTCCCCCTTGTGTGTAACCTCCCTCGTTTCCATAGAAATCAAAAGCTACGGCAGTCAGAAGTTTACACATCCCCCTGTTTTGACTCCATTCAATCAACTGTGTGCATAATTACCCACATGCCGTATGGTAATCTATGGGGACCCAAATATTGCAGTTTGACAAATCCTTCATTTGTATTCAGATGCCACACAAAGCATCAATCGTGCTTTAGCACGCAGGCTGTTTTCCCCTGTTCCCTGGAAAACAGAGCCGCGGTACCGCCGCTGCTTGATTAGAACTGGGAGACATGCTGGGATCTGTGTTTGTCATTAATATTTCCCCATCCAGATGGCACTTCCCAGGTATTTGAATTCATAAAATGCTCCTGTTGGTCCTGCCCTGGAAAGGTTGTGATGCAGACTGTCAGTAGGAAAAGCCAGAAAATAAACAGAGTCCACACTTGCAAAGTTTACCTCCTGCTAAGTTAAAAAAAAACAAACGAACAAAAAAAAAGCTCTGTTTTCTCGTCCCCACCGCTCTCAGAGTTAGCCAATACTGTAGGGAAGTGTGCTGAAATTTGCAGGCAGTGAAAAACTTGTTTCTTATTTGTCACATTTTCTAAATGAGGAACATTGTGCAGGTTTTGTGTGAAGCGTTTTCTGCGTACGTGGGAGTTTTTTTTTGTTTGTTCTTTTTTTTTCATTTAGCAAAGAGGTTTGTTGAAAAGACGTGACAAATCTGGTGTTATTAGAGGCTCACAGGCTGTGTCACTAAAAAAAAAGCTTCGTTTGGCAATTGGAACAAATGATTGCATTTTCCTTTGACAGACAAACAGAAAACCTTAAAAAAAAAAAAAGTTATGGAACTATAACATTACCTTCAGCTGACGTTTTGCTGTCTGTCCTCATGAGATTACAGGGGCCACTGAAATCATTTCAGGAAAAAAAAAAAAGAGGGAAAAAGTTGAAGTGTAAGTGGCCATCTCTGCTGTCAGGCTGTCTCCTCCCCTTTAAATACAGACTCCAGCAGCTGCTTCAGCTGTCCTGCTTATCTCACACACTGTGTCACATCCATACACACAGAAAAGCCAACATCTGCACACACAGCACTACAAGTCCTGCACTCGTTCAAGCACTCTTCTATCTACCTACCCACCTATCTATCTATCTATCTGTCTATCTGTCTGTCTGTCTGTCTGTCTGTCTGTCTATCTATCTATCTATCTATCTATCTATCTATCTATCTATCTGTCTGTCTGTCTGTCTGTCTGTCTGTCTGTCTGTCCAACTTTCGGTTGGTGAGTGTGTCTGCCTATGTTCTCCTTTTTAAACTCAAAGTCTGACTGAACTCAGTCTCCTCTTCACTTCTCTCTTTGTCCTTTATTTGCTCTCTCTCTCTCTCTCTCTCTCTCTCGCTCTCTCTCCCCCTTCACCACCAGAGATGTGCAGGATGGAGGAGACAAGAGTAAATGGCGAGATTAGCACTAGCTAATAATCCTCTCTCTCAACACGTAGCCTCATATTTCTAAATTAAAGAGGAGTGCAGAAGGGCTTATAAAACATTAAAGGCCGCTCCATCACAGCATGCGTGCCCTCCGCCCACCCCAGGGGCTGCAGTGCACCCTGGGATTTGCAGAGAGTAAACTAAACCCATACATCATTGAGTGAGAGGCTGCAGGAGAGGAGCTTGAGCCAATAATTCTAAGGTTAAACAATGTAATTTGGATCTTGTAAGTGCAATTTATTTTGGATGTCAAAAGAAGTTCAAACTTTTCTCCATTCCTTTAACAAAACAGAGTAGGGGAACAAAAAATGTTACCGCACACACACACAATCAGCTGCCCTGAGCTGGCAAGCAATCACAGTTAAAGGTAGTCTATCAGTCCTCTGTAGCTGTTTAACGATTATGATGGTTCCACACAAAGTCTTGAAAAAAAGTATGATGACAGAATATCCGCTGTTACAACCACAGAGGCTGAAAAAAAGGGGGGAAAAGTCTATGATTTACCAAGTATTTTTCTATTACATTGTGGTTGCCAGAGATCAGGTGAGGGACTACAGCTAGAAAGCAAACAAAGGAACAAATGAAAAACTTTAGATTGAACGTGTTGTGCTGCAGACAGTGTGTACAGAGAGAATGGATCGTTGTTAAATGACCCAAATTATGTTCTGGGGTTTTTTTTTGGACGCAGCTGTAATACAGCGCTGTATTGGCACATTTAATGGCATTATTTTCATCTTATTTTTATGTTGGTCCTGTCTTGCAGAATGTCAGCACTCTGGAAACACTAAGGAAATCTCCTGTAGTTTAGAGGATTAAGAGCTACAAAGTGCCCGGCAGAAGAAAAAGAGGGCTAGCCAGTGAAGTGATACAAGTGAATTAAGAGATTAAGATGGTTTATAAAGACTGATTACAAAGCCATAGGGGTTTGTGAATGGGAAGACAAACCTTGAGACGGGATAATTCCCTTGTACGTTTTTCTCATGGATGGGCTATTATTTCACGTTGTACTCTCTCCCTTAAATCGATTAGTAATGGACACCCAGATTGAGACTTTAGTTAGAGATAGACAGAGAAAAGAGAGAGAGAGAGAGAGATGACATCCGTAAAAGGTTCTGTTGTCCTACTTGTAATCTATGTGCTTTTGTCCTTTGATGTAGTTCATGAGAGCTGTTTACTATTCTCTTGGATAAAAATGTCTTTCTCCTTGAATTTGCTTTAGTGCCACTGCAGTTTAAACATCTCATCTCTTTGTAAAAATGACAGCATGGCACTGACAAAGCAACAACGGTGCTTACAAAACAGTTTTTTTTTTTTTTTTACAACTTTCACCATAAACTGAAGTGGTGTGATCAGAATAACCTTATTGTACTGACACGAGTGTGTTTCAACAAAGCCTCTGAATAATGTCCCATTTATAACGGTTTAAAAGTGAAACTTTAAACTTAGACAGTACTTAAGTGATCACTCTGGAACTAATCGATTCTGAAATACTCTACTGAAAGGCCTTAGCCACCCTGGAAGAATGAAAAAAAAGGCAAGGAGAAGTGGAGCAGGAGAACAAATGGAATGAATAAGAGAATCAAAATGAGAGCAGATAGGGGGAGATAGAAACTGCTGGCCACTGCAAAGTCTCCAAACAAAGAGAGAGAGAGTGGGAGAGAGAGAGGGAGAGAGAGAGAGAGAGAGAGAGACGGAGAGAGAGAGAGAGAGAGAGAGAGAGAGAGAGTGGGAGAGAGAGAGAGACGGAGAGAGAGAGAGAGAGAGAGAGAGAGTGGGAGAGAGAGAGGGAGAGAGAGAGAGACGGAGAGAGAGAGAGAGAGAGAGAGAGAGAGAGAGAGAGGGAGAGAGAGAGGGAGAGAGAGAGAGACGGAGAGAGAGAGAGAGAGAGAGAGAGAGAGAGAGAGAGTGAGAGAGACGGAGAGAGAGAGAGAGAGAGAGAGAGAGAGAGAGAGAGGGAGAGAGAGAGAGACGGAGAGAGAGAGAGAGAGAGAGAGAGAGAGAGAGAGAGAGAGAGAGAGAGAGAGACGGAGAGAGAGAGAGAGAGAGTGCGGGAAGAGTTCCTCAAGCTCTTCTCCTTTCCCAGAAGAGACAGTAAGCACTTTTCCCTGAGCTGAAAAACTCGCTTTAACACAACCCATCAGCACTTTTTCACCACGGGAAAAAGGCAGATCCAGGTAAGTGTGGTAAGTGTAGAGGATTTCTCCTCTGTCTAACCCTCTTTCTCTTACCACTTCTGTCAGTCTTTTCTCTTTCTTTCTCTTTCTTCCTCTTTCCTTCTCACCCCTCTCTCTCTCTCTCTCTCTCTCTCTTTCTATCACCATGGCTGTGAGTACCATCCCTCTAAATCTTTTCTTTCAGTGATGCTCAGCTTGTCAGACCCCATTATAAAAGTAAGGTTGAAGAAGATAACTTGCTAAGATCATGGCATGTCTCCTTTTTTGGCAACGTAAAAGCATTCTACGTTGGACGGCATTGGAAAAAAAAATGCCTCTACTTTGTTCCTCTATAGTTTGTGATAAATTTGTGGACTTTGCATACTGACCCAGTAGCACTGACAATAGCAAGGGCACACACACACACACACACACACACACAAACACACACACACACACACACACACACATTCACATACCCCTGGATGGTTGAATGGCAGAGCTATTCATGCGACCGGAGTCCCCCCACTGCGAACAGCACTCTCCAAGGGAACTTGAACCGAGACACAAATTACATTTTCTGCACAATTAAAGCAGAGCTGGGGCTAAGTGTGGAGAGAGCCCTGAGCCCCATCAGGCCCTCCCCCCCCTCAGCATAATGGCCATGTGATGAAGATGGCCTCCAGTTAATTAGCTTCTGAAAATACTCATTCTCGCCGCAGCGCCCGAAGATGGAAAATTGGAGAAAGGCCATTTTATTTTATAACCTTACGCAGACAGACATCTCTCCGTGTTACTCTGATGCAGCGTACCTGTTTGACTATAAACGATTTGAGATAGAAATATTTTTTTTTTTCTTCTGTAATATTTCTTGAAAAAAAAAAAAGGAGAAAGAAAAAATATAAACATGCAAGTCAGGCACTACATTGACTACACTTTTCATGGACAATTAAGCTTATATTTTAACGATGTTCATTTGAGACAATTAACAAACCATGCTTCTTGAATTTAACTGTTAGTAGGATCTTACTGAAGTGTTGAACACAGTGTGTGTATGTATGTGTGTGTGTGTATGTATGTGTGTGTGTGTGTGTGTGTGTGTGTGTGTATGTGTGCATGTGTCTGTGTACTTGCCTGTCTATGTAAATGTGACTGAATGCCATGCTAATATGTTAATGTCAAGGTATTGACTAACAGTGATGGTAGAAGACAGCACAGCCTGTTCTGTTGCGCTCATCCACTTCAAGCCAATTTTCTCCCTCTCGTGGTTTTACTGAAAGCTTTTGCATTGGTGATCCAGCCACCACAATGCTAAATGAAAAAAAAAAAAAAATCCATGCCAAACGCTAAAAGCCTAGGTCTGTGCCTATTGTTTGTGCCAAGGCCCATGCAGTGTTCAGAGTCCCGCATTAAGCCAATCATAACCAATATCCAAATTTAGAGGTCTGGAATATGTATGAGGGAGTTTTCATCTTACTGTTTAGTGCTGTTTAATTTCGAATGTCTAAAAGAGGGTGTAATGAAAATCTAGGGTCAGAACTTCAGAGGCCTGAGAGAAAGTGTGTGTGTGTGTATGTGTGTGTGCGAATGTGCGTGCAAGTGTGTGTGTGTGTGCGTGTGTGACCTCCCTGTGTGGAGGTCTTCTGAGCTGTCACTGGGAATAAAACTCATTTACTGCCCTGAAGCTTCTACACGTGCACTCATCCAAACGCACGCGCACACACACACACACACACACACACACACACACACACACACACTGGACAGTGTGTGGACTGGACAGAAAGCCACTGACAAAAACAAGAAGCATCCCAAAATGAAAAAGAAATATCCCTCCGGCCAAAAAAAAAAAAAGAAAGCACCCGGCTGTGGAGGTGCATTTGACTAAATTTATAACAAGCCTGTACCAATCATCTGTGAACTTTCCATTGTTAGGGAGCATCTCAATCAAATTCCTGCTATATGGTCAAAAAATTGTTTGAAATATTCAACAAAGCATATTAAGAAAATTATATGCATGAATACGTAGTGCTAATGGCCCTTACTCCTAACAAAGCTTTATTTGGTCAAGAGGAATATACGCTTTGACAGGGCTCTTTTGTTCTGACAATGACAGATGCACAAAAACCTACACCTGAATGAGGAGCAGTGGTTTGTTTTCTAACGCTACACTAAACAGATATACACCGATGTTCTTTAATCCCATCTGCTGGGATGTGGAATGTTCCGTGTTGCTATGGCATTGCTACATAAGAAATCTATCTTTCTTGGATGCTGCACATGTTGATGTATTTGACTTTTCTCTGGACACATTTTTCCCTTTTCTCCTCCTGCCTACGGGATTAATGGAGGTCTACCTTGACCACCGGGGGTACTGCAGCACGGCTGTCAGCTCTGCTCTGAATATGGACAGGATGGAGAGGAAGCTGTCCTCATTCAAAACCCCTGGGGCTTCTCGGCCCTGCCACTCACAGTTCCGCCCGGGATCAAAACATGTACCAGCTCAGCTCATCAGAATGCACATGGAGAGCAGAGATATGTCTCCAAAGATTCTGCAATCTGGACTGTGAGTGTGTGAATGTGCGTACGTGTGAGGGTGTGTGGGTGAGCGTGAGCGTGAGTTAGAGTATGTGTGTGTGCGTGCGTGTGTGTGTGTGTGTGTGCGTGTGTGTGTGTGTGGTACGTGCGTACGTGCCTGCGTGTGTGGTATGTACAGCGCCATTCATTTAAGATAAGCATCAAACAGGAAGGCTGATTATTCCCCTTTTTTCTTATTCTGTTTCCAGTCTCTTACAATATGTTGTGTGTGTGTGTGTGTGTGTGTGTGTGTGTGTATTTGTGTTTTATTCACCTTGTGTTTTCTGTCGAGGTCAGAAGCCCTCCAGTCCTACGGAGTGTCTGATGAGCCCAGCCTTGCTGTGATCTATCGGTCATAATGTTGTGACTGGGTTGCCTGGTTTTAGTATGAGGAGAACAGAAGCAAACCTGACTCCCAAACAGAGGAAAAAAAATTGCCTAGGGACTTGATTCTCTCCCTGGCTGTTATTGTTGCATCTCATTCAGTGCCTATGAGGTAAATCATAACGGATTAGATAGTGGCCAGATATGGGGAGGTGTCATTGTCTCTGACAAGATATATATTTATATATATACATACAGGGCTTATAATATTCCATGTCTGGAGGAAAAAAATATACATACATATATATATATATATATATCCATCTATATACAGCAGAGACAGTGCACCATGTGCAAGAGGATATTGCCAACCCACCTCCAGTCTACCAACATAACCACACACAATTACAGCACTCAGCATTGTGGGCAAAATGGTCTTCATACCGGCATTGTTACACACACACATACACACACACACACACACACAAACACATACATATATATATATATATATAGAGAGAGAGAGAGAGAGAGAGAGAGAGAGAGAGAGGGAGAGGAGATAGAGAGTATGTTGTGTGAGAGAGGCTGTGAGACTGCAAGAGAGGGGGGGAAATATCTGTGAAGCATGGATTCAGGAAATTGGAATGGCGTTCACACACTACCACAGCAAAATGGCTCAACGGCTGCAGGAGGAGATTGTTTATGAAGCTTTCAGTCCCCGAATCTAAACTCTGCCCTGAAAGGGACAAAACGAGAAAGGAAGGAACGACGAAAATTGGATAGGAAAGCATCTCGGGGAACAGGGCGAATAAGAGAGAGAGCGAAGTAGAGAAAAGGAATCAGATCTGAGATCAGAGATAGGGCCATATCAGGTCCTGAATAAGCTCTGATTCTCAGAGTAAATCTCCTTTTATTTCCTTTTATTTACAAACACCAAAACATGCACCACTGTAAACTGCCAGTTATATTCATATCAAAATGTTATTCCAAAGCCAAACCATTGAGGCAGGGTTCACTATAGATCATCATTTTGGCCATAAAATTACACAGAAATGAAACATTTTGCTATGTTGGTTTGGAACCCTTTTTATCTGGACTAGGATTCAGGTCCAGATATACTTCAAGGACTAAGCATGCTTCTGTTAGACAAAAAGGGGCCAAATCTGGGAGGGATATGGGGTGTCCTTCCTCAAATACTAGGACAAAATCTGATTCATGTTTACAGTATGTATAACAGTGTGGAATTACATTGTAACAGCATAGTAGTAACAATGTAGTAAACAACACATTCACCACACAGCCTTAGCCTCGAGCTTTACATTTTTGAAAAATAGCTTTTTTATTTGCTGTCATTACTTGAGCTATTGTCCTGAACACCGCGTCCTTCAAGGTCTGAATTTCACCTAATAAATAAGATCAAATCAAATTTGTCACCATTTCAATAAACTTAAGCTCAGGGCTGAAAATTAGTGACAAGGACTTGTCTGTGAAATCTGATAGAACTGTATATGGAACATGAATACAGAGAATGTGCAAAATGATATGTGTCCAAAACAAAAAGAAACAAACAAAAAAGTACTTTTGGATCAATATTAAAATGAAATACAGATTTGTCAATGTAATCGTATCACATTTCAGGGTTAATTCTTTTTACATTTTCCCATTTTTTTTGTTCTGAAGTTGTACCAAATCTCCAGCATTAAACGGTTTTAGCATTGCCAGGAGGACCGCTAACCGATTTTCAAACACCTTAACAGAGTTTCTGATTTCATACCATATTTACAGGTGATTACCAGAAGCAATCTAGAAAAATTGGATAATGTATTATCCATTCCTCTCAGTCTTCGCCGTTTTAGCATGCTTTAGCTTCCCTCGCTCCTAAGAATGTCTCTGCTCTTGTGTCAGTTGTGGGTCTCCTGTAGGCTCACCACATTCTCTACACAGCCCTGCCAAATGAGTCAGTGCTTCATCTTTTTAAAATGTATTTATTTAGTTACAACAACATGCAACAAAACATACAACATACAACAAAAGCTGATGTGCTTTTACCAATAAGCACGCTTAATGTACTGCCATGTAATACCCTCTAAATAGTTAGTTTAACAGTAGAATGGTGTGTGTTCAAGTATTTTTATTCTTATTATCAGTAGTAGTGGTATGATTATTATTAATAATAAAATAATTCAGTACAGCTCTGAGTATTTCACATTGTTTTTTTTTGATGTGCATTAGCGGTGCTATAGAAGTCATAAGAGCGAATTCATCTGAAGGCTTACATTTGATATTTCTGTCAAAGACTCCGTGAGTTTTCTGGATCACAGTATTTTTAGCTCGGCTGCCACCGTTCCAGAGGTTTTTTTTCCCACAGCACTTTCTTTTAAGAGGGCAGGAACTACGTTCTGGCGGAATATTTTCGTGAAGCTTTCTGATCCCACCAGGTGCTGCACACGGAGTCGACTCCCCGTGGTGCCTGGTCATCTCTTGTTATATCTGGTGGGAGATGTGTGAGATGAAATTGGAGAAATGTATATCGAATCAATGTCAGGTGAAGACATTCGTCTTCCTGTGACGTGCAATCACCGACGACATCTCCGGCACCGTCATCTCCTGATGGAACATGAGAACAATGGAACATGCTATAATACGTTCCCATTGTTTTACCGTTCAGTCTATGACTTATGAATATCTGGTTTTGTAGATCTGTGCCTACTGCTACATCCTGTTTTTTAATTGAACTTAGTAAGGCACCGTTGTAAATACGCAAATAGTTTTTCCCCCAGTCATTGACAGGTGTGATGGTACCATAAGCCGCCTTGAAATGGAAATGCTCAATAAATCACTCTTTTCAGTAAGTTTTCACAAATAGACTGTGACATTTGAAAGATGCTTCTCCCCCGTATTGCTTTTCAAGCCTTAGGCTCAGATTGAGTGAGTCTATTCCATTAAGAAACTATCAACGGTAAGGATGATCTGGAGGTGCTTTAGCCAATCACAGCAGTAATTATTTAGCCAAGTCCATATTTAGCCTCAGCCATTGGCCCTGCCACTCAGGGGCAACACTTTTAATTTCCCAGCATCCATGGTGTCTCCAGTTACGCTGATGGATCTGGGCTCAAGTGAGTGTGTCACCATCCATCAATCAAACCCTTACAGAATATACTGTGGGTCAGGTTCCTCTCTTTCTTCCTCCCTTTTTCTCCTCCTACCGCTTATCTTTAAGTCCTTAGATTTTGTTAAAACATGAGCACATAATACGGATAAGAACGTCAACGAACGCAAACACACAGCCGCAAACACTCACACAAACAAAGTCGGGCACGCTACACCTTAGGTGAGTGAGTGTTTTGGTTGCACAGAACTGACTTGTAGCCTGAGTCTTGTCATCTGGGGGTTCAAGAGCAGAAGGGGAGGGGGGGGGGGCAGGCAGGAGATAATCGGGCGAGCCGCTGAAAACAGCAGGCAGCACTCTCTCAGGGAAGAGTGGATTACTCAGACAGGAGCCACTGGGATACCACGACATGGAGATGAATTCAAACCCTGATAAGAACAAGAGGTGTAAGAATAAAATGAGGAGAATAAACCAGGAGCGATGTGTTGGAGGAAGAGATGGAGGAGAAAGAGAGAAGAGAAGAAACAGACAGAAAAAGAATGTGAATATACTTGGGAAAAAAAAGTAGTACTGGTGCTAGCATTTGAAATGATGGTAATAGCAAAAAATACAAATGAAAGCTCAAATGAGGTAGGATACCACTAAAAGCTGGTAACAAGCGTCTGCTGTTGTAACCACAACACTGGTGCTAAATCTTATCGGTTTATACATATGTTCCTTGGTCCTGTCTACAGATTTCTGGTTTGTGTGCCTTAACTAAGTGTAAACTATTTTCTCCTATGTACTGCCTTTGTACCCTGTGACTCCGGGTGTTGTAAATTCAGAGTGGTGTCCTGTACCCCCATGTCAAGGTCTGGGTTAATGTCAGGGATTTAAAGAGGTTTTCTTAAGAGTTTTCAGTAGCCTTGGAAACAGCATTGAACGTGACGTTGTTAAACCGCCCTATTTCCATTAATCAGAGGTGCACGTTTAAAACAGGTTTGCCGAACGATAAGACCTGCTCCTAGCTTTGTAGTGTTTTAAGATGAATCCTGTTGCTTTCTTTTTCTACACCTACACATGCCCTTAATCATTCTGGCAGAAATAATTAACTCTTTTTAATTGTCGTTAGATGTGCTTCTAAAGGCACATTAATCGGCTAGAGAAATCAGGAGCAACATGTTGCACAATGCTAGTTTCTATTCAACACTTGCTGAAGGACCGCTAAACAAAAGCAAACACATATTTATAAATCTCAGCCCCTAACATATACAGTGACCTTGTGATGGACTGTGGTTTTGGGGGGGGGGGGGGGGGGGGGGGGGGCAAGATGAAATATGTGAAAAGCTAAGGTACACTGAAGGTTCACAAAGAGTTAACAACAAGAAATCTCCCTGCATCCAAAATCATTGATCTTTTAACACTAATTAAAGCACAGCTGGGTCTATTCAATTAATCTAACAAGAGCAAGCCAGACTGACTGCCTCACAGTGAGAAATGAGAGAGTTAGAGAGAGAGAGAGAGAGAGAGAGAGAGAGAGAGAGAGAGAATACAGTGGGAAGACGGAGGAGATGAGGTGAACCTGTCTAAATGACTGATAGTGCCTTTTTTTTTAGAATTTGATTTGTCCAAAATTACAACGTTTAACAGTATTCATTGTAGCGCCGGCCTGGATCACCTCGCTCCTCTTAAATTGCAAAGTTACTCAATTACATATTGTGCTTCACTCCAGCACTTTTTTTCTTTCTCCCTTAAATCGTTTGCACATTTCAAAGGTTTGCTCAAATTGTTGCTTTGTAACAGTCTTACACTTCAAGTGGATGTGCTCTGAAATGAATAAAGACAAACTTTCTCCGTCTCTACCTTTCTGTTCACGTTGCCTTTATGCAAAGAGACTCGCACAAATAATAGCTGTGAACCTTTGGAACAAAGGAGACTAATACCGCTTTCACCGCTCTCAGGTTCCCAACACTGCTCATCTCCCTCTACATCTACGGTTCCTTCTTACGGGTTCTCTACCCTCCTCAACATACTCAGATAATCTGTCCCAATCCCCCCCCCACCCCCACACACGCCCACACCCACTCCTCACCCCCACCCTCCTGCCTGACAGGTAGCAGGCAGCTGGGAAAAGACCCAGAGCTATGAAGAGTCTTGATCAATAATGTATCGGGGAAAAAGATGTGAGGGAGGCGTGCTCTTATCGGTTGTGCCAAAGCCAAGGCCTGTACCGTCCCCCCCCTTCCAATGTAAAGCTTTAATCTAAAGATCCATCCCCTGTCCACGCGTTAAGCAGGGGCCCACACATCAGCTTCCTCTTCCTCTCTTTCTCTTTTCATCTCCCTGCTCATTCGTTCAGTCGTTACTGCCAGATTCACGCGTTCTAACCTTCCATATTAAATTAAGCTCCTGTGTCTACACAGACATCTGTTGTCATAGTTACACAGTTTGGTTGCTTTGACAGTTCCTTCCAGAGGCGTGGTCAGTTACTGGGAGAGTAAATTATGAGATAGTTAAATGCAGAGTGTATATGCAGTTTATTTTCTCTCCTTGAACCAGTCTTTACCCCAGACAGTACCATAGTATTTTTTTTTGTTAGTTGCTGTAGAATAGTTTGGAATAAAAATGTATTTTTGAGTATGACTAAGATAAAATGAAACAGGGATGCTGTATTTTTTGAGTAGAAGAAGAGAATGATGGGCGAATGCTTGAGGAGATGCTTGCAGAGATGACCCAAAGGGAAATCTACAGGAACACTCAAGCCAAGCTACAGAATAACCACAAATAACAGTCTGAAAAGTGTTTTGAAACAAAATTACTGCAATATTTTAATGAATGTCTACTTTTAGTTTGGCAAGAAAATCAAAGTGAAGGCAGGAGGCCAGTCAGCCCCAACTGACAACACATAAAAGAATGCTCAGAAAATGTTGCATTATACTAATGTCTGATGTCTTAAATGTAAAATAGGTATTGAAAACACAATTATATTGAAGTTAAACCAATGATAATATATCTAAGGCATTTTCCCCCAGCATTGGGATGTGTTGTGAGGGGAGATGGTTTCAAAACCAACACCCGATTTGGTAAGAAAAAACAACAAAATTTTTTTTTACAGTGAATCAAGATGTAACCCTATAATATGTGTAGCTATAATGCCACTAGTCTAAAGGAGGTTATAGGAGAGGGGATTCATATTCAAAACTTGGCAGGGAAACAGACGGTTTGGTCACCGCAATCAACTGAATGTCTTATCTGTGTTCCAGAAAGCAGTCAGGCTGTTCTGGGTGGAGGTGTTGTGGATGCATCCTCCACACATGGCAATTCCCCTCTCTTAATCTACTGTCTATGGACTGTCAGTGGAACAGAAACACTCACAGCTTGCATGAAAAGAAATTACCAGGGAAGCAGACAGCCAGAAAGAAAGGGAAAGGATCAGAGATAGAAAAAGAGATTCACAGAGAGAGAAAGAGAATAAGTGAGAGAGAGAGAGAGAGAGAGAGAGAGAGAGAGAGGTAGATACAGGATGGTGCTGGGTTTGCACTGTGACAGCAGGAGAAATTGCTGCCATGGCCGTTGTGTTGAGATGAGGGGTGTGTGTGTGTGTGTGTGTTGGGGGGGGGGGGGGGGGGGGGGGGGGTGACGCTGGCAGCATCTCTAACGCAGCAAAACAAGCCATGACAACATCCAAATCAAAAATGCAGTCACTCTCAGGGAGCTTGTTTACAACGATTATATGTTTTGGTGAGCAAATGTGTCTCAATTTATGAGCTTTTCCACTGCTGAGAGTAAACAAATGCAGGTTGTATGAGGTTCCAGTGAACCCGTGCTCCAGCTGTTTGACTAGACCTCACTGGTCCAGTCAGTGGTTAGTACAAGTGACTCTGAGGAACATATGCTGCCTAGTGTAGAGTTCAACAGTGAAATTCAGAACAGGCCAAATGCCAATGTGATATATCTGTGTCTATTTTAGAGAACATTCTCTCTGAGATGGAAACGAAAATCAGACACAAAAAGCAATCTATTATAATGGAAACAAAAATGGAAACAAAAAAAAATTATATGTATATGGTTCATGAAGAAAGACTTCAAGTTCAACTTAGGGTAACCATTTTTTGTCCCCAGGCAATTTCATAAAAAGGTTAAAATTTCAAAACATTAAATTCTAGGCGACATCCTCAAGTAAATCATCTTTGACTAGACCATTTCCAGAGAAACATAACATCATGCTTGCCAAGAGGTCAAGGAGAATTCTTACTGAAGATAGCTACTTCACTGTAGTCTGCGCTGTATTTTCAGAGAGTAGCATTACAGCAGAACGTACATAAAAAACAAAATTTAACTCTTAAACCAAGCAATGATAGCTTTTGAGAAAGGTATAGTTACAAGAACAAAAAATATTTGCCGCAGTGCAGTAAGTCATGGGTAGGGACTGTTCATTATCATGGATCACTCCTTCAAATAATGAATGATGAGAACATAGTTTGCTATATAAAGTAGGTAGACAGGCATCGGGGGAATCTGGTTACTGTTTGACTGAACAAAACAAATGACTTCAGTGAGTTCTATAACCATCGAAGCCTAGCCTGCCAATTCTAAAATATCATAAACGGACACTCGATATCTTTTGCAGCATATCCAGGGTTCACCAAGATGGTAAGAGAAAAAAAACCCCCCAAAAACATCCAGTTGGCATCAGTCCTGTAGATAAAAACAGCTTATTGTTAAGAGGGGTTGAGGGAAAACAGCAAAAATGACAAGAGTTAACACTAAGACCTCAGACAGATGAATTACAGCTCAGGACAATGGTGACATGCAGAACAGTGTCGTAGAAAGCATGATAGGATATAGCAGCAGAGAAGCAACCTCTTGGTTCTGCTATGGTCACCTAAAAACAACAAGAAGCATGCGATCGCAGACTCTTGAATACAGAGGAGTGGAAAAACATTGCCTGACCTACACAGCCTTGGTTCTTGTTGTATGATGCCAATGAATGCCCATCCTGTCTGGTGTCAGCGGTATACAGGTTGGTGGACAATGCACTGTGTCTCAAAGCATGGGTTGCCTCAGAGTGGTTCCAAGAACATGACAACAGGTTGACTTTATTTGAGTGTCTAGTGCAGTCCCCAGAACCTCGATCCAGTAGAGCAACTTTGTGGTGGCTTTCTTGCTGGCTTGTTTGTACTACTTTAACCTGTGTGCTCAAGCAATTTGCTCCTGATTGGTCAGCATCTGCTGTGCACGCAAAGGGTTCATGGTAGATTTGTCTTTCCAACAGCTTGACACTGCTTATGCACAGGTAATACTGGGTAATATTGTGTAACCTGAAATTGAAATTTTAATATGAAGTCATGAGATTGCCCAATCCCCACATTGACTGTAAGAGTCTGCTCATATTACTGTTATGACCTATTAATTTATTCGTTGTATTTTTGACTTGGAAATTTACGAGTTAAAATCATTTTTCTGTCCAGAGTGTTATTAAAATACACATTCAGTGGCACTCGCATTGCTACTGAACACATTGTGAAAGGTTCCAATTCATTTATGACTGAAGTGCCATGTGTATAAGTAGCGTGTAATTAACTCTGTAGGAATCATTCCTATTGCTCTAGAGAAGTAGATCCACCCACTCGTGAGAGAAGGATAGTGTTTTGTGGCCTTGGTTCATTGTGAGTGGTGAGTGAAGAAGACAGGGTGTGGGACAGTACTGCCGGATCGAGTTTATCAGGCTTGGTTTACCCATGCTGACGAGTAACCTTGCCTCTCCCCATACACCCTTCTCTCCCCCCCCTCCCCCCAGCCCCTCCCGCACAGCGTGTGAGTAAGTGTGTGTGCCCGCGTGTGTGTGTGTGTGTCTGTGTGTGTCTGTGTGTGTGTGTGTGTGTGTGTGTGTCTACTCCAAAAGGGGTCAATAGAAGTTCAGCGCACAAACAAACACATGTGCTACTGGGCTGTTACAAGCACACTCATCTCTTTCTCTTGAACTCAGACGTGAACTTAAGAAAGTGCATTTAAGAACACGTGAACATGCACAACCAGTCCAAGAATATCAACTAAATTTCTTAATTTTTCTTTTTAAGACTCTACGCGTATTCATGCAATTCTTTAATTTGATCTTCTCTTGATCAAGAAAGATATATTAAAGTGATTACAGTGTTTTAACTTTTTTTTTAAATCATTATTAGCCTCTCAAGCATTTCTCGCTGCAGAAGCATTATTCGCTTCTCAGTCGAAGGAGAACTAACATTATGAAGAGCAATGCAGTCACAGACCAGGGTGCTGATACTGCATGTGCTTTTAGCACTTCATTTAGCATGAGATATCAAACTGCTATAGGCAGCGCTATCACAAATCTCCAACAGGTAAATGATAACAATAATAACCACAGAGTTGAAGGTAAAAGTTCATGCGTTTCACTGACACAGTACAAAGCTAACAGCTTCGTTCTGATACAAAGAGCAGATCAACTATGAGCAGATCAGCAGCTACATGATACAAATAATAGATCAACCGTGCCTCTGTGTTACGTACAGAGACATGCCAGAGCAATAAAGTAATGTAAATAATGTAGATGTGGATACCGTTAGAGCAATAGCCATGAATGAGTATGGAGAATTGTATGATACAGCCCCTGTCTACAAACTGGCAGCTGTTACAGAACAATACAATAAGCAATACAGCATAATAAACAACACAGTACGACACGCATGGCACACAAAGCAATAAATGAGCATTGTGAATGGTACATAAAGAATTACGTATACATTGAGAAGATGATGCGTATCCTGAGGACATTTGCGAAATTACATTGGTATGTTGGTGAAACGCTTCTTACGTACACTGTGTTCTGTAAATTTCATTTATTTAAAAAGGATTCATTTTTGGGAATACTGAAAAAAAAGAGGAAATAAGCTGGTAAAGATGAAGTCTTATATATATATCGCTTCCAGTGACTGTACTTCATTAAGGAATTTTGGTAGCAAAAAGAAATCATTCAACATCAAAGGCGTTTTGTACGGTCTGATAATTTTAGGTGAAGAGAAAAGTTGTATATTGATGTGGAAACCTGATTTTGTTTTTAATATTTTATATTACTCTTTTATTGATAGCCACCCTCTAAAAAAAAGTTCTATAGAATATCTCCATTGGAGAAATTTTTTGAGGTTATTGCAAATCTCAGCCCACACACTGCAGTAAAAAGACAGCGAGACAGGCCGTCTGAATCAGCGCAGTTTATGTTAACGGGTTTATCCCCTGATTCACCTTGCTTTTGGTATATACAACTGTCACCTGCTTCTGCACAAAGAGAGAGAACATCTCAAAGTCCATTGATCACTCAGGATTCCAGAGCACTCGCTCTTCTTTCTTTCTCTCTTTCTTTCTTTCTTTCTTGCTTTCTTATTCTCTCTTTCTCTCTGTCTGTCTGTCTCTCTCTCTCTCCTTCTCCCTGTGAGTGTGTGTGTGTGTGCGTGCGTGTGTGTGTATGTATGTGGTGTCGGCCCAGACCCGAATCGCTCAGACAACACCTTTGAAATTCACAATGGCTTCCCTGTGAATCAGCCTGGCCCTTTCACGCCTGTCTGCCGCCGATAACAGCCTAGCCTATGCCCTAGAGTTAACAATCTCTGCTAATAGACTTCTCCCCTGTCAATCACACTTCAAAATCCCAATACAGCAGACACACAAACACACACACACACACACATACGCACACACACACGCACACACACACACACACACGCACACCCACATGCACGCACGCACGCACACACACATACACATACGCACATGCACATGCACACACACACACACACACGCACACACACATACACACACACGCACACACACACACGCACATGCACACCCACACGCACGCACACATACACATACGCACACACACACACACACACACACACACCCATATCCTCTCTATCTCTCTCACATACACACATACACACACACACACGCGCACACACACACACACACACACACACACACACACACACACAGTTCCTCTTCATTCTATGATCTGTCTGCTGATCAGAGTCTATCAGAGCCTGTCTCACCCGGTCTTTTGCGTACAGTACACATCCTGCAGCCCAGTTCAGAGACTGCTTCTGAGAAACAAACTAGTCCAAGTCAACAGATATAACAAGCTCCCAAACAAATCCTCAGCAACCCGACGGGCTGTGCCTCCACCTGCTCCACTATCCTGAATCTCTCTTTCTGCCCTTCCTTTTGCTCTCTGCTCATAAGGCTTTCCACTTAATACATTTCCAAGCGGAAGAACTAGTGCCTCCTCACATCTTTAAGTGCTATGTTTATTATATGATATTGAAAAAATGATATTAGCTGAATGTCAAGGATTACAAGGTATTTATCGTTTTTTTTTTTTTTTTCCTTCCATAAATGTCACACAAAAAACAAATCAAGGTGGGCAGATTTATTCATTTCTGGGAGTGAATTGGATTTTCTAGACCTGAGCTCTGATGAGATTAAAAAGAAAAAGAAAAAAAAAAAAAGACGTGTGTGAGCGTTGAAAACACAGGCATTGTACATTCTCTCGTTAATATGTTGACTGGGCCGCTGCAATTAAAAATATCAATGAGGAAAGTTCAGTTTGGATAGCACAGTGTAATATCCAGCTGTGTTCAGTGGCCCAAGTCAGCCATTTCAATATTAGAGATTAGATTATCTTCCATAATGAAATGAGTTTGTGAAGGAGAAACACGCAAAGGTAAACAAGCATGGCCCTACTGAACGTCTCTCTCTCTCTCTCTCTCTCTCTCTCTCTCTCTCTCTCACATACAGATTAGTAAGAGAAGGACCTACAGGCAGAGCAGAAAAAGAGGTGTGTAATACTAATAAGAATGAATGAAGGTACTGTATATTTCAATCTTTGTTCTTTTTGTTTGAGGACGTTTGCGGCGCTGATATAAAAGTATGTCTTTCATACACGTACGATAAATTGTAGAAACGTATATATTTTCCTCACATCTGAAAACACATTTTATCTGCATGTTTTTTTTTTATGTTAATATGATTCATCCTCCAGAGAAAGTTACTGCAGTCGTATAACATGATATTTCGCTACCATTTAACTGGGCCTTTGGTTGGTTTGCTGTGTGTTGGAAATGACAGAGCAGTGTGACACACAACATTGTTAATGATATGAAAATAAAAGATATCTATGGCTTGTCGCTCCTGGATGATAAAGACTCATTACATTTAATATCTGCATGCGTGTGTGGACAGAAAGGAGAAAACAGAAAAAAAAATTAAGAGAAACAGAGTGTGAGAGGAGAAAAAAAAAATGTTTGTGTGCGTGTGCGTGTGCGTGTGTGTATGTGTTTATTTATTTTACTTTTTTGTACAGACACCACACTGAATACTCAGTTGTATGGAAGGACCGTGTTTTTATGTTTGTGTCTTTGTTCAGATAAAGGACTCTTTGAGCTTGGAGCTGAATGGCAGAAATCATGCTGGGGACCTCCTATATCTGTCCTAGCACCGGCACCAACAGACTGCCTCATCACCCCAAACCTGCCCCCTCCTCTTTCCCCTCTCTCCTCCTCCCAGCTTGGGTGGCCTCCTCGTCTGATAGGCAGAACTGACATGGTTACACCCCCTGCAGGCTAACCAATCACCGAGCACACCCGCTGAGTGAGTGACACACCTGCCCTGCCAATAGCCCTCAGCTACAGACGTCCCACTGATGGAGCGAGTCATATCACAGATGGACAGATGGAGACAAAGTGCTTATGAAAGACATGCTATAGAAAAGAAGAAAGGGAGGAAAAGAGTTGTGTAGACTTAGCTGCATACCAAACATGTTCCTTGGCGTCCAAAGACAATTAGAGGGGGGCATACAGACTTGACGTGGTGTTACACCGGTCTGACATTGCTTATTTTGCTTTCTCTTATACATTCGTCACTCTGTGTAACATATTTGAATGGAACAATTTCAGATAGGCCTAGAATAGCACACTACAGCATGACACTCTACTCTCTAACGCCCACCCGTAGCGTCTTTGAAAAAAACAAAAAAAAAAAAGCTCACATCCCAGAGTAGAAACATCAATACCCTCCACTGACAAAAGAAACGGAAGATCTACATTCACAATGAGCTGTCAAACTGTGCCAATTCAATGTGAAAACATCCATTTCCTTGGAAAAGTAGAACAAGAAGCTCATATTAGTCACTATGGAAACTTGGAAAGTTTTTCTTTTCTCTGTCTTCTCTGAAGCTCTGCTTCAGGTTCTGCTAAAATGATCTTACAAATGTTTCAAAGCCTCTGCAGAAGTCTCTCAAAACCCCCATCCCCACCCCACCCCTCCCAAAATGGTCCCTCTGGATGTTTTGGGATGAATGGCATCCCCGTTCAAAGGAAAGGGGACAGTGGGGAGATTTAAAGCTGTTACCGTGGGTACCGTATGGCCAATGAAGATATGAAGATTCAATCTATTTTACCTGTGAGTTTGTTTAAGGACACCTGTTTTGAGGCACACTACACACACACACACACACACACACACACACACACACACACTCTCTCTCTCTCTACTATCTTTCTCTCTCTCTCTCTCTCTCTCTCTCTTTCTCCTTCTCTTGCTCTCAGTATTCTAGAAGTGTTCCTATGCTTTCTTCTCCTCCTCATTTTTCCTACAGCCAGCAGATGGGTGGGAAATGTCTGCATCACAATGAGAGCTTTTGGGACCAGATCATCATGCAGTCCCCACAGGCTTTCTCTTCCTCTGCTAAAAATATGACGTGTCATATATCATCTCCATCACTTTCCCCTCTGTCAACGCTGGAGCTGAACATAGGAGACTTTACATCTTTACATCTCTCGGGTACATCAATGTCTCTACATTACCCCCCCCCCCCCCCCCCGGGCCCGCATACCACCACCACTACCAATCAAACGTCTTCTGCACTCACACCACAAATAACCTCTCTTGTGTTCTCATTTACATACTCTTACAGTAGAAACCAGAGATACAGGAGGTCCTGAGTCTTTCTCTATGTGATTCTTTGAGTTCATGACCAAGTAATGAAACAAAGAAGAATTTTTAAATAGTGATTTTTGTTTCCAGCGACAGATTTAGTTGGAGTAATTATCTTTATAATTAATTATCTAAATTAGAATATGTGTAATTATCTGATTGCTGGTATTTTAATGACCAAAAGTAACAATCTGATAAAAGTACCATAGTCTTCTTCCATTGTGACCTTCTAAAAGTGAAAGTTACATTATTATTTATCTCCTTTGATGAAATTACAATGATTTGTATTTTGTATTTGCTCTGTTGCCAAGTAACCTACAACAAGTACAACAGTATTATGCAATGAATTTATGGGATAATTAAAATGTGGAATATTGAATACTGGACTCAGATTGTCATTTCAAATTAAAGACATAATTCAGTGTGTAATACTCAAGTATTAGTCTTAGTCATAGTAAAGAGAAGCTCAAATGAGCCAGTTTTAAACTGATTATGATACATTACACTCACAATGAGTTTCACAATCTTATACTTTATATGCACATACATGCACACTCAAACACACACATTCAAACACACACGTACCTTTGAACATCACCTTCCAAACATGTTCACACACACATGCACACACATGCACACACACACACACACACACACACACACACACACACACACACACACACACACACACACACACACACACAAACACTCACTTACCTTTTATTTTTTTTAGACATTTTGACAAACAACAACTGTGACCTTTAAGCTCGCAGAGGCAGCACGGCTCTGATCACAGGGACTGGAAACAGAGCCAAAGTGAAATGTCAACCGTCCCTGTGGTTTCAGCACTGACGTAAAACTGCCAGGGAGCTACAGGGAAAGCCAGGGGAGGAGAGAGAAAGTGAGAGAGAGAGAGAGAGAGAGAGAGAGAGAGAGAGAGAGAGAGAGAGAGCAGGTGTGTGTTTGGGCATGTGTACGCTATGCATATGTGCACGCGTGTGTGTGCGTGTGTGTGTATGTGTGTGTGTTTCTCTGTGTGAGTGTGAGTGACTGAGGAGGACAGAGACTCACCTGGGCTGCAGGCTGGGTCTCTGAAGCCGAGGCATGTCAGAAAGTATTAAACAGGTCTATGGTTGGTAGAGCTGAACATCCCATAAGAGAGCTGCAGGCACAGGAGCCTCCACCTGAGCGCAAATACACAACCCTGAAAAAATACAACCAGAACCAAAAGAAAACACAGAGGCCTGTCTGCCCTGCTGAGCTAAAGGACTGCTGGATTTTATGGGCCTCTTAGTCTTCCAACAGACCAAAGAAAGCAAGCAAACAAACAAACAAACAAAACCCCCCAAAATCAGAGACATACTTCCCATATCGCCCTTCAAAAAAAAAAAAAAATCATATTTCATTGCTACGAGTGTTCACAGTTCTCCCATTTCACTTACTTTCTAACGATAGATGTGGAGTTTGCTTTCTCCTTTTGGACCTTTATCATCTGGTTTCGCGCACGCGCGTGTGTGCGTGTGCATGCATGTGTGTGCATTCATGTGCACAGGAGTGTGTCTCTGTGTTCTTTGCGGCAAGAGAGCTTTTGAAAACGGGCCGAGCAATCAATTACAGGGATCTTTTGGCAGCGTCTCAAAATGACAAGCCATTGTTAGTTTTCTCTCTCACTGCAATTCAGCTGTCACAGCACTGAGTCCCTCCCCTGGCCATTCAGAGACTCCTCTGCCATTCTGTCATCCAGCACAACAGCTGCACCTCTAATGAAGCAGCCTCGCATGGACCTGGAGTGAGTGAGTGAGTGAGTGAGTGAGAGAGAGAGAGAGAGAGAGAGAGAGAGAGAGAGGGGAGAAGAGGGTAGTGGGGAAGGAGGCAGAGAGAGAGAGAGAGAGAGAGAGAGAGAGAGGAGTGATGCCTGTAAGAATTTCAAGGAAGTTCTTTTTACATGGATATTGATGAGAGGAGTGCGGTACGGGCAGCTGAAAGAGAATGTTCTGGAAAAATAAAAATTACCTCTACCCCAACACAAGACTCCCTATTGTATCGCGTACTCGGTGTTGCACTCATTGTACAGATCTCACCGCTGTGCAAGAAAATTGACTGAGAGCGTTTGCATTGTGTGCAGTTTCCAGTACCTTAGTGCCTGTTTGTTCTTATAATTGTAACATTGTCTGTCTTGGTTGATAACCTGCTGTGAGCACACCGTGAGTTGCCTGTGGCTATCAGATCCAGGAGCGGAATTCCTCTGTAAAGCCGAAACAGATTTCTCCATATGTGTTAGTCTATGGGGAAAACCACACAATTACATAACGGACAATCGCCAGTCAGGCGTCCTGCGATATTAATTCTTTTAATTCTCCTCTTCGTTCTGTTATTACTCCTTCTATGGTTATTACGGACACCTTATGACTCATTAGGAAAGGTTTAACAATCTGTACATGCATTTTATCATACATTATCAATTCATTCATTAACACCTCATCCTTAGTCTCCTTCTTCTGTTGCTAAGTACCATCAAAAAGAACCATATCTAATCTATTAAAAGTCAAAACAAGGGAAACTGAAATCCCCCACACACACTAACACACACACACACACACACACACACACACACACAAAGTGAAGCGTGGTGAGGAGTGATTCCCAGGTGAAGGCCGTTGGCATAATGCTGGTGGAGGGCTGATTTGGGCTCTCCACGCCATGTCGAGGGACCAGCAGGTGTGTATGGGCCGCACCCTCTCTTTCACACGCCTCAACTGCCATT
>NC_044497.1:49832775-49910275 GCF_902362185.1 Chanos chanos
TGTGTGTATGTGTGTGTGTGTGTGTGTGTGTGTGTGTGTGTGTGTAGGTCATATTTCTCACAGGCCCATAGATGACATCAGCGTGTCAGGCCCACAGTACACCTCTCTGATGGGTTCATGTTGGCAGGGAGCCACTGGAGCCTATACTTCACCCAGACTCACACACTGCAGCAATTCTGCTGAGTCATCATGTCCCACTGGCAGTCATCTCACACGCTAACGGTCCGGGCAGAACCTAATCACACAGTCCTGGCCAGAAACTGCCCGACCCGCAGCTCTCATGGCCAGCCCGTAAGGCCCAACAACAGGGAAAAAAAAATCACCTCCAGATCAACACAATCATTACAGTCACTAACTGCCACAATCAGAGCCTGTGGTCAAACTGGAAAAAGAGAGAGCGAGAGGGAGAGAGAGAGAGAGAGAGAGAGAGAGAAGGAGAGAGAGAGAGAGAGAGAGAGAGAGAGAGAGAGAGAGAGAGAGAGAGAGAGAGAGAGAGAGACTATGATTCAGGAGGCTAAATTATGACAGGCGCTAACTTTATCATTAGACCCGACTGCCTCTCCCAAGAGTGGCTTAAAGTGGCCTTTAATGGACCCCTCATAATGGGAGCTCAAGGCTTCACTGCTTTGACTTAATTATCAATCAATTCTCACTTTGTCATCATTGTGTCTCTGCCAGGGACCGATTCTGCACGTTCCTCATTACTATCTACTGGAGGGCAAGGAGGTGTTTTGCCATGAAGTTTGGTCGGACGATCATGTATTCTATCAGTGTCATAACTACAGCTGAGCTAAGAACTGAGCTAAACAGTGCGCCGTTTGCCACTTCACAAAATTTGCTGTGCTGGTATTTTTCCCTCGTCTTTGCCTATTCCCCTTATTTTTCTATTACAAATGTTACCTAATACAAAAACATTTTCATTTGAATTATATAAGCCGTGACTAATGCTCCCCTTTCATGTGGAATATTAATAATGTATTTGCATTTTTCACAAATAGTGTTTGGGATTGTGAAAAAAATTGAAATGGAAATGCTTTCAGTTGGTGGATGGGGTCTTTCATTATGGAACAGATGTGATGATTTTCATATGTTTTATGCATATCTAATGTAAGTGCTTTTAACAAATACCCCAACAAATAATTGAATGCATTTTTCATGGTGGAGAGTGAGTGAGTGAGTGAGTGAGAGAGAGAGAGAGAGAAAGAGAGAGAGAGGGCTTTCAGCACAGTTGGAAATTAAGATGTTCAGTGAGAAACAAACCTATACTTTTGACGAGAAAAAATTCAATTTCAACTAGTAAATCCACAAGCCCACCCTGACTTTGAGTTGTCTCAAATATTCTCTTTGAAGCATATGACTGCACCGGGATATACTAAAGTATATGACTGCAGAATGAATATATTTTTTATAAAATGACAAATGCAATATTCTTGTGAACCGACCAAATACTGCATCAATGCAAGTTTTTATGATGAACATTTTGAGCAAAGTTTAGAAACTTACTTTTTCTGTTGGAAAAGGAACTCCGTAACTATCTTTATGAATGAATCAAACAGATTTTGGTGTCATTCAATTCATTTTCTTGTTTATTTGGACTTCTCAAATGCTTGCAGACATAGTTAAAAAACAGAGAGTGGTACATTCAACTAAATAATATTTTTCCCAATAGTTACAATATTTAATTTCTTTTTTCATCTGCAGTCTTTGGACAAACCTTAGATTGTAAATTTGGCAAAAGGGCCGAAATCAAATAAAACCAAACGCGCCACCATTAAATTGAAAATGTATATGTCCCGACTTAATTTCGTCTCCACTGATTTCAATCGCGTTTGCGATCCATAAGTTTGAGGTATACGACTATCTTTTTCTTGGTCTTAAAGAGATTTCTGAATAAAATGAGGATACATTTCATCTTGTCAGGAAGAAATAATGTCATTTGACTGAGAGGCGTTGGCACGGTTTTAAAAACGATGCATAAATGCAAAATAGTTTGGCATGGGCTTGATTGCGTATGCAAGAATGTGAACACTTTTTTCCCTTAGGCCAAATCAACCTGTGGTATGCGTGTTATTTTCCTCTGCTGTTATAGCTGTAAGACAGCACAGTGATGGAAAAGAGATAGCAATTCAGTGCAGACTGGAGCATTTCTCCACCCTTCAGATAATGACTTTGCACACTGTCACAACGAGCTGGACGAAAGAGGGAGGGAGAGATGGAGAGGGGGACAGGTTCAAACATACAGAGACCGAGGGAGAAATTGCTATTTTGCAGACTATAATATTCCTGCAAATTATAGATGTGTGTGTGTGTCTGTGTGTGTGTTGTGTGTGTGTGTATGTGTGCGTGTTTGGGTGGGTGTATGCATGGGTATATGCGTGCATGTGTGTGCGAGTGCGCGTGTGCGCGCGTAGGTATGTGGGCGTATGTGTGTGAGTGTGTGGGTGGGTGAGTGTATGCGTACATGCGTGTGCATGTGTGTGCGCGCATGTGTCTGTGTGTATTTGTCCCAGTGATGTTGGTGAAAGTGTGAGGCTGTGTGTCTGACTCGCAAACTATTTGTATGGACTGTATACATGCAGGATGCAGGTGTTGAATTTGTGCATACCATTAAGGAGTATTTTACATTAGCACGTGCACAAGTGTGGGTGCATGTCTGTGTGTGTGTATGTGCGTGTGTATGTGTGTGTGTGTGTGTGCGTGTGCGTGTGTGCATATGTGTGTAATGAAATAAAATGACCTCTTGTAAATTATGCTCATACACACCCCTGCAGCTTCCAGTCTGGTCAGTGGTCACGTTCCGTCTGCAGGAAAAGCTGAACAGATGTTGCTGTGTCTAGCCCACTGTCCGTGAGGAGCATGTGTGAAGCTGATTGGGCAAGGCATGCTGGACTCTGTCTCGCCTGAGTCTATTCACTCAAGACTTTGTACACTGAAGACATTGCAAAGACAAAAAGTCAATTAAGAAGGAAATCCCTTACCCAAGACTTGGCAAATACTGACCGCCTCTATTATGTTTGAAATATGAGCTCTTCATGCAGATTCCTATCACTTAAAAATACAGAACATGTGCACAGAACATACGATGTGTTTTTTTTTTTAAGTAAACATGCATGAACATGTATGATATTTCAGAAGGTAAAAAAAAAAAAATTATTTCCAAAGAATGGGAACGAGATAAGATATATTGATAAAAATAAAAGAGTGTTTGAGAGGCAGTCCATAAATATCACAGACAAAATAAGGTTGTTATGGAGACTGTTAGATCTCTTTGCTGAGAGGGTCGTCCACATCACCAAGACAACGAGAACTGCACCTCCAGCTCAGAGCTTTGCTGCTGAGTGTTTTATGATTCTCTGTCTGTCTCTGTCTCTCTGTCTCTCTCTCTCTCTCTCTCTCCCTCTCTCTGTGTCTCTGTCTCTTTCTCCCTGTCTCTCTCTCCCCCCCCCCCCCTTTATCTCACTCTCTCTCTTCCTCTTCCACTCTCTCTGTGACTTCATTCTAAAGTGCTTAGCCTCTCGTTAGAGCAGAGTCATTAGAAGGGGCATTAAAGGATGCCTGCCAGCCATAGCTCTGTGGTGGAATTGTACCCAAACAGTCTCAGAGCTTAGATTCACTCATGATCTATTGCCACATCACCATTGGAGATAATGTTATCTTACCAACCCTACTGTGCAAAATAAGTACCATATATTTTCACCTTTTTATTTGTAAAAATCAGCTATTTTAATAAATTACAAAAAAAAAGTAAAAAATTACTCTGCAGACACTGAATTTATGCGTTTAAAATTAACTGTTGTATGGAAGGGCATAATATTGTAACGGTAAGATCCAATTTCTAAAAAAATTTTTAAAGCTTTAACATTGAAAAAACTTTGTTCTTAAGCTGATCTTTGAAGATAAAACACGGTTGTCTTATACATCTTTAAGATATACATTCATTCATAATAATGCTTTTTAGGCAACTAAAGTCTCTAAGTCTCTTGTACATGTGGTTGCTATACTAGAGACTGCAGTGAAATACCACCCACAAAAAAAAAAACCCTAAGTGACTACAAGTTTAAAACAGTTTGACAAGAGGTTTGATTCTGTGGTGTTCCAAATTTTAGAGAGCAGTTTGGTAGGTGGGTTGTGGGGAAGAAAATTTGATGATGAATTATAACCTTTAGGCCTTTTGTATGTAGTCAGAAGCTTTGTATTCGAGATGCAAAAGAGAGAGAACAAAAAAAAAAAAACCCCAAAAAAACATGAAAATGTCGTACGTTCACAGAGACAGACAGAGAGAGAGAGAGCAAATGAGAGGCCATTCAGGTAATAGCATATTTCAGCAAAAGTTCAGCAATGCCGAGTGATTCATCAAAATCTATTAAACTCTCACTTGGAATAGACAGCATCTACCATAGAGTAGCATTATAATACAATACATAAAAATGGCCCTAAAAAGCCTGGGTGACAGAGGCAGAGACGCTGCCCTCTGCTCAGGCAATAAAATCATCTTCTGCCTGCAGTCATTTTATCAAATGGCAGCCATAAAGAGAGAGAGAGAGAGAGAGACTGCTCTTTATTGTTTTCAGATTGCGGGCCCTTTGGAACTCTCCTATCGCCTATGTCCAGGATAATGTAAATATTTCTGTGATAGGTGCTTGGTAATGCATAAAAACAGATATATAATTCCAATAAAGAGGCATAACTGTTTGTGCATGCCCCCTCTGAGACCCCACCTTTGCCAAGAGGGCTCATTTCTCAAGCCGCTGAAGAGAGAGGAGGAGGAGGAGGGGGGGGGGGGGGGGGAGAGAGAGAAAAAAAAATCATCATTGATTCTTGCAGCACATTACCGTGGAAATCAGGAGGACATTTCACCGCCTTCCTTCTTGCAGGCGAACAATCTAGGAAAGGCCCTCCATTCACTATTGATAACCCGTCTATTGATTCAATTTGCATGCAAAATTTACAATGGAAAAAAAAAAATCAAAAGAATTACTGACCTTTTTGTAACAGCTATGGGTTTGTCTGTTGTCGAGATGAATGGTTTCAATGGCCTCATGTCTAGCATTAGAATTCTGTGCGGCACAAACCAAAAAGTTTGCTTAATTTGATATTAATGGTGGAAGTATGCGTACGATTTTGTGTTGTTTCAATGTTGTTGACATATGTAAGAAGTAACATAGACAAAGTTAATTACGCCGCTTGTTTGAATAAAGGAATTGAACATGCAGTTCTCAGTTTGCTTTCATATTCTCATTTTCACCTCAAAGCGGACATGGAGAGTAAACATTAATATATACAAGGAGAAGCATTGTTCCATCGTTAGCCTAATGCGAAATCATATGAAAATAGTGGAACATGAAGGTCATTTGCGAAAGACTCTCGTGGTTATAAAAAAAAACTTGTTGCCTTGAGAAAACATGAAATAAGATTAAATGTAGAACAAATTTAATATAAAAAAAACAATCAAACCATAAACAAAAACAAAAACAAAAGACAGAAAAGAGAGAAACTCTTGAAGGACTGAAAAACCGACTGCACGGATGGCTATGACCTTGTCAGCGTACTTTTTTTTTTTTCCCAACCATATAGTTTACGACTTTCGGCACGCAAATGTCTTCACTATGACTACAATACGTGCTGTGGTAAAGTGAATTACTCTCAGTGTCAAAAGAGCCACACGGTCATTTACGGAGCTTCAGAATGACCCCGTAATGGAAACCCTGAGCAGGCTAACACACTGCCCTCCTGAAAGATTTGTATATCAGAAGAAGCACCACTGAGAAAACAGTCCAGTTGAGAAAGAATAAAAAGACAAATTGCAGCTATCAGAACTCATTAAGTCTACTGGCATCAGTTTCCAGCTGATGGAAGGAGAAGGTGCACATTAAGAAAATGATGATTAAGGAGAGTGTGAGGATGGGCTGAAAAGTAATGTCTAAACAGACATTATGAATCGAGGAGAATAGGGTTGTGGAACATTAATTCTTTCTTTTGACCACCTTTGTTTTACAAAATGTCAAATTTTGCTTGTTCACCTTAAACTGTTTCAGGATAAATGATATATGATTTGACACTGATTATGTCTGATGCATTACAAAATGGAGAAGAAGCAAGGAATGCATTTTTGACTGCTAACTGAAAATGCTCAGTGTTGCAACAGTGAAAATAAACAAGAGTTACATAAATCATGGTGTGTGTGTGTGTGTGTGTGTGCGTGCGCGTGCATGCGTGCGTGCCTGTGTATAAAAGTATGAATAAATAAAGTGACAATTTTTCATCGTGAGAAAAAGAGAGAGTTTGGTTCTAATCCTAAAGCAGATTCACTCACAAAAAGAAGAAGAAGAAGAAGAAAAAGAAGAAGGAGAAAAAACGTGGTAATGGAGACAGGTCCATTGACGGTCCTTTCTAAATCTTGGTCTTGACGGCAGTCTTAAATGATGAGAGAAAAAGAGCACAGACAGTCAGGAAGGATTTACAGGTGTATGACCTGACCTCCCGTTCTCTTTATCTATCACCGAGCCCTACTGTGACCCCAAAATTGCTAGTATTGGAGCACAGTGGGGAGGGTGGAGTTTGCAACAGCGTGGGTGAACGAATGGGGCAAGACAGCAAAACGCTTGTGTTCTTTTCCTCTGTGCGGGAAAAAAAAAAGAAAAAAAAAAGAAAAAAAAAATCCTAATCTCACAGCATCTGACGGGAGGCTTAAACGCTCGATTGCTTTGCTGCTCACGTTGCGCTCCCATCATCTTTCCTCTGCATGGCAGAGAGGAATCTGGGCCGAGGCACACACGCCAGTAGCGGCTCCGGCGTGATGAATGACGCTGCCTTCCCATTGGGTCCCTGTCGATGCATGTTCAAGTGGACGGGATTGAATTTAACCATAGAAATGACAGACCATTCTTTTGGCAGGCCCACATTACAAGGCTGGGGTTGTGGTGACAAGAGAGAGAGAGAGAGAGACAGAGACAGAGAGAGAGAGAGAGAGAGAAAGGGAGAGATGATTTATGACGTATGGAGAGTGCAGGGGATTTGTAGAGAAAGAGGCAGCCTCCATCATAAAAAGCATCACACCGAATATCAACTCCTGCTGTCTCTTCAACTGCTGATCCTTGACTCGAATAAACCATCTCATCCACAAAACATATTCATGCACATATACTCGCCACAGACTTGCTTTCTTCATCAATCATATGGCTCTGTTATGAAACATGAAACATACAGCTTCCTCATTATCTACGTCAATCTCGTATTGTTTGTCATCAGCAATGCAACATGTTAGGACGTTCGGATAATGTAAGACTCATGATAAGTTACATAATACTTGTTACCGTTTTCCGGTAACAAACCCCCGTTATTGCATATCAAGGTGAGACGTCAACATTTGTTATGTGTTCATAAAAATCTTTCCTCCTTAACACTTCAGCAAGACATTTCTAACATCATCTCTGGGAGACATCTTATCTTGAAAAAGCAGGGCGTGGGGGGGGGGGGGTTAGAAAGAGGGATAGAGAGAGAAAAAGAAACAGACAACCTTTCAAACAGAGTCTGTCCGGTCACAGAGTAATAAATTGCAAGATGACACCACTAACAGTGTACAACAAAGGAGAGAGCATTAGATGGAGACCCTTTACACAGAGAGACTGATGCAGTCATCTCGACGGGAACGGCGTTCGCAACTTAAGCCACATCCAGCTATCGAAGGCGCTCTGGGATTAAAAGGAGAGAGGTTTAAGGTTTTTATTGGGTTTAACGAACAAGGTGCTCCAGAAATAATAACATACACAGGAATCCATGCTGTGAGGAGAGAACAAATGCTAATGGTATAATGCATTGGTTTTGACAAGCAGCTCAAAGCTTTGACAGGAAATGCAGAGATAGAGATACACCCAAGTATGGATTACGGATGCCATTTGTGATTAATGCAAGGAAATTCTTCAGCTATTATACAAGCCATGTTTATTTATTTCTAAGACTAGACTGTTTGGTGTTAAAAAAAAAGAAAGAAATGATGCAATTAATCTTTTAAAATGAAACCTTGTTGACTTTTAAAGTACTTAGAGAGTTTCATCGCTGAGAAATGAGATTATAAGAAAGCAGTTCCCCCAGCTTTGCCTTCTTTTTTTCTATTTTTCTTTTTTCTCTTGTTTAATTTCTCTGCCAACAGTGTGAATGTCAGGGGCGTCGTCAGACTTAGCTCGATGTGATTTAATAGCTCCTAGCGTGGGTTTCGATATATCGAAATGCTCGTCAAACAAATCAAATCCTCCTCCTTGGGTGGAGTGTTTGATCCCCTACCGAGGATGAGAAGACCTGCTCTTGGTCTGATGCCGACACTAAAACTCTACACTCGTATACTGCAATGTGTACAGCCTTCCCACTGATTCCTCTTTCATCTGTCAAAAAACACATATTTTGTATGCAAAAATCAAAACCCCGATATCTTGTGATGACACCGCCTTTTATGTTTAATCCCTGATGCAGCATCATCTCAGCATCATTCAGATGTATCAGAACACAATTCTTTTACAGATATTAACAGCAATGCAGACATCTATTTACGCCGAAATACTGTATGTGTTCTCATCTTAAAAATTAAAGCCCAACTAGTCAGATTTTGGACATTTTCATATTCATAATTTGGCTCTGTTATTCAAAGTACGCTTAAGAACTGATGGAAGTTCAATTACAGTTCAGAGAAGTATGTGAAGTATTGAATCATAGGGGGTTCTGCTATGTTGGTTATTGATATCTCGATGATGTGCGTCAAAGTAATACCATGTATTTATTAATAATTTCCTGTAAAAATGGTCAATTCATGTGAGGTTGCTCGCTGAGGACAGCACAAAATCTTTCTCAAGATAATAATTAATGTCCTTTGTATTTTTTAACAATGGAGTTGAGCACTTTTTATCAATTCATTTATAATAAATTGCATAAATTGCATTGAAAGGCATTTATGAAAACCAATCAAGGACTGTGTCAAAAAGATTTGACACACAATTTAAGGGAGACAACATAATTTCTCAGATTGGCCCTTTTTTTCCGTGTCAATCATATAAATGTGATACCCTTGAGGAATATTCTCTTAGCTACTGCTGCCATGGTTGGTTTCTGTCAGAAATTCTGCCATCATTTTAATTTTTTGAGAAGCTCTACTTTGAAGACTCCTCATTATTTTGAACATTTCAGAGCTGAGTACCGTTTTCTTAAAGGTAGATTAATTTTGTCAATATGTAATGAGGGTCTTGATGTCAACTCAACAGGAAATGAGGGTGTCATGACTGATTTTTCAACTGCAGAGAGAAAAAAATACTCCAATTTCCAATTGGTATTGCTTTTAGACACTCTGCAGCAATGCATATGGCCATGTGTAAGTTTGGACCATAATTTCCTAATGTTCTGCTCAGCAACTGTGTTTTTTTTCTTTTCTGGTGGCGGGGGGTGAGACGTGGGGTAAAAGAATCGGAAAGAATTTGATTAATGCCTTTGAAATCCCCCCCCCACACACACACACGCGTGCACGCGTACACACACACACGCACATGTAGATCAGGCTTCTCCATGAGAAATGAAAGTCATTAACTAACTTCAGCAGGACTCAGCTGGACACACAGTCTCGTTATGAAAGTCTTCCTGTGGAACACTGGTCTGTATGCCTGTTTAACGGTTAAGGTTTTAGTGAAGTAGAGTGAGGGTGTGCTAACACACATTTGCACTGACTTAGTGTTGAAAAGGCCATGACCCTATGCTTAACTTTAAGACAGGACTCTGCATACATTACAATAATTCTTGTAATTCGTTGTCTAGCATGAAAAATAGCCTATCATTACATATTGCATTATATATTGTAGTGGTCAGTTTAAAACAATTGTAATTAAGAAAAAAAAGAATAAATGTATAATTTAAAGATAACAGTAATAAGAAAAATAAATACGAATGTATGACCTCCCTATAGAAAAATCCAAGATTATGTTTCAGCTTTCGTACGTATATGAATTTAAGAAGGCATCATTCATGTAACCTTCCGGTTTTGCAAACCATAGCCTCTGGTGCTTGGAGAAGAGCTGCATAACTCTGAGAAAGGAAAGAGAGAGAGAATATTGCTGCTGGCTGCGCCTAACCAAAAGGGCTCGTGGGAGCTGCATAGTGTGCTAGTGAGCAGCCTCAGATGAAAAGCTAAAAGTGAAGTTTATCTCATATATCAAATGACATGAGCACAAAACCTCTTTCAAGACCCAAATCCTAGGAGCTGACAGTGCTATTTCTCTTCTTATGTGCTAGTAAAGTCACAAAGCCATTCTGGTCTTAGACCTCTATAGTGTAGGTGTGTGTGTGTGAGACCCAGAAATATCCCTTAGCAGAAGCAACATGCAATGAACATAGAATGAGAACAAACAACAAAACTGGCCAATGATAAATTAACTTTGAGTTAACTCTTTGTTGAGAAAACACAAAGAGTGTTATACAATCCAGTGTGCGAGTGGTAATTCAACATTCTCAGAGTTAATTTTGGAGCAGTCAATTTACCGTGCAATCTGGAAAATGACCTTTAAAATAAGATTTTGAAGGGGGGGGGGTATGTGAATATAACTGCTGGCTTTTGGCTTTCCATATTGGACAGCAAGTGTATTGGTACTGTACAAGTCTCTCTTTTTCTGACAGTAACAGAATGTCTCAAAGTTAGTGTCATTTGTAACTAGCCAAACTCAGAGGTGGAAAAACCCAAAATTACCAAAGTAAACCTCAACCCTCAAACTTTCAACCTAAAGTCAATGTCAACTGATTTTTTTTTAAAAAGGTCTCTACCTCGTCACACATCATTTCTGTTTATTTCATATAATCACCTTTTTCATGTAATCAATTATGCTAAACTCAGTGATGCATCAATCAGCTAAGTTAATTGGGCTTCAATTTCTAAGCTTATATCCATAATACATGAAATGAAATTTTCCACCAGGACACATTAAGTTCTGTCAAATTTAGTTGCAATTAGATGGGCATCACTGAACACCAAAATTCTGCTAATTTGGGTGGGGGAAAAAAAATTGGTCTTTGTTTTCAGCTGTGTCAGCGACTTCGAACACGTTTTTTTTTTTTTTTTTCCCTTACCCGAGGTGCCTCATTTACTCTGCATGACTGTGTAAGCCCTCAGGATCCCCTGGTCCATTTAACTGCTCTGATTTCCTAGTGTATAAGCCACAGGACAATACCACTAATAGGCCATTCAGTCAAACTGCATGTAAAGACAAACTGAAACATATACATAGGCACTAATACATATGATCCCCTGTATGAGCTTCATGACGTGATTTGAATACATGAACATGAATTATAAATGTTGATATAGGGTATTTCCTCCTCTGTGCACTATTAACCTGGAGTTGGTGGGGAGGCTCTTTTCTCTTCAGGGCTCCCGGGGGCTGTACCAGTGGGGGCTTCCAACCCTGGTAAGTTCCATCCCGCTGGGCAAGTCTTAGGCAAGGGCTAGAAAAAATCACCATATAACACCTCAGTTTGCGGGTTGGTTAAAACGGTGGAACAAGCAAAGGAAAAAAAAAATATGTTACAGAAACCACCTTTGCAACACCAACAAGGAAACCAACAGGGAGCTCCAGCCAATCCTCTTGCATCATGAAAACTTCAGGGGAAAGCCCAACATGGCGAGTAACACTACAAAAACTCCAAAGCCCAAAGCTACGGTCCATCAGAGAGCATGTGTTTGCTGCCCCGCGTTTGAAATTTCAAAGGGTGTTCAGGCTATGAGCAAGATCATCAGAAATAAGTCAGTCATCCGTAATGGCAGGAAGAGCAGACAGGCAACAGTGGATTACCTGTGAGATTTGGAACCTCATGAGGCCAGGCACAAGCTGTGACCAAATAAATAAATAAAACCTGAAATAAACAGGATCGCTGCAGCAGTCGAAAGAAAAACTGTGGCTTTAGATTGAGAAAGGATAAAGTAAGGAGGTAAGTGACAAAGTGAGTCGGTAAGTTACCAGACATTGAAAAGAATAGTCGAAAGATAAAAAAACAATATAAGTTAGAAACACAAAGTAAATGCTAATGTTAAAAAAAAAAGAAAAAAAAAAAGAAACTGTCCTACTGTAGCTGTGAGTCCACATGTTTTTCTAGTCTTTAAACGATTACCGCTACATTGTGAATAAAATACACAATGGAGCAAGGTGACTTTCTGAAGAATATGAGATACATTATTCCTGAGAATCACTCCCAGAGGAGTCAAGTGGAAAATAAAGTAGATCTCCCAAGCTTTAAGATAAAGGGTGGAAATGCAATACGTTGATGAATAAATAGGAGGTCTTGGAATGTTACCAGCAACAAAACTAAGACAAGGAGGCGGAGAGAAAGAGAGAAGTTGTGCAAACAAAGAAAGTGAGACAAGGTGAATGAGAGGAAGATAGATAGAGGGCCTGGGGAGAGGATTCAAGTAGTCAAGCAAAACCTTTTACTGGATCCTGCTAACAGCGTTTCCAAAAACATTTTCTTTTTTTTTCTTTTTTTTTTTTTTTACTGTTTTCTTATAGGATCTCGAGAAGTTTCAGGACTATGTGGGGTAGCGGAGATTCAGTTTAACTTGGCCCACTCCCAGTACTTTTCTTTAATAACCACAGAGATAAAAATGCAACACTCATATGCACATAGCTGCACAACTGGAATATTCATTTATTGTCGTGCTCCAGATGAATGACAGATAACTCTGTACACCCTCAATGAAATGATATTTCTTTTATAATATATACCATAATGGGAAATCCGAGGTAAAATGTAATTTCAGTGAAATATAATTTCTTACCGACGGTTGAAATGTTTGACAGAAAAAAAAAACTGACAGAGACTCGTTGTTTTTTTTTTAAGAACAGGTGATATTTCTTAGCAGCGCTGCACTTTTTCAGTTTTCAGAGGATTTGAGTAAATATTGATTATTGCATGTATACTCCCTGTAGATCTCACGGGCAAATATATTAAAGGCGGCCAGGATTTTCAGCGTGCTGAGAGGCAGAGCTCAAAATAAAAATATTTGAATTGGAAGCTCAAGAGACACGTTACATAATTACACAAAGAAGACGTCAAGTCAGAAACTTGATCTTAATGATGCTGTTTTCACACATCCTAGATATAGGGCTATCCGATCCAAAAGCGTGCCCCTCAAAGATAAATCTCAGCCTAGCGACAATTTATGGCTCATGCTGAGGTAACAGCCATTCTCCAACCACAAACATTAAGCTCTGGTTTGACATTTAGAAAAGAAAATTCTATTCCTTCGCTGTACTGTACTGACACAAACTCGATTTGGCTATTTGAGGGAAGCCGGAAAATTTTATAATGCTCTTAGAAAATGGGCTTCCGACACAAAGTGAAACGTTCCGCAGACAAATGCCAAAATCATTTACTTTGGATGGACTGGGGATGCTAATGGATCCATTGCTCAAAACACACATGGTTTCTTTTCCAAAGAGGGAAATCAAGAGCCCTGGAAATGTTTGATAAGGCTCCATAATAATAATGACAACAGTTTTGGGAAGCTCATTAATTGCGAGTCTCGGAGTAATTGCTTCACATCCCGCGGGCTAACACTGTCGTTAATGCAGGGGACTGTCAAACTGACAAACAACAAGTTGTGGAATATGGATTTTTTGTGTGTTTTTTTTGTGTTAATAACCATTATCAGAGCATTGCCAAAGGAAACTGTCAAGATGGAATCTGTGATAAAATGTTAACATGTGACAGAAACACCTGCCTGCAAGAACAACATTTCTATTTGGATCTGAATTGGTAAGACTCTCACGAATCTCTGTTAAGCTCAGCCTGAAGGAGAATAGTATTGATTAAGAGGAGAAAAAAAAAATAGGTTCAAAGTTTTTCTCCTCTTCTTGTTCTCAGCTGTACGCCACACACTTTGCAGCTTTAGCTATTCATCACCCGATAGACAGCCACCCTTAGTAGACACACACACCGGGCAAGCACAGCGAAGAGAACAATGCCTCCCCTCTGCAAACCTCTTACTGACCCATGAAGACACCCAAGGGCATACAACATAGCACTTACTATATTGTTCTTACTGTTCTATTCTTGGGACCTTTCGTGATTCTGGCTCAATAATTGGAAAACCCTAAACCTCACTTACTTGCCGTCCTTGGTCCTAACATTAAAGAAAGAGCACTCAATCAAAATCAGAAGAACTAGAAACGAGGACCGAGATCAAGAGAGAGAGAGAGAGAGAGAGAGAGAGTCCTTAATAGTGCACTATTCAGAGACATTCCTGTTGTTGGCATCCTCGAATCCCCCAGACACCAGGTGTTGTCGAAGCGATCCGGAGAATGCAAATGGGCCCAACAATGCTTCTGATACAACTGTTCTCCATTTGTCATCAAATATGTTCATTACCTACTGCTCCGTTCCTAAAATTAGTGTCAGAACAAGGCATCCTCGCTGCGTGATGAATTTATTTGCAGCACGTGTTGCCAGGGGTTGCAGATTGAAGGCCTAGACACCTCCCCTTTCTCCCTCCCCATCTCCGGCACGTCCTTCACATCTCTCTGCCTCTGTTCTAGATTTTTCTTTGAGAAATATTAGTCAACAAGCCCGACAGCGAAGCCCCATCCACGCCGCAAAGGACGCCACCCTCCAGATGGTGCGCTTATATTGCGCTCAATATCAAGGTGTTTCATCTCATAATGCGAGGAGGAATCTCTCCGGCTTGAAGTACTGTTCTATTCTAACCTTGCCTTTGTGAGAATCCTCATAAGCATAAAGAGCGAAACACCTTACCGCACTTTTTCAAAGGCGAAAGATGAACAAAGAATGCTCCTTGGAACCATATTTTACATTTCAAACCGGGTTTTTTTGTTTTGTTTTGTTTTGTTTTTTTTTTTGCCAAGAAAGTCGACATCATAAAAGTAATGGTGCCTGCCACCTGTCCGTTACGCATATCAAGCCATTGACTGTGCGAAAATACATGCTAAAAGCTTGAAGTAACATCTCACATCTCACATACCTGGAAGTAACATGGGCAATGTTTTGTCAAGTGTTTTTTTATTGTTTGTTTTTTTTTTTCATTATGCACTGATTGTGTTTTTGTTTTTTCAAATGTAAACAGTTTTAAAATGCACCAAAGACAAAAGCAAATCTGTCTCTGAACATATATCTGCTAGCAGTCTCCAGAACATTGCACAGCATGTCAAAATTTGACAATTCCACAGGATCCTTTGCTTTGTGTCCTTGCAGTCAGTCATGTAGAAATCAGCAAGAAAATCTCCGAGAGATAGTCACCATACCCGTTACTCCTACTTCTATCCTTGTTTTCCTCTTTGACATCTGTGGCATGTGCTAATGGCAGGCCACCCCCAGACTAATGTCTCTAATACATGCAAAGCTGAAGTGTGTGCATAGACTGTCATATCCAGACAGATGTCCCATCCTCCCACTCTCTAACGATTTCTCCAACCTCTGTCATCCCATCACTGCTTGCTTTCCACGACATCACCTGTCCAACACCTCCACCAATCAGCAAATTCAAAAACAACATGAGTACCCCTCCCACCAGTAACTCTCTCCCTGTCAAATCACAAGGAAGAGGTGTGCTGGTACATGAACAAGGCTGGTTGACAGATAATGAAGGTTTGTTCAATGACACTACACAGACAACATATGTATTGTCTACAAGTGATAGGACCAACAGGCATGGTTTAAAAGTTGGTTTACAATGTATAGGTAGTGCAGCGGTTTTTTAAAAGACTACAAAAAAAAAAAAAAAAAGTTTCTCATACTTTACCCTCCTGAGAGATGTTAATATCCACCAACGCTATAGCAATGTGTACTGTACGTTGATTATTTCCTTAATGGCTTTAGTGTATTGAGGAGCAGTTCTTCTAAAGCACCACTTTCAGTTCCCTACCTGGCCCTTGGCAGCCCTTCCTTCCAGACAGCTCTGCCTTTTTTTTCACTCTATTCCTGTGCCTTACTTAATTATTTAAAGAGCATATCCCATATCAGGGACGAATAACCACACCAAGCCCTTTGCCAGTTTTTCGCTTGTGGCACTAGTGCCAGTCAGAGGGTGTAAACTTTTGACTCCACCTCAGATCTTTAAAATGAGATCGGTGAGCTAAGAATAGGACCATGTACGCAATAATCATTATCATAAGTAATAGCATTGCTCTGGGACTTATCTGAGAGAAGTTCTGCTCATGAGGAATCGATAAATGTATATTAGCACAGGAGCGCGGGTCATATTTTTCACTTTAAAGACCTTACAGGACCTGCCAGAGGAATTCACTGAATGACCAGTGCACTGTATTAACTGTAAAAATTTGCCAATACATTTAAACTGAGGAAGAATTTTTCAGAAGCATGTAAAAGAGAATCTGTTTAGGGTTGTAGAGGAGCAACAAATAGAATCTTTTATAATTCGTATGCATTAATTAACATAATTGCTCATTATTTAACATTTATTCTATAGGTATGGGAACTCTGGCTTTCCACATAATGAAAAGGCCGGTGGTAGTTTCACTTGGTCATGTCTTTTGGGGTTCAGTGTCTTTGAGACATCTGTGAAATTATTCAGTTTAATCTGATTGGAAACCCAGTGGACCATTTAGTGGGAAAGAAATTTATATGCCAGGCCAGTCGAACAACAAGAAAGAAGTCTGCAGCTTGATGGTGTGATATTGCATCAGAGCTCCATAGAAATTGTGATTTTATGGCTGGTGATGGCACAGGTAAAGATCATCACACAGAGAAAAGAAGCAGTTTCCTCCATGCGTTTCCAAAGGCATATCTGAGTTTTGTACCTCTGTTGCTTTTCATTCAGATTGAAAACCCCTCTCTCCCATTCAGCAGTAGGTGAGGCACCTCAATGCCTTCTTTCACACCTTTCGACCTGCTGTCACGCTGAGAATACCAGCCTGCTTTGCCATTTCCACAGACCTTTATCTGTACGGTGCAAAGTATGGAGCGCATGGGAGGCTTTTGTCCTGTGTCTTTGAGCCAGGTGAATGTTTTTTTTTTCCCTTTGTGTATGTGTGTGTGTGTGTGTGTGTGTGTGTGTGTGTGCAGGTCTACATGTAGGTTTCACTGGGCTGCGGAGAGGATCTTCCCCTCCAGTTATGCATACCATTTTTATGGAAGACATGATAATGACACAAATAATAGAAAATACTTTTATTGATGGCTTTCATTTGGGGACCATGTGAAAGTTAGGTATCTGTTTCACTGTTACAGCAAGTCAAGACTCAACATAAAGGTCAAAATCTTTTTCTGATTAACTGTTTATATGCATATTATGTAAGAATAATGATACAGCATCAACAGAGCAGGAACATTTGAATTTGGATGGCTCTGTTACTTTGATTCCTTTCAAAGAAATTGCCCTCCCTTGAGTTTAAAGTACGTGATGGACTGTTCACTCCCGTGGCCCATGTTGTAAAGACGACAGTGCCTCATTCAAACTGGCAGTGTAATGTTCGTATGGCTACACTCAGTGCCCGGTGACTAAAGAAGAGGTGTTCTAAAGGGAAACAGACAGCAATCTTTCCCTTCCCCAGAGAGAAGAGAAGAGGATCAGACATTAAACAGATTGCAATTGTTTCATCATTTCTCCTACTTCTGTCTCTCACCTTTTGTTTTTCATATATAATTTGTATTAATATATATTTATTTATCTTTCTATTACTTTTTTTGGGGGGGGGGGGGGGCACGATTTGGCAGCACAAGGTCATTGCTCTTAGACAGCTTCAAACCTGCTTTATTGTTTCCCCAGGTCACGGGGGGGGCGGGGGGGGGGGGGGGGGGGGTTGACACATATCACAGCTATTATTCTGCTGTAACAAATGGCTGTCCACTGCTTTGATGTATGGGCCCCTTTTTGAGCAGTTTCCATAATACCCATGACAGATTTTTTCCCCTTCTTTTTTTTGTGACAATCCATCTTTTTTTTTTCACTTTCCTTTTAAATCGGGAAATTATATGATGGCATGATTGATAATTGTACTTTTGACAAAGAATCAGTTTCAAATGGCAACCGAGATACACATTGATGTGTCACTCAGATAATGTGTTTCAAACAAGAAAACAATTTTTCTTCATGTTACAGTGCTATCATCAAAAATTGGTACACGGACAATCTTTTCGAACTTATTAATCCAAGGTACCTGATTACTGTTGTGTAACGTAATTAGCATTAGCAGAATTATGTGAATGCATTGTCAATTTTTTTTTTTTTAGTCAGAAAGCTTCGCGCACTGAAAGTCAGTGAATTTACAATCACTCGATAAAATGTTTCATTCATTAAAAGGCTGTTTTACCTCCGGCTAGTATTTGCAGTCACCAAAAGGGACAATGTGTGGCCAGGCTCTAATGAGCTTCTTGTGGTAAGGTTGAGACTACTCTGGTCAGATTGTAACTGTGGTTTACTGTAGAATTCTCTCTAAGAGTTTTACATAAGAATGAGGGCTTTATTGTTTGGCCGCGCCGCAGGTAACAGGGTTTCGCATGGTTTGCACAGTGGGGCAAACATTTGGAATCCTCCAGTATCCATGCCAAGGTTGGGCCCCTCGGTGGAAGCGGTTGGGCAGGTTTGTTTAGCTCCCTGCGGCTAGCTTTGAGCTCATTACTGAAAGCCCAAAACCGTACCTCGGCAAGTGAATTATTTATGCAGGCTGCAGCACGGTCAGGGGCTCTCGTGCTTCACTGTGTGTGTGGGTTTTAATTAAACTGAGCCAGTCACCCTTACATAGGCCACTAGGACAAGCAGGCTTACAGGGTTGATCTTTGAAAAACGCAGGTTGAATTCATGTGCATTCAGGATACAGCCGATAAAAAGAAATGGTTCAGAGATTTTAGCAACCAAATACGCTGAATTTTATTACTCGTTAAAGTCACATTTCCACTGATGTAATAGCTTTCCATAATGTCAGTGCAGAGTATTTTATGAAGTCTGGTTGTCAGATAAAGAACTAGGTAATACTGTGCCTGGCTAAGCTCATTAGCAGGGGTCAATCTTGGACCCTAAAGCAGCTTAGCTGCCCCTTTCAGTATTGTTGCTATGCACTTAATTTATGTAGACTGGAGTGTTAGTGGATGTCTTCTTTCCTGTACCAGTCAGAAAACCTTCAAACGTTAATATGAAGGTCTTACTGAGCGCAGCCGCAGAGCTGTGACAGCTTCTAAACACATTTTTTCCCCCTCCTAAAGTTTGTCTGTGTGCACCACTCTCTAATGATGATAAATGTTTAGTATTGGTGGTGAGGAATGATAGGCAACCACTGTGAGACATTTTACTCCACCTTAGAGCAGTGATTTTTCTCATTAGGATCGTAAAAAAACAAAAAAAACAACCACTAGATGTGCAAAATATATAAATAAATGAAAAAAGAGCAACAAATAATGAAATATTTATTCCCACAGTAATTGGCAAACATCTGAGATGTTCAGCCTTCGAGGGATGTTAAGCCTTGCTTTAGAATGCTAAACTCTCATTGGGCAAACACCCATTTTACCTGTATGGTATCACATATTACATATGGAAAGCTAGAGAAAGAAAGAAAGAAAGAAAAAGACAAAGGGATGAGAGACAAAGAGCTGGTGAAAGAGAGAGAGAGAGAGAGAGCAAGAGAAAGAGAAAGAGAAAGAGAAAGAGAGAGAAGAGAAAGAAGCGAAAGAAGAAGCAAACCATGTCTCTACGCACATCTTTGTGCCAAGAGAACGTTTTATGTGTTAACGTATGCAGAACATTTACACAGTATGAGAACAATAATCTTGGAGTTCCATAAACATTGTTCTCCTAAGCTCATCCGTACACATTCAGAGTGTGCCAGCTGTCACTGGGGGAGGTCACTGTATTTATTCAGCGCTGGGAGACCACCGACTGTCTGAGTGGCAGTTAAGTGAGAAAGAACATGGTATCTGTCTACCTGTTCAGTCTCTGTCATGAATTCAAGAGACTTCCACACAACTCCAGATATCAGCACCTTTATCTGAAAGCAGGATCCATAGCCAACTATTGGAAGATTCAGTATAAACATTATCCAACCTCCACAGACAATAGAAGGATTCTCATCTGAATGAGCTAAAAACAAACAAAAAAAAAAAAGAAAAAAAAAGGTGTAATTGCATTGAGTTTAAAGAAACATTTCCTTGCAATGATTACCATTAGATAAAGACTTCGTAGGGCCTGAACCTTTCTCTCTTTTAATGTACGTCTTTATATATCATGTTCTTGCAACTTAGAGGTGAAGGGGTGAAGGTGAGAAGTGTGGAGTTATTATCTTCACCCAGCACGGATTAATTTATTCTGCTGTTGTCTTAGGCGTTTGTGAACATGAGTGAGTGGACATGCTTGTGCATATGCATGTTTATAAGTGCATATGAGAGTGGTTTGTATACTTGTATCCACCCAAGGTTAACACACTCCTCCCACATTATGAAGCCCATAAAAGAGACAGAGTGAGGGTAAATGGAGATCAGAAGTCAAATGCTTGCAAGCGCGTTAAATTATCTACGGAAATCAACACTGTCCTCATTAATTACACAATAGGCTGTTAGTCATCTTCCCACTCCCCCCTCCTCTTCCTCCCCTGCCATGTGTTGTGAGCGGGCTTCGGATAAAAGGAGGATCCGTCTTTGGCTCTGACATTGGTGCCAAACAACCGCAGATAATGTAGTCTGTGACTCACACTCACCTTCAATTCTCCTGCTCTTGATTGTCTCTCTCTCTCTCTCCGTGTGTGTGTGTCTCTGGGTGTGTGTGTGTGTGTGTGCGTGTATGCGTGTGTGTGTGTGTGTATGTGATTCTTTCTCCTCACCCACTGACATTTGTTATTGTCACCATCTTCCCTATCATTTCAATAATTTATTGTGATGAAATAAAAAGATGTGGTATGCATACCACTGTAGCCAAAGTGGATGATGATGCCCTTTCAGTTATCTGCATTACTTCTGACATTTCTATTGATGATTTCTCATCAGACTTTTGTCTGATAATTTATCTGTCTAATTGGAAAACTCTTTGTTAGATTTCTCAACTCACTTGAGAGAACTTTGGCCTCTAAGTATGTAAACATAGAGAGATTAACAACATAATCACTGACTTGGATGAATGACTTAACATTACGGACACGTTGTTATGGAGTTGGAGATTTTATCCTTCCTTTTTTTTCTTTTTTTTTTTTTTCCCGAACCGTAACAGAATAAGCTGAGGTAAGTATGAAAACCATCCATTATTTCCCTGTAGAAGCAGATTACTCCTTGGCTACCACTGTTTGACATTTACAATATGCATTTTATTATTGGAACTGATCTGTGAATTAACGCTGGTACTGCAAGCCCGTGCAGACCTACACAATCCGCCCCAGCATCGACCCTCTCTGCATCTCTCCTGACCTTTCAGCGCTGCATTATTTAACACACACAAATCCTGCACACAGAGCTTGAGAACAGTGGGAAATGGAATTGACAGTGACATATAGCACCGGGTGGCTAACGTGCATAATTGAGGGCTTTAAAAAACAGGCTCCGTCTAGGCCCCAAAGTTCTATGCGGCCTTTCCTCTCCCTATTGTGGTGGGAACAAGAGACCTCTTTCCAAACCCCCTTTTTAATTATTACTGTATGTCAAGATATCATCATCAGCCAAGCTGAAACAAGTCTTGATGAATTAACCGTGATTAATTGCAAAGTAAAGTCTATCAGAGATCAGTCCCATCCCCCCAAATTAAGATTTGTTTTGCCACAAATTTTCCTATTAAAAGTAATGAGGTAAGTACAGATAGAGAAAGAGAGAGAGAGAGAGAGAGAGAGAGAGAGAGACTCAGTATTAGGGTGCATATGGCATTAGCTTAAGATTGTTCTTTTTAGTGCTGTGGAAAGAAGAAATGAGTCTATGTGTGTTGTGTTATTGCTTCCAGTCACAGCAGGTTAATGATGCTAATTGCCACAGTGCTGTACCAACAGGCTGTCCCAAACTTTCTCAATGACTCCGACGCTCCCGGAGTCATTTGCACCTCATGTCCAGAGTCTAAATAGCAGACACCTGTTTTCTGTCATCAGAAGCAATCCAAATGCTGAATGCAACAAGCCAGCCCAGCTCCAGGGGTTAATGAACGGCAGGGGGATAAATCAAACAAACAAACAAATAAACAAATGCAGCTGTTTGTCCAATAAGCTTAAAAACAAATCCGCCAGGTATGCTGATGCAATAGACGGAAAATCTTAGCCCTTAGCTCGAATTGCTCCCACAATGTGCAATTCCAAGTATTGCACTCTAACCCCTGTTCCCAACAGCCATGATTATCCTGCCGTGCCAAACACCAAGATCCGTGTCTATTCAGTTAATGCAGCATCTGCTCCAAATCCGTGGATGATGTCATCTACAGCAACCTTCTTCCATTTTTCCAGGTCTCTTTCAACTCTCAATGCGTAATGTATATGATACAATATAAAATATACATATTTGTAAGTTTCTTTTGTCTGTTTGTTTATGCATCCGGATGCAGTAAGTAGCACGGTCTGCCAACCGCTATTTGTGAATCAAATTTATGCTGACTCAGAAGGTAGAGTGCACAAATGTTTAAAATACATTAAGTGAGGGTGTTGTTGAAATGTAGAGATGACGGATTACTCGCTGTAACTTATTCAGAGCCTCTGTCTGGGGTTATTTAAGGACACGTCTTGTGATGGGCGTTTTGGGAAATTACGCCGCTTCCATCATGCACACAAACAAAGGGCAACCTAACCTGGAGGTAAAGTTCAAGGTTTTCGTTTTTTACGTGGTACACCACGGATTTTAGGGCCATTTCCTCCAACTGATTTTTCATCGGTGGATTCCAACACGCGCGTCAAAAATGTTTATAGTTATGTGTGGTTACTGTTATATTTTGCTGAACAGTGCCCCCTCATGGCGAAATTCATGACGCAGGATGTGACATAATGCTGGTTCTTAAAGTCTGGAATTTGGGGCAAAACTAGAGTCTGGAGGAAAATGAAGGGATAAACAAAATCAGCAGATCATTATGTAAAGGTTAATCAAGTTTATTTGTGGTTATTTAAGAAAGATGGATGAACCAATTGGTATCACTGCAAATGGTGCGCAACATAGATAGATGCGTTTTACAATTCATTTCTTGTTAAAAAAAAAAAAAAAAAGGAAGACAGAAAGAAAAAGAAAACAGTGAGCCATACTTTGACACAGACAATATACAATTCCTCAGATTTCAAAATCAAGAAATCTAATCTTTCAAAGAAATACAAATTGACAACTGCGCAATGATGTCTTCAGCTACGATATTCGGTGGTTAGGATGCTCTCTTGACTATACCCGTTTTAAGGAATGGAAATCAAATGGGCTGATCATATGAACATTTGCGGCATGCCATCATGTGAATTGTGTGCGATGTAGCTAACCATCATTGTGAGTGAAGTAAGCTACGGCAGAGCACGGTAAGCTACAGCAAAACAACACGAAACATTGTGCCTCACACTGAGGAAAATGTCAGAATATACAGGCATTGTTTAGCACGGAGAAAGCACTATTTAGTCAGCGTACTGACACATAGTCGACTGACTTTTATCACAAATACAACAAAACCCTACTGTGGACACAGTGTCTGCCTATCCTCAGTTGGGGGAGTTCTAAGTGGGCTTTTTTGTCATTAACATATTCAGATTACCAATTAAAAATTAATAGTCTAAACTGTTTTGTGGGAGTGAATCAATTCAAATGGCAGCTGAGTCATGGAAACAGATTGTGACTCATTAGCGAGAAAAGTGCTCAGTTTAACATTCAAGAAGGTTATGATCCACTTAATTTTGAAGGGAATGTCATCCCTGATGTCACGACACTCTGCCCCTGAAGTATTAGATCAGGACTGTCTGTTACGCTTTGCAGATTTTTAGACTCATTTTTTTTTCCTCCCAAACCTTGCTGATCTTCAATCTCCTTGTGTCTTATATTAATTCCGGTATTAACTATGGAGGAACTCCAGCACATCCAATGATTAACCGCTTCTCTTTCTGTTATTTTTTAAAACAAAGGTCTTCATCCTCCCTTTGAGCTTGTACTGTCATATCTGTTGGTTTCTTTTTACTTCCATACTTGATAGATTTTCCCACAAAGGCCCGCACATGGTCCAATCTGATAACACCTTGCAATGCATCATGGACGGATGAGGTGGAAGTAACCGGACATAAGTGGTGGCCCTTCTGTTTTACGATTAATTTCTTGAGATAGAGGTATAGCACAGAAAATATTGATGGCTCAGTTGAGAGAGAGAGGGCAGCCTGTGGTGTTTTGCAAATAAATTGGTACATTAGGCTCACTGAATAATAAAATACAATGTCACAATCACCTTTTTAATATTACACATGACTCGTATTAATCTAAATGATGCTTCCTTCATTTTGCTAAAACGAAATGTGGGTACATTTGACCTTTATAGGGTTGATCCACTAAAAGCCTTTTTTTTTTCAAACAATGGCTATGAAACCACAAAATAAGGAGCAGGATGCGTCTGTGCAACAGCTCAATAGACAAAAGTCTTTCTTTTTTTTATTTGTCTATAAGACCACACCCCCCCCCCCCCCCCCCCCCCCCCCGCCCCCCGATGATACAGTTGAAATGTAATGACAGTGGACACATTGCCACAATGATCCGGATCTGGATGGGACACGTGAACAATGTGAACAAAAGCAGAGCATGGGAATGCTGGCACAGGGGAAACATACAGGCCAGTTTTTCATTTCTTATTCGTCAGCGAGCGACTCCCTATCCTCACCTCTGTGACACTTTGATAGTTATCTGAAAAGTGTCACTAGGGACAAAAAAAAAAAAAAGTAATTTAATAATTAACAAGAGTATACAAGAACAGCAAAGAAAATAAATGATGGCGGCGAAAAGGAGGACAATGAGTCGACATTAACAATCAGGTCTGCGGGTGACTAACGAGCTAGCCCCGCAACGTTTTAATTAGCAGTCTACTGGACGGCAGGTTGATTAATGAACACAATTTTATTTAAGCTTTGCTCTGAATTAATACCAAATTGACATTTAATGAAAATTACTTACCACCATCAGAATTAAAGCTGTTTTCAGCCTTTGAAAACAATACCCTCGATGGTAAATGATCTAGTCCATTACCAATCTGGTAAAGAAATATATTGGTGCATATGATGTATGCCAAAAAATATATAATGAAAATTTTTTAAAAACAACAACTAAACTTGCTTCTTTATTTTATGCAGCTTCTTACGTTCCCCCACAGTAAACATGTCCATATTTGTGTTTCTAAAGGTCTAAAGTGATATTTTCATAAATAAACATAACTGGCATTTTGTGAGCAAGACAGTTTGCCCTTGTGTGTGCAGTAAAATTCTACCTATGGAACAAAATGAGTTTTAGATATTCTGATGGCATTGGACCAAAACCATGTCTTTTTGATCTCATTCTTAGAATCCCTGCTGGTGTCTGTGTGGAGATAAAACACTTGATTTGTCTTGGTGGGGGTCGACCTGAAATACCTCCTGACTGAATCTTTACCCTAAAGCACACCGGCCACCTGTTGTTTCCACGGTGGCAACGCTTCAGACTCACAGACATTTGCCTGAGGTCCTAAAGCCCCTTGCAGTGGTAGCGTCACGGGGGTCCACTCAGACCTGGAAAATCCGGCCAAGTGTGTCACACATTAATCAATATTTCAGAGCATCTTTACATCAAAAGAATACCTGGATTTCTCCTTTTCTTTCTTTCTTTTTTTTTTTTTTGGGGCGGTGCTCAAATCCTCTGTGAAGGCCGAAGACACTTTCTTCACTGCACAGCCTCCCCCCTCCCCCCACCTCCCACCTCCACCTCCACCATCACCATCACCACCACCTCCTCAACACCTCTTTCCCCTGCCTCTGTCAGTTTCTGTCTCCTCCACATCTCTCCCTCTGAATTAGTCTGTTCAGCACTAAAGCCTTCTCTCTGTGTGATCAACCGTTCTCTCTGCTTTCCCCTCCACCACCTCGATGTCTCTCATTCTCTGTCCGTTTCACTCTTGTTCTCTCTCTTTCTCTCTCTCTCTCTCTCTCTCTCTCTCTCTCTCTCTCTCACCACTATTACTGTTCTCTTTAGTTTAACCCTCCTCTTTTTTTCAACCTCTTACTTTCCGGCCAAAAAAAAACACAACCAAAAACAGCACCTTCATTCGCGCAAATCGCTAATTACTTCTTTTCTCCATTGTCCCCCACACTAAATGCAATTAATTTTCTACCCTTTTTTAATATGAAAAGAACGAAAAAAAAAAAAAATCTTTCAGCCTCATCCCCCTTCCCTGCATAAGTGAATTGAGTGGGCTTTGGTAATTATATGTAAAAGTACAAGCCCATTTTGCATTGATGGAAATAAGAGAGCTTCCACTTACAGTTCACATACCGCCCATTACCTCTCAAAATCTGAATTGGTAGCGGGGCCATGGGGCCGAGGGTGGAGAGGGGCAACGGGACGCAATGAAAGCAACAAATCGCCAACATTCATTTGGGCCCTGCCGGGCAGTGATAAAGCCCCTTGAGATGGAGGCTGATGACTGTATCCACGGGGCCATCACAGCTCTCAGCTTAAGGATCTTAATAAACTCATCCCTCATCACCCCGTGTTTGGTAGCCAAATACTCGCCCACCCTGACATTGTCCAGGCGGTATTACATCTCTCCAAGACCGTTAACGCCATCTTTCACCTCAGGCTCGGACGCTGAGTGCTGGTGTTGTTCACAGTAACTCCGATGTTCGAAAATCAGGCCGCATCATTAATATATTCATAAATGTGTTTGGAAGGGATTATAGGAAATAAATTATTAGTAAGAGATTTTGACCCGTCTTTAATAATTTAGACTCTGGAGTGGTCCCTAAGAGGAACCTGAAACGTTCTGTCTAAATGTGAAGATGGACTACTGAGCGTTTTCACTTAAAGAGAGCTTTGTCGTTTAGAAAAAGGCCTCTGTTCAGCAGTTTATGCAAGCTCATTTATTCCTGGTGCATAATGTTCTTTCTTTTATTCATTACTCAGTAAAACTTGGATAAACACTTAAGTGAATTCCTGGTGAGAGCTAAATCTAAAAAATACAACATGTAGGAGGTGCCTATCACTATAAATGCTTTGGAACGTTTAACCACAAACATGAGCTGATTTTTTCGGCGACAGCTCTAGCCTACATCTCTCTGTGCTGTCTCCTCCAGCATTCTTTTACTTTCATTCCATTATCTCTCTAATCTTTGTAAATGAGTCCAATTATAATTATTTTTACATGTCTGTCTGTTTCGGGTCTGTCTGTCGGTCTGTCTACCTATACAAAAATACACGCACACACAGACACACACGAACATACATACGCGCACACACACACACACACACATTTTTTTTTTTTTTTTTGCGGTAGGGATCATGATTTTGACCTCAGTTTCACAAGGCATCCTGAATAGAATAGTGAGCGTTCAGGGAAATGTCCACCTAGTTTAGAAAAAAACAAGTACACACACACACACACACACACACACACACACACAAACAGAGAACCCTGACAAAGACATAATGTGTCGGGACATTTGTGAGAACAACTAAATAAATTAAGGAGCAAATTGTGTCTCTTCACATTAAAAAAGAAAAAAAAAAGTTGTTTAGTCTAGTGTTTTAAACATTAGAAGAAAAGATTTTAACCCTATTCTTCTTTATTATTCGATTCCTTGCAATGACAGTGTCGTAAGATACTTATTTAATACTTTAATTGCTTTACGATAATGAAATTATGCCCTCACTGCAAGTCGAGATGTAAATATCAAGGTCAGCTCTGATACACTACTCTATGAGTTAGTAAAGGGGCAATACTACACAAAAGCGACACCAACAGTGGCCCAGGGGAGAGATGTTCTGTGCAATAACAAATTAGACATTGAAATAAGACAACTCAATAATACCACAGACTAATTGCTAGCGCCAGGCAATGGCCATTAATTCCCACTGTAGATTCCCTGGCTCCATTGATCATCCTCCACCATTTGTTTAAATAAATGTGCATGGAATTGAAGAGAGGACGATGTCTTGGCATTGGCGTATTCTTCACTGTTAACCTCAGGGCATTGGCATTGAATATGGAGCAAACAATGTCGGGCAACAAAAGGACTTTTTAGGTGCTGCATAAAAGAGCATATTGTGGTTTTGTGTTGACTAAGCATATTTCCAAAGACAGCTGTTCAGATCAAAGGTACATGACAGGTGTAATAACATCTTTATCCATGTCTAAATTTTGAGCCTTAATTTGAACAACAACAGGCAAAAGTAACCACCGCGCTCTTCTTCGTTGTAACTTATTTGGACGATACTTCCGTTTAGTTGCCTCTAAGTCAATACATTGTTTATTCTTGTAGTTTTGGGGAGAGTGTGTATGTGTGGGTGGGTGGGAGGCTGCAGAGACCTCTGACAGTAATTTATTTAGAGCAGTAGCTGCCAGAGGGGGAAATACCCACCCCCCCCCAACCCCCTCCCTCAGCGAGCCTGGCATCTGTGCTGCCACCCAAAATGTCACTGCACAGGAGCAAGCACTCACGGGTCATTACGGAGGGGGTGCGATGTCCCCGTCACACTCTCTCTGCGGCATGACGTGCACTTGTTGGAGTCTGCTGGGCCTTCTCACCTTTTTTTTTTTTTTTTAAATAATGGAAACAACTCCAGGGACACGGTTTCCGCGGAAAAAAACAACGTGTATCCATGCACCACAGTGGAAAAAACAAGGCACAGGCACAGGACCAGGCACTGTTGCAGTAGCACTTTTGCAACTGCAGCTGAGACGACGTTGTCTCTGTTGGGTATGTCTCCGGCACGGTTATGATGACGGCTGTGATGAAGACGTGCGGCTCCTTGTGTTTAGGGATACAGCACATGTGCGGTGCGGAGAGCTGTGGAGCAGGGAGTCTGACACACGCTCAGATGGACGATTTGTTGCTTCAAACAGAGGGGGCTGACCTGGAGGCGGAGACGCAGGAAGCACAGTAAGGCAGCACCTGAGCCGGATCAGCCCTGACACATCAAAGCACAAGCTCAAGACTGTGTCATCTCCAGAGGGAAGACACAAACAGTATACCACATGTGTATGAGAGAGAGAGAGTGAGAGAGAGAGACACGGAGGAGCTGTATGTTATGCCTTAAGCATAGGAAATCACTAGAGCCTTGTAAAAATGAATAAGATCCCAAATATTGATGCAGAGATACTTTTAAAGCGTTTGTTTTCAAGGCATATTTAAAATGAAACCACACAGAAAATGTTATGGTTCAGGAATCTGAGGTCCATTCCATTCCTGTCAGTAATGGCCGTTGACACTCACAAAACTGAGAAGGAGTGTAAGTATAAGGATTTTGGTAGAACATTTTTTTCCTTATCAGGCAACACACAATTTCATTTATAATGTTACACCTTGTGACATTTTAACTTGTGTATGTTTTTGTGTGTGTGTGTGTGTGTGTGTGTGTGTGTGAGTGTGCACGGTTAATGTTGTGGTTGACCTGCACATCAGCTCCCTTAGGGCTACCTGTGACTCATACTGACTGCTGTAATCACAGAGTGAGCTGCCCAGCTCTCTAAACCTGATTTCTCCAGATTGTGTGTGTGTGTGTGTGTGTGTGTGTGTGTGTGTGTGTGCGTGTGTGTGTATGTGTGTGAGTATGCGTATGTGTGTGTGTGTTTTCTCACTAATGTCAGCTGATTGATGGAGTTTGTTTGATTTTAATTACACTGCAGGTGATTTGCCCTGCTTGTGCACTTCACTGAAGCAGAAAACTCAACTTGGTTAGGGCAGAAATTGGATTTCCGAAAAGAAACAACAGTAGATGGAAGGTCCTTTCGACAACATCAATGTCTCTTCGTGTGCTTCGGTTTTCCACCCTGAACTGACCTGTTATTCAATTACTGTACTGTCTTAATCATTTTTGAGGGAGCATCAAAAAGACTAATTAGTTTGGAATCAAAGTTTGCCCACTCTCAACACTCTGCTCTTTACAAGTTTGTAATATAATAGTGATTCTATTGTAATAGCACATCTCTGTGCCCTGCTGGTCCTGACAGTAAAGAGGTAAGAACTAATGAAAAAAAAAGGCGTTCTCATGCAGACGTAACATTACCTCACAGAAACTGGTCTTCAGTCGGAGTTAGGCTGCTAATCAGGAAAAGCACTAAACCAAGGCTGTTTTGTTTCAAAACAAAACATTTCCTCATTGACTGTTTCACCCAAAGGCTTTAAATGCATATAAAAATATGTTTACATCAATATTGCCCAAATGCATCATGTTAAATCGTTATCTGCTCGTTGCCATTGATCTTTAGTGTAAACATTTTCTGCATTCTTGTGGCCAGGTGAAATATTGTTCACATTCTAAAACCGTTCCTTTGCACAGCCAGTTCTGAGAAAACCGTAGCATCTTAAGGTTACCTTCCATTATTCTGTTATTCACTTATTATTACGTGATAAACGCTAACATTTTTCACACTAGATTCCTAACCTTCTGAAAGAATGTGATTTGCTTTTATAATCCAGACTCTAGCAATTTCCAACCAAGTTCATATGCAGCACAGTTTTCAAATGATTTGTGCCAGCCTAACAATGCACCATTGTAACATTAGCAAACCGCATTAAGAGAAGTGTGACAATTTCTGTCCAAGTGAACTTAAGGATAAGAAAAATGCAACTTCAGGCAACTCTAAAAAGTTTGAATCTTTAAAACAAACAGAGTAAAAAAAAGTTATTTAAACACGGTAACAAGGGTGTGTTAGAGTCTAATAGCTTGCCTTGGTGGTGTCATTGAAGGAGAAACAACCCACTGTGAGCGGAGTTGAGCGTTAGATTTCTCAGTATTATTGCTCCCTGCTGATGTGCCTTTGAGCGAGACACCTAACCCAGTGCACCAAAAGTGCATAGTATCTAACATAGGCAATAACCGTGGGTTGCTTGGGAACACAGTATCCGGTAAGTAAATAAATGTGACTCCATAAATTTGTTTTAGGATAATCTTGGTGTGTTTTTATGTAGGTTAAACCCAACTTTAAGCATTCCAAAGTGAGATCATTCAGCTCCAAATAAAGATGTTAGAATAATATGATACAAAAAGTATTCAGAATAAAATTATGCAATGAAAGTATAAAATTATTGTTTTTTTCAGAGGTGTGGTCTGAAAGAATTAAAAACATACAAATCTGTGAAATGATGTAAATAATCCCTCTCTAAAGGGATTTTAGATATTGACTGGTCATTTCGTGTTGAACTGATTTCATGACAACATTAATACCATTCTGGTGTGTAAAGGGAACAGATGAAACCAAAGGAAAATATATGTGATTATCTTAAAACTTGTTGATATTCAAATATTTTCATTGCTTTGATTTCAGATGTTCTAAACAGAGCTCTAAACGAAAGTTACAATACAAACGATGTTTGACTTTTTTTCCAGATATTAAGTTACTTTCCATAAAGCACATATGTACAACCAACAATGTAGGCTATTTATATAAGGTCTGGCTTTAAATGGCCATTATTTTGTTATTTTACAGTGCTATAGGCTGAGCAGTGGTATTGTGCAGACAGATGATGTTGTTTATCTGTGGAGATGACCATGGTTATCTCTCTCCATAGGAAAGCTAGATGTTGTTTGTGGTGCTAGCTCAGGGGGAGGTGATGTGCTTGGTAGAGAGGACATGGGATTGTGCTGATGGGCTGTTAAATGGTACAGATCTGCAGTGAGCTCCAGCATTTCCTCAGCGTCTCACTACCTCTATCATTAACTTATCTCAGCTTCTTTCTCTGACATGTCTGTCCCCGAGCTGCTGCCTTACTCTTTCTTTCTTTCTTCTCTCTCTCTCTCTCTCTCTCTCTCTCTCTCTCTCACACACACACACACACACACACTCTCCCTCTGTCTCTCAGACTCTAACTTCTCTCTTTTTCTATCCAATCCCCTCTCTCTCTCTCTCTCTTACATACTCTCCCTCTGTCTCTCAGACTGTATCCTCTCTCTCTCTCTCTAGCCATCTCCCTTCTCTCTCTCTCTCTCTCTCTCTCTCTCTCTCAGGATCTACATTTCCTTGGGTCAGTGACAGAGACTGCAAATGGGTTCTGTACCAGTGCTCCCCTGACTTGCTGTGGAAGAGACTGCCATTGCTAGTGACATGGCTCAGTGCTCACTCAGCCTGGTGAGCTTCATTATGTCCTAGCCCCTGCATTCTGCCTGCCTGCCTGCCCCCCCATCTCCACCACCACCCCCTCCCCTCCCCGCCATCCCCTGACACCCCCAACCACCAGCGTGGAGACAGGCCCTGCCACTGATGCTCTTACAACAACCACAGGCTTCACCCTGAGAGGAAAAAGTCAGGCTGCATTTCACTGGCTCCTATCAAATCCACATTTCTTTGTCAGCTCTGCCCCTCAGCCCCTGGCATGTTTGGGGAGGTAAACTAGCTGATGAAATTTAAAAGTATAAATGCGGATGTGAATTATCACACCTCTGCGCGGCAGTGGCTGCCACATTGGCTGGTTGTGATATTCTGTGTCCCGGGGTGGTCCATTATTGATGGCATTCATCAGACCAGTTGGGGCTTGTGGAGCTGGGGTGGGGTTGAGGCTAAGGGGAGGTGGGAGAAGGGTTTTTTTTTTTTTTGAGGCTGTCGGCTCTGTGATTGCACTGCTACTGCTGCTGAAGCTGCTAGCTAATGACTGCTGAATGCCAGCCTGCTCTACTCATACTACTGACTGCCTCACACACATACACAAATGATGAACCAGATGCTCAGAAATTCACCAGTTCTGAATTCCAAAATTATACACTGGTTTGTGGAAAAATAAAAAAACTATCTCTGTGCTGAACACTGGCATAATGGTTACCCTTCTTTATTGAATATTCGTTTTTACATGATAAAAAATTTGGGGTGCATGGACTCATTAACATTCATTTAAAGGGGAGGTGATCAATTTTTGAGTCGATGAGATCATTTTTTTCCCTTCGTCTGTCTGGTTTGGGAACCACGCTGAATAAACATCACATGTCCTCAGTGAAGTTGGATTTATCTTCATTTATTGCCCTGACAGCCGTTGATCATTTCCAGAGACGGCGTCACACACATGTTACACGTTACACGTACCACGCATGTCACTGGCAGGCTCAGACAGACACCTATATGCCCGCTCTTGACTGATCATGTGTAATTTATTTTTATTACAGCGCTGATGATCAGAGGCACCGTTGTTTTTCACATTTGATCATTGGTCATTTGCTGAGTGCTGCGGGATATGTTTTCATACTCCAGACCCATAGGCTGGACAGAGAGAGAGAGAGTGAGGAAGAGAGAGAGAGAGAGAGAGAGTGAGAGAGAGAGAGAGAGAGAGAGAGAGAGAATCGATGGCAGCACACTGATAGATGCTGGCTGGAGGGTAATTATTGGCCATTGTATGTCTTCGGCATGGGATTGCAGAAAATGTGACAGATAATTAGAAGGTGGTGATTTCAGAGAGAGAGAGAGGGGGCGGGGGTGGGGGGGAGAGAAAGAGAAATGAACGCTCCTGCTACAGGCTACACAGTCGATGGACAGAATAAATAAGTCAATAAAATAAACAAAGCCACCGTGCTCAGAGTACATATGCGCCACTAAAATGCAGCAAGCACCGAAAGATAGAGCCACTCCAATTTCCATAGAGTTTCCTCTAGAGCAATGAAACATTCAAAATAAATACATTTTCAAAGACCAGAATAGATGATATCTCAGTGAGCACCCAGGGGTTTTTGGTTCGGTGTGACTACCAACTGAAACCCTTCACCACTGAAAAGGTGAAGAGGCCCTAGCTCAAAGGTAAACACACTATAACACACTGAGGTGACGTTAACAGTATAACAAAGCTCGCAATTCTGCCAGGAGGATATAGTGTGGAGCTGTTCAGCACCACAATCATGTTATCTGTCCTTTACATAGTATGCATAGCCTTTCAGTAGTAGATTTACATGTAAATTCATCATTTTGACATTTCACTGGATTTACACCAAGCCTTCACTGGATTTTAGCCTGCGTATGTAAGGTTTGGATGATGTACCCACTGCTGGGCAATTTAGAATGTGCACACAATGTACCATTTTCTGCTTCAAAATTTGTTGCATAATTTTAATATAAAAGAACTGAATTTGACCCACAGAATATTTTCCCCCTAGATGCATGATTTGAATGCATACCAGATCAAGAAGAGAACGAAAAATTTCCCTAAGTCTGGCTGAATTTTTCAGCGTCTCATATTTGGACTAGCAGCACACTGCCAGATGATTAGTTGAGAGGAACGGTAGAGTGAAATTGATTTGAAGTGGCCTCAAAGCCAATGAAAGATTGATGCTGGTCGCCAAGCACCAACCCCCAAACAAAACCTCCCAATTACTCCCCTTCTCGCTGAGAAAAGGCTGTGGAGAAAGAGATTACTCGAAGAAGTGTAGCGCCCCTGCATGATGGAGCGGGAGAGGTTAGTTGCTGCTAGGGCAGGCAGCGAGAGACAGGTGCCTGAGTGGCTTTAGATAAAGATTTGTGTTATATTTTAGAGTCCATATAGCTACCTAGTCACACACCTATTAGAGAGAGAAGCTATTACACCGTTACACTGGCAGACCCTTGGGAAAGAGCTGCGGTGTTCTTGGGTAATTCCAGGCAAATAGAAAAACCCAACAGCAAAATTATTTGATGGTGGGAAAGTGAGGGAGGGAGGTAGAGGAAGACAGACAGGTGGGTGGGAGGAAAGGGGGGGGGGGTTTAGGAAAACTATGAAGTGCTGTAGGGTAGAAGCATTAATGGTTTCATGGTTTCGCTGTGTCCTAAACAGATGCTCACATTTCTAGCATTTAGCCCTAGTGTAAGCATTTAATGCAAATAAATAACAACATTTAGCCATGTCTCACTCCCTGGATGTCTTAAAAGTAACAAATGGCAAACTTGCAGATGGGCTCTTCAGTCAGGGTATCGAGGGGAGACTGTTCTTTATTGCTCTTTTTGGCTAGAAAATGATAAATTTGTGCTTGACTGAAGGAAATTCCTGTACTCCTAGCATCAGCTAGCTTTCTAATTGCTCTCCCTCAAGGCTCACTTTGAAAAGCAGTTTTTCCAAACCATAAACTCACAGATTTTTTTTTTTTTTTTTTTGGATTCAAAAGTAGTAATAAAGGACATCATAGAAGCCATTTGTGAAAGACAGCTTTTAAACTTATTTGATGGAAAAAAGGAGAAACTCCCCTCTGCCTTGTATTCTCATAACGATGTCTCTCACTCTGCTGATAAAGACAGTTAAACAGTTTTTCACTAAGTCTACGTTAGTGTAACACAGTGATTGATTGAGTGGTTATTGACAGTTTATTTTTGTGGATAAAGAAAGCACTACAGCACAATTTAGATTAATAATTCTTACATCACTTCATGCCATACATAAACATGTCAGAGTTTACATCAGAAACTCCAGAATATTGTATAGATTGTATAAAACAGAAAAAGTAAATTAGCATTTAGTTAATTATAATCAGACAGAGACAAAAATCATAGCTTTGCCAGAGTTGAAACTACGTGAGGACAACGGAAGGCCTGGTGTCACTGCTGTTTAAACTGTTGCTAACCTCAAAATTAGCAGATGATTATTATTCCTTTGCCGAAATCACGGCAGCACAATGGCACACAATGCAATCAAGACTCCATTCTGATGACATTTGAGTTCAACTCAACCTTTTACTCACCAGTTTTACCATGAATACACCAATCATCTTGACTTGTTTGGACTGTCATTTCCTGGAAGATATCAAATTAGCCTAAAAGAATTTGACTTGGAAATGAAAGGCAAGGGAATAAATAACAACAAGCGTGATATTTCTTTACGAAGCATTTGATTGCTCCAATCTGTGTCACGAAAGCGAAATGGGCTCCAGCTAACTCGTCAGTCTTCTTTTCATGTTCTAAATGTGGCTTGCATTGCACTTTGGCTCTTCTTCCCATTAGTGAAAAGAAGAAGTCCTTCATTTTAACTTTGAAGATAATTAAACACATAATGGATATCACTGTCACTGAGTGACTCGATGGCTCGTTTATCGGGTGCAGTGTTTTGAATGGTAGCCAAATTAAAGGGCTAGAATTGCTCTTGTTACTAATTCATTTGGCCATTTAGAGAATGGGGAGTGATGGTGGGAGAGTGGGGTGAAGCAATCTTGGAGGAGAGAGTGGTGTAGCGGATGATGATTTATTCATTCTTTTCTTTTCTGCTTTGTTGCTTGGACAAACATACCATTGTGGCATACAGAAAAACAAAACAGAGGATTGTGGCCTTATGGGTTGGGAATCAGTAATTTCACCAAGTAAAGGTGCTCACTGATGCAAGAACCGCTCAGAAAATTGTCAGTGAAAAAGGGGGGGAGAAAAAGTAAGGAAGTGCACATCGCAGGAGAAAAAAAAAAAGTTTACAAAGTTTTCTCATGTCTCCAAACAGTTAGAACTGTATCAAGATTAAATTGCTATTTTGCAAACAGGCTAAAATATGGCGGAGACAGCGTTGCCATGCATTGACGAGTGTTGACAGAGTACTTCTGATTAATGTAAGTGGGCCAGTTAGCATCCTCTAGATGCAATTTAGATGAAATGAAATATAGATTGCTAATAATTAATTATGTAAGCATTTTCGTAATTATATTCTTCATTCATCATTCTTTCCAAGCTACAGTACGTTTTCTTAGGTTTGAACTAAAAAAACATTTGGCTATGACGTATTTATGAGGAACTTTTCTGACATGATATCTGTCCTCCTATCTTACAACTATTTGTACTTGGCTTTTATACATCTGCCATAAAAAACAATATTGTTCTGTTTACCGCTGTCAAATTTGGCTCTACTCCTACCCATGTATTAGCATGGACATGTTGTTTATGTGTCAGAATCCTTTGCTGATTTGTTCAACACGCCGTCGCACTTGACAGGAAAGCCTCCCGACAAGGTAATGATCTCCATCCTGGACTAGTAAAACTTTACTGCCCCCATAATATGCCCTTCAACCAGAGAAAGGTAGTGTTTAGCTCCACACCCTTAATGGTGGTATAAAAGCCTCACATTTCTCTACTCTGTTGATGAATGGGTTAGCGAATCTTACCCTGTATACATTAATGTAATGTAAGCCTTACTGTGATCTGATATATACTGTGATATAAAATAATAACTTTAAGCAAAAACATGTGGTTTTAAAAATCATGTAGCTGGGAGATAGGAACCTGTCTATCAGATTTGAATGTAATTTAAAAAAAATGCTCTAATGAATGTGGTCTTGTCTATATGGCATGTCCATTTTGTTTTATTTTATGTTATTCTTGTATGCCGTTACGCTAAGGTGCTCAGAGCGAAAATGTTTTTGTGTCATCTCAGATTTCACTGAATGATGCTTCAAAGAGCTAATGACAATTATCTTTCATGTGCCAATTACATGCTATTCTGATCCTTATGCATAACGAATGTGGATGTATACACTGCTGTGCAGACCTCTCTGTGGGTAGTAGGACAACATCCATACACACACACACACACGTGCGCGCACACAAACACACACACACACACACAGGTTCACATGTTTAATTTTTCTGGACCATTGTCATGTAATAACATACAGAAAGTGAAGTGACTGGCTCTGTTCACTGATGTACAGTTATTGCTACAATAAAGGTTAAGGATAGGGCTTATAAAAGACTGAAGGACAATGAGCAGTAGTAGCAAATGGATCCTGTAGTCATTGTGTTGATTTTACAAATACAGCCACAGGACTTCCACCACTGCTGTTCTTGATAAAATCATTATTTATGTTCTAAAAATGTAGATATTGTTTTTTTCTATATATTACGATATATTAAACAATTTAAATCGGCTGCAAAAAGAGATGACAAGCCAATGATATGTCTAAAGTAAAATTTACAGACAATGACAAAATTGCTGAAGTCTACATCCTTCACAATGGGCAAAGCTTAACATTTCAAATGAAGAAAGCTTAGCATATCTAATTAATCTGACTCTCAGTTTCTTGTCTCCAAGAAACAGATCCTATGTGCCCTTTTAAGCAAAAGGAATAGCATAATGGAAAAACATTCACATCAATCAACTCATTTTCGTGCTGTCTTGGCCCCTTATTAATGGAATTTGAACCTTTACATTTCAAAAGTGCTTATACCTGACGGCCTTTCTTTCATGTTAAACATTCTTGACTCCTTGTATACAGTGTCCTCAGTTAAGGTAAGAAGTTGCTTTGGCGAATCTCCACAAAACCGATGGCTAGCTGCTAGTTGCTGTACTCGCCATGCATGTTTCGTAATTAGAATCAGCTCTCTCTCTCTCTCTTTTTTTTTTTTTTTCAAAGATTTGCTAAAGTTGTCTTTCAAATACATTAGACGAAGATGGGCATTTGACGTTTGTTCACATGTTTGAATGTTTTGTTTTCGTTCACTCTCTCTGTATGTGGAAGGCACGCTCAGCCACTGAGAAGGGCATTTGATCCATACTGAAGAATATACAAGGCTGGCTTTGGCTCGCTCTTAGTTCCAAAGGTAAATATTGTTTCAGTGACAATGTTTTTCATACATAAATGTCCTTAATTATGTTCTGCCCTGTTAACCCTCTCAACTCTCTCTCTCTCTTTCTCTCTCTCTCCTTCTCTCTTTCTTTCTTTCATTCTCTCTCTGTCGCTCCCTCCCTCCCTCTCTCTCTCTCTCTCCCTTCTCTGCCGGCCCGTCTCTTCTGCCCTTCCATGCCTGGAGGAGCAGGGAGATGCGGGCCTCAACGTGTCTGACTGATTACTGTAATTCATACACTTTAATTAGCTGCACAAACCATTAGCCACAATTAGACTATTACAGAACGCTTTGTGGCAGGAGCCAGCCTAAAGAGGACGTTTATCTACTAGAGGGGAAAAAAGAAATGGAGGGAGAGAGATACAGCCAGAAAAGGGGGTGGGGGTGCCTCTGAAGTGGAAAATCATTAAAAACCACAAAATCTGAGAGCGAACACTAATATTTAGGAAGTACAGCATGATTGAGAATGGTAATAATATGAAAAAATCATACATTTTTACTCATAAGTACCACTAGAACCCAATTTGTATCTCCATTATAAGGATACTGTTGAATAAATCAAATAGCTGTTCATATATTATGTAAGTAGCTTCAAAATAAAATTTACTCTCTGTCCTTCCTAAAGTTTTAGAATTGGCATTCATCCGTTTCATAATCTGGAGTTTTAGCTGAAACAACTAGAGAACGAATGGCAAATAAAGCATCACCATGGTGACCAATTCTGATTCATTCAAATGTGGCCGGTAGTCTCCGCAATGGTATTCCATCCTCTCATCCAGCTGATAGAACAAGCAAAAAAAAAAAAAAAAAAAGGAAAAGAAAAACACACACACACACACACAATGCAAAAAGCGCTCTCTCAGCTCTTCTCCACAGCTGTAGCTTCTCATTCACTCTCTCCATGGCATTTTCTAAGCCCAGTTATGCTGGCAACGGCATTCTTTATCTGTCACGTCCTATTCACAGCTTTGAGCTCTGCCGTGGGATTCTGAGCTGCTGCGTCAAGCTAGTGTGGAACCACATGGGCTTTGCTCGAAATATAGGGGGAAGGGTTGAACCGTTGGGCATTCCACCAAGCCAGTGTCACTAATAAGCTCTGCCACACAGCACAGAAGGATCCTCTGTGGGCGCAGGGAGGGAGTTAGGGATCTGAACCTGAAGAGCATGCTCCACCGCTTTTATACATTTCAAAATGAAGCCAGACCTTTAAAGGCTGAGACCTATCTCGATGCTGGGAGAAAGGTTTTTTTTTGCTTGATGCAGAGTTTGTAAGGAGCTCAGGCATCAAAGTGAAATAAACTATATCATGGCCACTGCCCTTTTATGCCAGCAGAGAGAATTCCGGAGCAAAAATGCGAAATTTGTTCTCATTATGGGGTATGGTGGTCGTTTAGAGTTGATGTGTTCACTGAAAGCATTAAAGTAATATGACTGCAGCACCGATCAAACCTGAGAGGAATTTAATCATTTATGTAGAAGCCTCTGTCTTGTGAAGCCGTGTCTGGCCTGGAAAAAAAACAAACAAACAAAAAAAACGTGTACACATGCAACATCTGTGCCATATGTGCATTCACTACATTTGTGCCTTCAGTCATAGGTGACTTTTGTGAAAAGGACAGTAGTATTTTTCTACTGAAATATTAAAAGTTCTAGTAGAGAAATGTGACAGAATTGCATCCCAGACAAGTCAAACACTGCTCTGAATTTTTTATGCTAACATGTGTGATGCCCGTGTGGATAGCTCAAACTGAGAGAGAGGTCTCTTCGAGGTTACTGCTGAATATTTTAGGAAGACAGTTTAGTCCCTGGACAGAACACAGTTTTTTGTTTTTTTTTTAAAAACTTTTATATTCCATTTATTTATATAATTATTTTACGTACAGCACAGTGTGCTGGTTGATGGTGTTAGTCTTCATCATCATCATCATCATCATCATGAATATGAATACGGGGTTTCTCTCCAGTTTCATGTTCAAGCAGTACTGCCTTCTGATGCTCTCATTTCATACCCAGACCTGTGGATGGCAGAGCAGTACATTAGAGTCCAACTGCTGAAGCGACTGGTGCTGAGACAGATTCATCATGGGCTGAGTTTTATGTCAGTCTCCCTTTGGCCCCTGCTGTATCCAGCCTGAATCCAAAGATGGGATCTTATTCCTCTGTTCTTCAACAAGCCAATGTTGTGTTTCATCTTCCCACCCTGAAGGACAAGGGTTTAATAACGGAGCTGAGGGGTTGAGGCCTACAATATAGTGCCCCAGATTAGATGGATTTAGGGGTGTTGACAGACCCGAGAGCAGACAAATGCTGCGCTGAAAGGATGAAAAACAAAGACAAACAAAACCAAAACAAAAGAAAAAAAATCTATGATACATTTTTTCCTCTATTAAAAACCGCTGTCGAGAAGATGACATTTACTTGCAGAAATTATGTGTGACATTGCTCAAGATACAATTTAGATTAGATAGAATTTTAAATGGCTTATTTTCGTCTTTTGCAGCCGAAACACCTCTCTTTTAGTGTCTCCGCCCACGGCAGGGTCTGGACGCGGAGTGGTTTCATACTGTAGAAAACGTATGCATCGCAGTCTGGGTGTTAAGGATCTTACGTGATCAAAGGCTGCAGCTTTGGCGTTTCTCGCCAGAGCGTACGGGTTTGGAGCGAACGGGACTCCATCCTGGCTCGTTCTCACATGGCTACACTGCAATTGTCTGGTTCAGCAGAGCCTGTCGCCGTGTGGGGAAGGTCTGCTTTCTGATGGACAGACACATGCGTGCCTCCGGCTGATCCACTTTGCTTGAAATCCCTAGATTCAACCCTTTACTTTATCTCAGCTCCTAACCCCGGCCATGTTCCCGCTCTAGCCCCGGCCTTTATGCTGTTAATCGCTGCTCTGTGTCCTGCTCTTGGAGATGCAGCGGAAGCAAACAGACCAAGTTCATTTCAGAGGCAGTTCATCAGAACAAAGTTTTTTGGTAGTTTTGGCAGCTTACTGAAAAAGAAGTCTCTCAACAGCTGCTGTGGAAACATAATCCAAAAAAAAAAGGAGGTTTTTTTTCTTTTTTTTCTTTTTTCAAGCATACTTGTTTGAAAAGTCTACCTCTGATATGATGCGATTTGAATGACAAACCAGACTATTTTATTGTTAAAGAAGAGGTCTGTTCCTTGTGGTGCTTGATTTATGCAGTTCAAGGCACAGTGTGCATTGAATATTGCAGTCATTATGCAATTGGAGGGAACACTCTGCACATATGATTGTGCCTCCGCATATAGTTGCATGTACTGTTGTTTGCATTGTTTGCTCTGTGTATGTTTGTCCTTCATATTCTGACCCACCGTGCTTTGCCCCAAGGCTTTTGAAAAAAAAAAAAAAAAAAAGTCAGCTATTTCAGGCACTTCCTCTCAGAAAATATTTTAGCTCAGGGCATTTTTTTGAATTGCTCAAAGCACTGAGGGCCACCTTGATGGGGTAGCTGTGAGCAGGCTGCTTAGTCAACCACATAGCACAGAGAACTTGTTGGGTAAAAGTGGCTGGCTTAGGTAGAGCTAAAGCGAAAGCTTCCTTACTGCGGCCCACAGGGGGCCCGAGGCAAGGAGAGGCCACTCGCTCGTACTCCCTCCCCACTGGAGGTGATCTTGCGACACTACCTGCTGGTTAAGAAAGCCAGGTAAGGCAGTGAAGCAACATGCATCACGGCTTCAAAAAAAAAAAATTGCCTGGAGGGGGAGTCGTTTTTGTGAAAACTGAGGTTTAGATGGCTCTTTGAAAGACCGAACCGATAGAAGAGCCCTTTCTTTGCCTCACTGCTAACAAAGCACCACAGATTTAATAATGCTGTCCCAAGAAAAGAGAGAGAGAGAGAGAGAGAGAGAGAGAGAGAGAAAGAGAGAGAGAGAGAGAGAGAGAGAGAGAGAGAGAGAAACTCTCGAGACTCTCCGTGCACTTGAAACTGACAAGAAGAAGAAGAAGAAGAAAAAAAAAAAGAAGAGAGAGAAAAGAGGCGAGAGAAAACAACAACACATCACTTTGAGGTTTAGAAACAGACACTAAGCTTTTAGCTAACAAAAAAGCCATGTCCCCTCCTTTCTGCTAGCTCAAAGCTTCCTGTCTACAGATGAGGCTGTGAGTGATGTCGGCAGTGTCGTGTTTACCAGACACTAGCTCCGCGGTCATGCGAAGGGCAGATGCTACTGGGGGGTGGGGGTATAATTGGTCATGAGCTGTCTGAAATGTGTAATTAGACAAGACGAGATACTCCCATTTTTTTTTCTCCCCTCTCTTTCCCTCTTTTTTTTTTTTCTTTTCCAAAGAGTGATCTGAGCATCTTAGCATCAGCTTTGATCTCTGCTAAAGTTCCTTGAGCCTTTTCAGATAGGATCAATTTGCTGTTACACACATCACTCTAAACTTGCTCTCCCCTGGCAACGCACTTGTTTGCGACAACCTTTCTCGCATGCAAATAATTGTAGCTGTCATGCTCTTAGTTTAGTGAGACTGAAAAGTGGTGCAAAAACAAAGAAAAAAAACAAAAAACAAAAAAAGAAGTGTTCGTTTTCTTTGTTTTTATTGCACACTTATTAGATCCCTGAAATGAGCAGAGCTTGGCGGTATACATCTGCCATCTGTGTAAACCACCCAGACAATTCAGTGAACACGAAACAAATAAAAACACACATAACTGCCATATCCAACAACGACATTTACAGGTCAGACAAGCAGCTCCGAATTTAAAAACAAACGATTCTCAAATTGTAATTGGACATATTCTTTCCTTCTTATGTCGAACTAATGTCCAATGACAGTTTTCATTTTCCAAACCAGATTTAGGGTAAAATATAAAAATACCAAGGAAAATGCGTATGTCCATCAAATACTGACATTGCAGCCAGATGGGATTTTGCTCACCTCCTGAAGGACACAAAATGTAATGAAGGAGAATGAGAAGTAGAGGACATTATGAAGATTACAACCTGTTACATAAGGAGCTGGGGATGTTAGGAAGAGGCAGAGTGGGAGGGTTGACATTAAAAATGAGGGATTTTAAGAGAGGGTGTTGATGAGAAAGCTTGAGGATAGGGCCCTAAGAGGTAATGACTTTGTAGCCTTAGATAAAGGTGCCTTAGCACTCTGTGCAGCTATAGCTTTTCAGTGTGCAATGTTTAATAATTAATCTCACACAGTGTTAATGCTTTAATTGTATTCAGTACTGGATTTCCCAAACGCTCTATAAAAAAAACAAAAAAAAAAACACGTTGTTGCTGACTGACTGTATTATATCATTTTTCCTGTTTAAGCTAATCCTATCTTCATCCACGGAAGGTAACAAGAAAAGATGCAACTGCTGCTGACTGGCTGGCGCCAAATGATGTTAAACTTTGGTGAAAATAAATTGAGAGCTTTGTCCACCCTATTCCAGCTCATCATCAAACACATACTCTCTATCCAGAATCCCCCTCTAGTCTCCATTCTTCTCTCTGAAAATGCTTCTCCTGCCATCTCTCTCTCTCTCTCTCTCTCTCTCTCTCTCTCTCTTTCTTTCTCTCTCTCTCTCCCTCTCTGTCTCTCTCTCTCTCCCCAAGGTCTGAACCCCCCCCCTCCACCCACTTCCATCTGTTCTTCAGCTCAGTACAGTCAGACCAAGAGCTGGAACGAGTCTATCTGCAGAAGCAGACTTGGATGTGGTCACAGAGGGGCTCAGTCTTAGTGCTGGAGCCACCCTCCGTTTCTGGTCCAGATGACTACACTTTGCTCACTGCCTCGACAGCAGAATAATACCCTTTTGTCACAGGAGGGTACAATCCAAACTTTGACTAGTCAACCTTTATTTATGGCAAGCATATTCCAGCCACTTTTCTATTGCTATGATGATAAAGTATGTGAATAGACTAAATAGGGAAGAAAATCCAGCATTTTCATCACATAGGAGAATGTGAATAATAAACTGGTGTGTGATAGTCTATTAACATGCATGCGCTCTCTGGAAAACGTCAAAAGAACGAGGAGATGAGGTGTCATTTGATTACAAGCTTTTGTGGTCCAAGGTTATGCACTTTACGAGGAATGATCTGTCAGTCATATCTGGTTGCTATGGTTTGTGGTCAATTCATCAGTTCCAGCCTTGACCTTATGTAAATTACAAGATGAAATCTATTTGTGCTGGTGTTTGAGAACTTATTGGGATGCAGAACGCAAGTACACCTACCCTAAAAATTGTGAATTATTCAGCTGTACCACTACCACATGTGCTGGACATGAACGTGATAGGGATATCACTCCATATTTTCCCATTACCCAAGTGAATCCAAACTGTGGTTGCAAACGTGAATTTTCATCATCTAGAAATACCACTGTGTATAAATGCCTGAACATGAATTCAGCTACGGCCGGCACAAAACCTTTCACTTTAAAATATGCACTTACATCAAACAGCTGTGCTCTGAATATGGCATGCTATTATTTTTGCTACATTTTTTTTTTGATTTTGTTTTCTGTGATAGACAACTACAAATGAGTCATAGAATGTTTCAATGCTGTCAACATATGCATGAAGGACTACACATGTTGCGTGTCCATGAAATCAATTACCCCCGATGATGACGCACGTGAGCATTCTACGGCCTTTAGCTATTCAGAGCACGGTGGAAGAGGGTTGGAACTTTATTTCTTCCACAGTGAGTGGAGAGATAGGGTCCGTTCCCCTTGACCTGCCACCGATGATGTAATGCTGAGTGACTGATTGCCCCCTGATGCGGTGCACACAGAGTCTACGCTTCTAGATTTCCTGCTTTTACCATTGGCTGTGGTGGGGGTGAGGGGGGGGGGGAAGCAAAGCTCAAAGGATTTAGAAAAACCCCACTGATGAACTGATTGACATTTTCTAATGTGATATTTGAGTTTGGCTGCATGTACAGTACATGAGCTTTCAAAGAAACACACGGCGTTCACCCCTCGACCCTCTCTTTACCGCTCCCCTCTGTCTCCTCAGGGACCCGCAGTCATCTGTGGAAAAGATCAGACCTCAGTGGCTTTTCAGAATAGATGGGTAAAGTTGTGTATCAGAAACAATGGAGGCAGGAGCCATAAAAGGAGAGAATGACTTTTGAGTGTACCTGGGTAACCCCGGGAACTCTGCCGATAGAACCACGACTCAACTGTGCATCCAGAACATGGATGGTTTCTCCTCGCTTTCTCAACACCATTATGCCTGAGATTGGAGAAAGGTCTTCTCGAATGAAAAACAAGACTTCTGCCGTGCTCCGTACCGCACGCATGATGTAAATATTGCAGTGTGTCCAAAGTATTAGAATACTTTAAAGGGCACAGCAATCCACAGCTCTAACCTCGGGAATACCTTCTGACATCCGTTGTGCAAGGCGTGCATAGGAAATCATTGAAAGCGTAGTGGCAAACAGGGACCTTGGAACATCAACGGAACAATATTTACCAGGTTTCATTTTCAATCATGTTTTGGCCTTTTGCATAGCCCTTGAAATCAATTCTAGCCTTCAAACCAAAGTGCATATATTAAATGATTCATGTAAGATCAAGCAGTGATTTCAGCACAGAGGCAAAGTGTGCTTTTTAAACCTTGGCAAAAACATATTGGGGTTTGGTTATTTTTTATGTTGTTTGTTTGTTTTTGTTTTTGCTGCTGTTGTTGTTGTTTAGTTTTGTTTTACATTTTAACTGATATCTCACAACACTAGATTGATTCAGCAGATGCTCTCATCCTAGGGGGACTGATCTCTGAGGACAGCTTACTTACATTCACTCTTGCATAGTATCTGAATGCTCCATGTGTAATGTTAGCCTCTACAATATGACTCCTCTCATGGTGATAAAAACCCCACTGGTTTTTACCAGACCAGAGCATCACAGGGGAGTTGAACAGAATGTAAAGATGTACCGGGGTAACCTCTTTCACTCTTAATTGCCCACACTTTGAGACCATTTGATTAACAAGGTTATGACTGAAGTCCTTACCTAAAATGTGCCAGATTAATCAGGCGACAGGAGCGTAGGAAAAAAAAAACCCCAAAAAAAACAGAGCACCAGATTGGAATTTGAGGAGACAAATAGCATCTGAACGATGCCATGCATTATTATGTCATCTCTATAGTCATCTAATGGCTGTATCGCATTAATAAAAGGGGAACATTATACAGTAACAGATGGTGAGAGTACATCAGTGGCTCAGGAGCTATTTATTAAATGCGTTATTAATTATTTTCAACATGATGAGCTTTGCAGCTCCTTCTGGCCTGGGTTAAGGTAGGAGCATACCATGTGCTCTTTCCCCCCTCAGAAAACCTGCCTTCAGCCTGGCTTTCTCCTGAGCAGTCCCAGCTCCCTCACAAAGACTATAATGTACTATATACTACACTTAAAGACTATTGCGTGAGTCTTTAAGCATAGTATTAGTTTTTTGTTTTTTTTTTAAGACTCAACGATGAAAAGTCTTTTGCCTCCTAAATGTTCTGAATTATGACACATGAATGCTAAAAAAGTCTATTGGATATATAGACACCTTTCTATACAAAAACATGCATTGAAGAGACTGGTAAGGATAGACAGTAAGTACACTGTCGCTGTTAGAAATGATCTTTCTCTTGGTCACAGAAGCAGAACGTACTCACTCTCTGAAGAATGATCTAAAAGCTTCAGTCTCTGTCTACCGATGAGCTCACCGCGACGTCTGAGATTGAACTCCAGTACAACACCTGAGCTATGTGCTGTTAATCTCAGGGAGACACAGGTGCAAGGGATTCGAAAAAGACCTCCCGCACTCGAAGCCCCCCAACCCCCCCACTCCCCCCAACCCCCTCCCGCCCCTACCCCATCTCCTCCACACACACCTCTCCCACCCCACCCCGCCATCCACCAATCCCCCCCCCCGGCCCAAGCAAGAGTGGCGCTGAGCCTGAGGTGCCAGCTGGAGGTGACAGTTTCCTCACCTGCCACAGTCGGCCTGCCACCTGCCAACATGCACCCAGCTCCCTATGCAGGTGGCCGGGGACAGGGGAGTCACGACTCCAGCTCCGCGCCTGCCGCCTGGGTTCACGCTTCAGCGCCCGCACTGCAAACTCTATCTCAGACAAACACCTTGCATGCTATCACTGCTCTCATTTGGTGATTTATTGGGGCCAGCCATTCTCACTTTCAGTGGGCATCGAGTCGAGTTTAGCGGTGCTGGCTCCAGGACAAATGAACACAGTCTTCAAGTTTGGCGAAAACGAACAGGAGAAAAATTACATCTAGTTTCATATTATAAAAAATGCTCTCTTGTGTATACAAAATAAGAAAAAAAAAATACTGCAATCGAACCATTCGGCGCATTGACGACGTTGCGTGAAACATATTGTGCGATAAGGAGGTGGTCGTACTGTTGGCAGGGGTGGTCCCGCCCTTTTCCACCATGTTAGCCCCCCTGGAACAGAGTTGGTTGCTCTTGTTGGGGATGTTTTATTTCTGTCTGTAAGTAATAAACTGGTTACAAATTGTGCTGCCAGGCCACTTTAGAGTAATTATACTCCCCTATGCACAAAATAAATAAATAATGGTGCTACTTGGATGAATGGATAAATGAATGAATATAAGATTGCAGAATGTCCTCATAAATGGTTCACTGGCATCATCCTGTCATAGTCTACAGGATTTATTAATAAATTCATTGGGGAGGGATAGCCGGGTTTTGATATATTTATCGTGTTTGAAGGAAACGTCTGAAACGTGTTGCCGTTGACAACAAAAGCACAAAGCCGGACTGTAATATGAATCGCCCGGGCTCTGTGGGCATCAGCAAATATGCCATATTTTCCTAAAACTGAATTTATAGTCCAAACATTCATCTTCTTTGGGTAGGAATTTTTAAAAATTCAGAATGGGCTTGCAGCGGGTTAATGCACACCTGGTAATTTGTGCTCGGACCAATATCACCCCTTCCAGGAGTGTCTCTAATTCTGTTCAGACTGCATAACTATATTGCACCTAACAATTATGTACAAGTTTTACACCATTTGTTTTCCCCGTATCTGGCTCATCTTTTCTAAGTGACTAAAGAAAGTGACCTTCTGTAAACTTTGGCTGCCACGCTGAGTGACAATGCTCAACCTAACATAACACTGTGAAAGCTCTGAGCAGGTTATCAGTTCATCTCTCTCACTCTCTCCATCTCTCTCTTGGTTTGTCTTACTCTTGCTGAACCCAAGTCTGAACTGTGGTTGAACTTCCTCTCAGGGGAAGCTTGGCCCAGTGGATGGCTAACTGGCTGATCCAGCCTTGGAGTGGAGGAGAGGAGGCGTGGAGGAAAGGAGGGGAACGGAGGGAGGAGACAGGAGTACATCCTCAGTCAGAGTGAAGCATGGCAGTAGGTCTCCACTCCAAAGCCCAGCACTCGCTATCCTAAACACTCTCGACGTTATGCACTCAGAGTCACGGAAACAAGAAGAGCAAAGAGACACTGCCAGGGCTTAAATGCTTTGGGACTCCATAGATCATCTCCCCATTCATAGCTCTAGTCCCTCTGGAGTAATATCCTCCTCTTCACTTTATGCCATCTTCATACCTGCCTTATAGTCATTTATGTTTTTCCATAAATGAAGGAAGCAAGTAAGAATAGAGAATGAAAGATTCATGACTTGCCAATGACTGTTTTTGCGACTTTCTTTATGGAGAGTGCTATGCTACATTAAAATATACACGTTTTTGTCAGACAGATACCGAATTGAATTGTCAGATTGCACGGCAAACACATTTCTGTAGGGCAATGGAAACTTCATCCTAAACACAGAACTGGTGTCAGCCTACAGCTATGTTTATGTGCTGGTAGGAAACGGTGAAGTGCTTCCAAGCATTTTCCTCTTCATGTGGAGCACTCATGCTTATCAAAACCTGGCCTCTCAAACACGCCAAGATTTTTTCAAATTCAGGATGCCTTGGGGCCCGCAGTCATTTGCTTTATGCATAAAATTTAGCATCTGCTTATGGATGTATATTGTGCCACTAAAATTTGATGCCAGAGGACATTCTTTCTTTATTTCTTTTCTCTTGATTAGGGAATCTGAAATATTAATCTTTGAGTTTGGATCTGCTCTGTCTTTTTTTTTTTTTTTTTTGTCTTTTGTTCCCTTCTTTTTTCTCAAAAAGTGCAGTGTCTATGGCTTTGAAGAGGTAGTGTAGGCTAAGCTAAGCTAGGCAGCCAGGAGACTGTCATAGTGTGACTCCAAAGCTGGGCTCCGTGCCAAAACTTTCCTCCAATGTGACAGCTCTGCCCCCAGTGTGGAGAAAAAAAAAAACCTGCCGCTGCCATTCTCCTCCTGTTATCAGGAGACTCACACTGCAGCCAGAGATGAAGACATGAAAACCATTTTACAGCAGAGAGAGGCCAGAAAGCCTGCTCCATTGTGGAGAGGCTGCCATGCTGATTTTAACCCCTAAAGAGGGCTTACATGAGGACAATCCAGGCAGAAGTAATAGATGCACTGGATCATATAGGCAAATCCTGGAGCAGGGATGGAATGTGTTGGAATGTACATGAGGTTGTTTCAAGTTTCTGATTCTGAGGTGGGTTTTTTTTTTTTGTGTGGCAAAAGAAATAAATGATTGTCAGATTTATTTCTGACTTCTCTTACGTTCTGTTCTCAACATCCATCAACTCAAATATAAATGTTCAAGTAGTCTGTTAAGAATATACATGTTTGAAAGCAGCTGTCTGCCAGTCAGCAGTAGAAGGAGAACTTTCTGGTGACCTGTCTGCTCTTGGAAGAGGTCAATTCAGTCAAAGAACGAAAGTGGAAAGAGAAGGGCAAATGAAGAAAAAATCTGTTGGCTGAGTGAAAAGAAAAAAAAAAAAAAGAAACAGAAAGTGAGAGACAGGGTCAGACTATAGAAGAGGCTGCACATAAGAGAGGGACACAGATGGTTCAGAAGACTGAGTGGTAGAGAAAGAGGGAGTAAGGAGAGGGAGGACAAAGAGAGAAGGGAGAAGGGCAAGGAAGGCCAGTGAGCAACTAAGGAACAGCAGACAGAGGGATAAAAAAGAAGGGAAAAAAAGAAGATGGACAGAGAGGGCCAGGGGGAAGGACAGAGTAGGCTAAAGGGATGAGGAGAGTCAGACAAAGAGAGAGAGCAAGGGCTAGAGAGAGAGAGAGAGAGAGAGCAATGGCTAGAGAGAGAGAGAGAGAGAGAGAGAGAGAGAGAGAGAACAAGAGCTAAACAAAGAGCGACTGAGAGAGAGAGAGAGAGAGAGAGAGAGAGTGAGTGAGAGAGAGAGAGAGAGAGAGAGAGAGAGGTGAAGAGCTGAGGAGTCTGGCGAGGTAGAGCTCTCTCTGGAGAGAGAGAGAGAGAGAGAGAGAGAGAGAGAGAGAGAGAGCGAGCACTAGCTAGAGAGAGAGTGAGAGAGAGAGGTGAAGAGCTGAGGGGTCTGGCGAGGTAGAGCTCTCTCTGGAACACAGTTCTTCGCTGTCAGCCCCCCACGCCCCGTCTTCTGCTTCACAGGTAATTAAATGGATTTCCTGTCTTGTACTCAGTGAGAGAACATGACCCAGCACTCTGCGAGAGCGTGTCGAAAGGCACTCCAGGGCTGCTCTCCTCGCCATCTGCATCCCCATGTCCGAGCAGGGCCCTAAGCAAACAAGAGCTGCATTGGGACTCCGGGCAGAACTGGACAGACCTTAACACACCAAGGCCAAGCAGGGATGGGAGAACTGAGCTCTGGCCTGAACACATTCGACCTGGCCTACCTCTGCAGGTGAGGAAGTGGAGAGGAGTGAGGAAGTCCTGCCCTTTGTGTATCCTGCTATGCATGAATGGCTGACCTGTGCTATTCGATTACCATGTGGAATAAAATGGATATTCATTTACCTTGGATGAAAACAGACATATAGACATTGTAAATATAACAAGAAATGAAACTCCTTTTTTTCTTTAAAGGAATTTAGCTCAGGAAATAGGAATTGGTAAAAAGAAGAAAAGTGTCAGTGATAATGCATATTATTGTTATTATTTTTATTATTATTATTATTATTACTACTGCTACTACTACTACTATTATTGTTACTGTTGTTATTACTGTTATTGTTGTTATATTTGTAGTATTCTTCAAGACTTTCTCAGAAATCCCCATGTGCTCACAGGAATAAGCTGAGACTTCTTTAATTTGTTCAAAAAACAACAGCCTTTTAAACAAACAAATAAACAAACAAATGTCAGACCGGTTTAACCTACTTCAGAAAGGCAAATTTCTGTTATAGTAAATCTTCAGTTATAAAACAGAATGCAACATATTAATCATGGAAAGCAAGTAAAGTGTGAAAATGCAACAGTAGTAATTGGGCTTTAGTGTTGGATATAGCCGCTTTAATTGTCAATACTTATGACTTCCCCTTGAAATGACCTATTTCGGAGCACTGCTGAGCATCATTCCTCCATTTACAACACTCAAAATTGGTTAAGTATGAGAAACATAACAAGATAATTGTGAAAAACATGTGCAGCTCCTCAAAACTCCCCATAACCTCAAAAAACCCTTGTCAGTTTAAAAGAGCGTTAAATACAGTTTTGTAATTCATCTCCAAAAAAACTTTACCCGCTTCGCGAGGCTCTTGTCCATACTTAACATTCCCTGCATTCTCACAGATCATAACAAAATATAAGGAGACACTACAATTATAATGCCAGAGATACCACTTGCAATTTCACACCTCTAACAAGCTTACCATCAACTCACAATCTCAATCACCGCTCAGGTTCCTGTAATCATTAGAGTCCAGCGCCATGTCATGCTGAAAGGAGGCACTCGTGATGCAGTTTGATTTCACGACGCGAGAGGGTCGGCCGTCTGTACCAGATTGTGGGTAAATAGACATGGGAGGCGACCGCGTAACACTCCTGGAATTTTCTATGGGGAACAAAGCGCATGCAAATGAGGACCTTGACCCGAATCAAATCCCCGACCCGTTCGTTAATTGCAAATTACAGACCCCGGCACCCCAATCAGTGGCCTTTTAGTGCAAGATTCTAGATTCATTCTTCACACACATTGGAAAATAAAGGAGAGGAGAAGCCAGTCATCAAGCTACGGATTTGTTATTCACGATGGTTGTGATTAGAGTGCGTTTGGCCCTGGCCAGCAGTCTAAACAGAGAGATGGGTGGCAGGGGCTTTTGATTTTTTTTTTTTTTCCCTCTTTTTTCTGTGGACGGAGGCTGTGGCTTTGCTGTAAATTGGAGGATTACAGAGACACAGAGTTGTGTGTCAGGGGCTGGGGGGCTGTCATCTTTCCCTACAGCGTCTGCCGTCGCATCTCGGCGACGAGCACGTTGTCCTATTACAGCATTAAAACGAAAGGGGGGGGGGGGGACGCGGCAATCTTCTCAGCCATAAATATTACATGACAGGCGGGGAAGCATCAGTTTGTTAAATGCAAATCGCCCTGACGTTCCTTGTGTCTCCATCACTGTTTTGTCAAGTGCCCCTAGGCCTAAACGCAGCAAATGAGCCCACATTTAGATATTTTTCTCCTTTCCACACCTCAGCTGTTTTCCCTTAGCCTGTATGCATGTCTTAAATGCATCCCTGGTTTCCTTTTTTTTTTTGATTCTCTAGCAGGAAGTCTCTTTAATGATTCTGTTTTGGGGCTTTGCAATACCTCATACATTCACTTCTCAGAGTGGAGCATATAAATTCATACACACACACACACACACACACACACACAAACACAACAGCCCTCTCTGTCTGTCTCTATATATAAACCATCCATGCATAATGACTTCACACACTTATACACACATACACACAGACACACACATACACACACACACACACACACATACACACACAGACACGCACACGCACACATACACACACGCACGCACATGCGCGCACACAAACTCACACACAAACAGATCAGAGCTGTGAATGGAGCGATATTGTAACCTTAACCTATACAGCTCTTCCCCTCTGTGAGTTCAGCCAATGAATTATCCTCTCAAATAAATCCTGTTTGGAGGATAATCCTTTTCCCATCATCTGGACAGACACTTCCCATAATGAAATGCCCTGGGGTGTCCCTGTCACCCGCCTCCTGCCCCACCCCATCACGTCCTCCTTCAGGGAAAGGTATGGATCCGGGCAGAAGAAGTGACACCCTTCTCTCTCCATCCCTTCAGTCCACAGTAGCGGCACGTATGTGACAGACAGGGCTGCCCAGAGCCCCCTCTACGTGATCCCAATTTTTCACAGAGAACATTTACTGTTCAGCACGTTTGGCAAACACTCAGTCTATTCAGGGTCATGAGGGAAACAGCTGCATATGTGGGAAAAGACTTTACTCAATCAAATAACTTCCACCATTTTAGCAACAACCTGACATTTAGATCTGGACAGACTCGGTATAACATAACTATATAGCTATATAGCACAAGACCTAAAAGTTACATGCTATATTAATGACAGGGCTGAAAAACAGCAGAGTTTCATAATTTATTTGCTACAGTTGTTTCATTATTTCTATTTTTTTTTTTTGTCATACTCCAATGCATCCCGTGGTTGGGAAATGACCCAAAGTTGTCCTGGGTTTATAAACCTGACTGAGGTTCGTGGTGTGGAATTCTGTACGTCACTGTATACCATCCTGTCCGTAGTGGAACAGGTCCAGGTCTGACAGGCAGGAATAAAAGCAACAATTTATACCTACAAAGATATAATTAAGGCATTAAAGCTGCCATTAGACAGGACATCTTCTGTCTCCTGAGTTCTCTGTCACTCTGCACTTACAGTTATACCTTTACATAACTCAGGAGTGTTTTTCATTGCACAGTCTTTCATCCTAGCAACACAATGAAAATTTCTCATGTATCACGGAGTCCAAGCAAACATGACTGCAAGTACTCATTATGGTCAGATCAGACTTACCACTGCTACTCCTTCCCCAGCCCTACCAGGCATACAGTACCAAGCACAGAGTTTTTCACATCTAGGCAGCTAACATGAGTAATTGCAGTGACCTCTCCATATATTTATAGAGATAGAGAGAGAAAAAATCTAGCGAGAGAGAGAGAGAAAGAGAGAGAGGGAGAGAGGCCATATAGCCCCTACGGCTATTCCATGCTATCCTGCAGTCTAGTCATAGATTAGATGATTTTCCTCCCCGTCTGTCCCCCATGCCCTGAGTCTGCCAGGCGCTACCATCTCTGCTGTCATTCCTGGACACCTGTCTGCTGGGCTGCCTGCAAGTCACTGCTCAGATCTCCCCTGATCAGTCAGGCAAATGTCACTGTGCTTCTAACAAAGACCGTCTCTTACTGTATGCTAATGGCTACGAACGAATGCTCAGAAGATTTCTCTCTACAGCGCATGCATCTTAACTGTGAAAATGGTAGCTGTGTGATCCGGCTTAGGTAAGGTCGTTCAGCAAAGTACATCTCCAGAGACTTCGAGAGATATTTAACCAAGTCATTGCCTATGCACGATGCGTTCTTTCACCGCTTTGGCAAAGACAAAAGTGCAGATACTGTGTTAATGGTACAACACTGTCCTGTAAATAGCCTGGATTTCCATGCCAAACTTCTGCTTCACTTGAAAAGATCTAGTTTGTCAAATCCTCATGTCACAATTTCCATATACCCAGGTGACCTTAGAGATCCTTGCTGTGTGGTTATACTGAAAGCTGTTTAAATGTCGGCTATTAAACTTGAGTTGTCCTCAGGCCAAGGACCACAGGTTTGATGATGACTCGCTTGCTGAGGGGGTAATTGCAAGCATAGCCATTGCAAGGACATGTCTGCAGCAGAGATGATTACAGAAAGAGTGCCAACATTGTCCTGAATGCCTCGCTCAACCCGTGGAGATCAGTGCACTAGATGTTTGAGTAGAAAGGTAAGGCTTGCCAGACATAGCCCTTTTGTCATCCACAAATCAGCATGGTTAATCACGGGACACAGAAGGACTTTGATCACTGGAGAGAGCTGATGTATTCCCATTTTGGCATGTCACCTTAGTATTTAACCTGCGTGCGGATCCATTCTTAATTAGCACATGGCATTCACCACGGCGGCATGCCTTCATTAATGCTTTGATGTCATGCAAAAATTTGACACACCAACCAAGATCTCGTCCTTTCCAAGGCAAGGTGCAGAGAATGCTAATTTTAACGTGCCTGCTATGTTTCCTGTTAATTGGCCTCATTAATAGAGTGGTTGACCTAACATTCACACGGAAATGACAAATAACAAAGTAAATATGCAAAAGATGATAATATTCACTTGTTCAATTAGCTAGACAGCTATTTGAGACAAAAAAAGAGTAGAAAAATAAGTCAGTTCCACCTAAATCATGGTAAACTGGCATTGTCACTCCCCTTTTAACTCCACACATAATTAGCAGGTTGGTGATAGCTGCAGGAAACAATGGCTTAAAAACGTCAGTAAGACCCTCCATCTTAGCAAATGAGCTCAAACTGTTGAAGCTTAAACATTAAAAGAACTTGCGTTCAAGACACATGAATAAAACAAGAAAACCCAAGGCACAGAACACAATAAAACCGTCTTTGCAATTCCATCATCTCAGACCAACACGCTCATGGGAATGCTGCATCCATCCATTCTTGTGTGGGTAAACAGTAAATAAAGGCATGTGAGAGGAATGATTTATATGCAAACTAATCACCTCCTCATCACCATGGCTCATGCTCTGATCCCTCTGATGTATGGAGCTACGGTAATAAAGAGACACACAAGAGGAGGGCATCTGTCTAAGGAGAGAGAAATTAAGGTCAACTTGCTTTTTTCTTCTCAGCATTATAATTCAGCATTTCAATTAGCTAGTGACACTACCTGTCAGTTTTATCTGGATTTTTTTATAATGACTGCATCACCATATTGTCCTACATTTTTGCACAGACTTTAAAATAGAATATATGACCTTTGCATCTTTTCCCCCCAAACTGAACTTAGTTATTGACACAACAACACTCAGAGTACCAGAATGACAGCTGAGAGTGGGATCGTAAGAGGAGAGAGGTTGGTTTTGGGGAGGTTGTGTGAGGGTGGAGAGCGGTATCTGGGGCAGGCCAGCCCAGGGGCAGGGTGACCCGGGCACACGTGAGGTGGCTGGGGAGAGGAGCACGCTGGGTGGCTGGATCTGTTTCTGACAATCGTTAATGCTAAACGGCTGTCCTCGGGCCTGCTGGCAAGGTGAGGGTGGGGGTTGTAAAATCCATCCCTCTCTCCTTTTAGAGTAACGTTTAGGAAGCTGCCAAGTCAATAAGCTGGGGGATTTTAGAAAAAAAAAAAGTAGTCAAGAGCCAGCATTTTAAAAGGTCAACAGAGTTGTATTTAATGATTTCATTATTAGTGTTATTTTTTTGCGAGCTTCTCATTTGGAATGCTGGGTGCATGAACAGACAATAATATATGACTCTGACAGTCAATGTCAGGCATAATGATTACTCACAGAAACTACGTTTTAGAGTTGGAAAGTTCGAGGTACATTTTAACTTTCAAAATCCGATAACTGGCATTCAATGAATTCATGGAGCTATAACCCATGTTACACCATGCTACGAGTTATTCAAGATTTAGTCAACAGACACACGCTGAACGTGAGCTAAATGAGTGAAAAGCGGAATTCAGCAACTTGTCTTACAGATGGTCAGCTTGAACGTTTTGATATTTAATTTGGTCAAATCTTTCTGTTCATTTTATTTTGCTATCTTTTAAACCCAAGGATAGCTTAAAAGGCTGACTTTTGAGGGCATCGGGGTCCTTCTTTAAGTCTTTCATCAAGCTCCAAGGCAACGCTGCTAAACTTTTTAAATATATGACAACATTAAACAAGGTATTTTACATCCTTTAAAACATATTCAAAATCTTTGATTTCAAAGTCTTTGATACAGATCTTTTCATTTCTGCCCAATAGAAGCTTTTGATGTCTAGTTATGTCTGTTGAACCAATATGACTGCAAGCAACAGCACAGGGGTCCCAACTCGACATAGACATCGGTGAACCACTCAGCAGACAGAACGCCATCTGCTGATGGAACAGAACTCTCTCATGACAACCGGCTCCCACTGCTCTTTGTGTTCATTATGGAATGTCTTTTTTTTTTTATTGCATGCTGTACACTGCTTACTGAACATAGGTAGATACGATCATATTTTAGAACCGTTTGGGAGAAAAATGTCCAAGTCACATAAGGTTATAAATATGTGGAAAATGTCATGTCTGCACATCAAATGGGAAACCCTACGTGGATTTGCATTATGTCACCAGGTGGCCGTGTGATATCCTCCACTACATGCTGATGTAGAATGCTTTCCACAGTACTGAAAAATGCATGTAAAGGCGACAGAGGTTGGAAAATAAGATAAGATCGTAACAGAAGTGACTGTGTGCACTGTCTGGAGTTAAAAAAAAAAAAAAAGTGAATATGAAAAAATGATGCAGGTCCAGTCTGTGAGACAAAACTAGCATATATAAATATGCACACTGAATGTTTGAATTCATTTGGGTGGAATGATAAAACTACAAGATTAGCTCCAAACCATAGCCTCGACAAACCAGAAAAGCTTTAATTGTATAACCTCCCCATTGATTTCGGTCCACATCAATGATTTAACTAATTAATTTTATCTATTAATATTTATGCACGGGAAAATGATTCATTAATGAAATGTCAGAACTGAACACATTTTTTTTTTTCTTTAGATTTAATCTTGATGGCATACCGTAATGACAGCTATTCTCTAAAAAAGTCAGACAGTAGAAAGAGTTTGCTCAAGAACCGACTGCATAATGTTATGATTACCATATCCATCCCTGAACCTCAGGCACTTACACATCTCTCAGTGAAATGGAGACTTTTCCCTCTATCTCTTTCTCCCCCAAAACTCAACTATATCAACCCTTCTTGCAATTTCTACTTCTTCAAAGATAAATGTAGCCATCGGACACTGATTACAGTGAATTTATATAATGTTTTTGCTGAGGTACAAGCGCATGAGCGACCTAAAGGGGAAAAAAAAGAGATGAAAAGAACTCTCTGGGGGTTTCCACTCACTATAGTGAGTGTTGCTGGTCTTGGGTTGACTCCACTATGGCTGAATGGCTGTACTTAGTCAATAGGAGCTTTGATTCCTCTCAGGGGTGTACTTGCTTGCTGCTATTGCATTCAAGACCAGTACCACTGGAAATGTTCTGTAAGTATTTTCAGTATTTTCCGCATTTTCACTTATTAAAGCAGATCTTACTTTTCTGGACAAAACAACAACAACAACAAAAGCAACACACAATTCAGATTCATTCTTGATGATGCTTGTCTTGGGAAGGCTAGATCCCTGTTTCTGTTGTTAGACAGGTTTAAACACTTGTATTTCCTGGTATGTTCACCAAAAGCATTCAGTTAATACGACGCTGGTGTGGATATTCCCCATCATATTTGTACCTTACTCTCTATTCCAGGTTCAGTATGTTTCCTGCATTGATAGTTGAGTTTTAACATGTCAGCGCAGGTATTTTTGTCTGGAAACAGTGAGAGAATCTGAAGCCTGACAAGCTTTTCTTTCCAACGCTGTCAGGTCTGGCCTGTCTTTGCAGGTCAAAATGAGCGACGATATGGAAAGAAATAGCATAAACCACATAAAAGAGCTCTGAGCCCCTTCATATCTATGGACTACTGACAGATTCTGGTAGGTGCAACACAACTGTAATCACAACTACAGACAGTATCTGCTCTCAATACGATAACTGGATATTCTGTTTATGGAGTGCCTAGATTAAACCTGACAAATAATTTTGCCAGACAAATTGTAAACAACTAATTGAGATGAGTGTAAAATCTTGCATCAGTGTCAGTTATATAAGCATTATGAAAATTAAACATTTAAAACAGTGAAAGCCTGTGTTGTTTACCTATTCTATTTCTATTTATCTATTATGTCAGAGGCACACATATCTGAGACATTTCAAACGAAATGGAAGTAAAAAGAATGTGTACTGTTGTATGTTGTGCCATATCAAAAGAAAATTTTGACTTTAATTAATCGAATGTGAGATCTTTGACCAAAAATGTTTTCCAAACACTATTTCTCTGTTCATTTTTTTTTGACATAACAGTACAGAGAGGAAAACCATGTAAAATACAAGCTGACGGAATCGGCACATACCTCCCACTCTCCATTGCAGTGCTGTTTCCTATTGTATACTCCTCATTAGTGAGGTGACCTGACCTAGCCAGCAAAAAAATAAAAAAAAGCATTACACCAAATCATTAAATATAACATATTAAAATGTAAAGCTGGCATTAGCAGAATGTTGTGTGTGTTTATGTCTTTGTGTGTGTATGTGTGTGTGTATGTGTGTGTGTGTGTGTGTGCGTGTGTGTGTGTGCGCGTGCACGCGTGTGTGTGTGCATGTGTGTGTGTGCCCTATGCCTAATTTCCAGCTGAGTCTGCAGATATGAGGTCCTTCCAGCTATAAAAAATGAGAAAACAAGAAGAGAGAGAGAGAGAGAGAGAGAGAGAGAAAGACTGCCTGTTCATTGGAGATCCACAGCGACAGGCATATGTAACCAAGGCTTCCATAATCACGACTCCATTTGACAGATAAAGACTGATTAAATATGATACATATACAGTATTTTTAAACAGGCCTTTTTCGTGGTTTTACAATGTCATGTGAGTATTCAAATGTGAGCAAGTGTGTTGGAGTTCTGAGACTCTGACGGAGAGAGGAAGAGTGGAGTCATTTGTTGTGTGGTCGCAATGCTCTCTCCTCCATCAGCCCCCTCGTGTTCCTCCTCCACTGAGCCTGTAGCCTTGAGGGAAATGCCAGACAAGGACAGAGCTCATGCCGTCACTGATCCGTTGGCGGGGGAGATACATCTTGTTGCGCAGCATGCTAAATGACAAAATGATATCTCATCAGAGAGCCGCCCTATGTGTGTGTGTGTGTGTGTGTGTGTGTGTGTGTGTGTGTGTGCACGCGTTTGTCTGCATGTGCATGTGTATGTGTACGTGTGTGTGTGTGTGTGTGTGCGTGCACGCGTTTGTGTGCATGTGTATGTGTGTGTGTGTGTGTGTGTGTGCGTGTGCGTGTGCGTGTGTGGAGGGGGAGGGGGTGAATTCGTTCTCCGGTGAAGAACACAATCTCATTATACGTTTATGATGCATTGATGGCATCACAGCTAGATATTTTGGTTAGATTATATCATATACACGGATAAATTAGAAATTATACATGAGATTTTTCTTGGACGCACTCAGGCACTGCACTTTACTGTTGTTACGTGTGGTTTCCATGGCACATTCCTTGTTCAGCGGCTACGCTTGGTCCCCACCCGCCTGCCTGTTATGATCATTGCTGAAATCATTCATCAGTATTTCGGCTGAGTAATTTCATGTCAGTTTGTACAATTCACTTGTGAAGCCCAAAAAGAATCAAATTAGGCTCTTTGCAGGTGTAAGACTGTGACGACAACCATCAAGTCTCTCAAGGGCAGAAAACAGTTTTAGTGCATGTGGAGCAGAAGTGTTAAAGAGAGTTCTGAAAGTGAGAGGTGTTTACTACATTAGTTTATTTATTTATTTATTTTTTTAAGGACATACTGCTTTTTTATGGTTAGTGGTTTAGAGAAGTAATCAAAAACCTCTGAGATGAAGTTGTATTCCTACAGAAATAGCGCTTCTATAAACGGGAAAAAAAAGAGAGAGAGAGAGAAAGAAAAAAAAATAAGTCAGTGTTTAAGGAAATTGTTATGCTGCTTTTTTATCCTTATTAAATTCAGTTTAAGTTTGTGTTTAGCTGTTTTAATTTAAATAAATATGAGAAAAAAAACGAATTAAAACTCGAAGCCTAGAAGTTAATAAGCAAGATCGCATTAATGAAATGAAGAAGTAAAATCAAACTCATTCAGACTGTGCAATTATTTGGTCGCTACTAATTTTCCTTTGCTTGCTGTTTCGTATAGTTTTAAGTACACATTTTCACTCAGTGTACACGCAACCAAAACGTAGCTGGAAAAAAAAAAACCCACAACCAGACCTTTTTCAGAGCTGTTGAAAAAGCTCTGCTGTGTTTCCCAAAGGTCAGTTTTACTGGAGAGGAGACGCTATGGTCAGAGAGCAAGCCTACGGTGCAGCGGGGCAAAGGTAGTCCTGGACGAACAAAGTACAAATAAAGCTTTTAATGCGTTGCCTATTGATCCCTGCACTGAAATAAACTCAGAGTATTGGCAGGGCTGGAATCCCACTTTGAAGGGACTCCATAATGAAGCTGGTCAATGCTAAGCTGTCTACAATCAATCCCACATAACAGTTAATTACAGCTCACACCGATTTTGAGCAGGAAAAAAAAAAAAAAAAAAAGAACGAAGCCAGACAGATATAGAGGTGAAAAGCGTAGAGCTCATGCATTTAAAGCCAAGAGGGAGTATCGAGCGCTACGCTTAGAGAAATATGAAAATGGGATGTAGGGATGGGCACGTTGAGACATCGCTCATTAAGCCTCGCGTCCGAAGTGTCAGATCCCCCTTCCCCTCTGTTGATGGAGCTGAGGCATGCATGTGCACTGGAAGCACAACTTAGCATCTATCACTCAAAAAAAAAAAAAAAAAAAAGAAAGAAAAAGAAAAGAACAAAAGAAACCACGCTGTCCCCGAGCCTTTTTAAAACAAACAAACAAACAAAAAATAAAAGAGGACAGAACAAATGGAATGGGAACAAAAGAGTAGATATGATGGTTCATGATTAACGTACCTTAGCCCACAATCAATAAAACTGCAAGTTTTAGGTGAAGACTACCATAATAACGAGTCAAAAAACGCTTCATAAAGTAGTACACCAAATTCTATTGTCCGTGTAGCGCCGCGACAAGAAGCGTCTGCGAAAGCTCCATTTTGTCGCACAAGCATATGTAAACCTAAGGCTAATGGCAAACTAATAGCCTCAACATTAGTCGAAACTGCAAAGCTTTTGCCTTTTCTTTTTGTTACATTTCATTAATTTACACAGTTTATACAGCTGCATATTTACTGAGGCAAGTCTGGGTAAGTGCATCACTTCAGATTTGGGCAGCGTCCTGCTGTGCTCTCACTGAGCGTGTGCAGGACCTGGAGCATTGCAGTCTGGCTCCTTTAGTACTGCTCCGCCACACCGGCCAAAGAGAGCTCCGGCTCTCTCTCTCTTTCTCTCTTTCTCTCTCTCTCTCTCTTTCTCTCTCTCTATGTCTGGGATAGCGAGTCCTGTCACCTGCAGGCCCCTGACTCTCCTGTTCAGGCTAATGCGCTGTGAAGCTAACATGCCAAGCCTTCAGCCCTGAATCTTTCCCACAATGTCACACTAATGGATTTAGCAAAGATTGTGCGGGCATTTATTACCACGTGTAATTGAACGTGATGATTATCGTTGTTGTGTAATGTGATTTTAATGCGCCACGATGGTTATGTATAAGGCCTAATGACTTGCCTCCGAGGGTTACAGCTTGGGAAAAAAAAAAAAGAAAAAAAAAAAAAGAATCTGATTTAGATTTCTCCCCCATTTTCACTTGACATATAAATAAAGAGGTTTAATTAAAGCTTTCCTTCGGCAGCTTGATTTTGCAAATAATCGCCCGTTTTATGAGTTTTCTTTGGGAAATGTGGAAAGTGTTTGATAGAAGTGTATGGGCTCAGTGTGTGGCTGTAGGGGTGGGACTGTAAACACAATGGAGGAAGAAGATTGAGTTATTTATAAAATATCTGTTATGACTGGGGAGAATTTTGCTGCATTTTATGTGGAGCCGAGCCAGTGGCCCCCTCCAGGACTTGCCATATTAGATGTTGTTCACTCAAAACGATTCTATACCTCTCTAGCTGTTGAGAGGGCATGCCACACAATATCCAGGTACTTGTTTCCCAGTCTTTCATACTTTAAAAAAACAGAAATTTCATGCCGATATTGGACAACAAATGCTCAACTTTGCATAACATACCCATTAAGGGGACACTTCGGGAGCTAACTCCTGCAAAATGGGTCTAAATTGGCATCGGTGGGACCATCACCTGTTATTACAGTTCAGTATTATCGACCTTTCATTTTAGTATGCAGGAGACTGGCAGAGAAAGCCTAGTCTTTCCAAATGGCTTTCAGAGAAGCAGCTCACTGTAGAAGCCCATTATACAGCTGTTAAAAAAAAAAGAACATGAAACCACACACACATACACACACACACACACACACATGCACACACGCACGCACACATCAAATACTACACACACTAAATAGTACATGGTTTACAGTCTATGATGCATTTATTCTTGCTAACACACAACCAATGCATATACATTTTCTCCCTCCCTCTCTCACTTTCATAATGTGAGACACTCAGATGGAGAGAGAGAAAGAAAGACAGAGAGAGAGAGAGAGAGAGCATGAGAGAAGCAGGTAGGAGCTTTGCTTGACATTATTAGTTTTGCATTTGGGCTCTGTGCCCAGAGTAACGGTATGGATTTTCACCTTACTTCCCTATAATTGGATGAGTTAAATTTCTCCATTCATTACATGAGCATGTGACCCCTCGACCCTGGCAGCTCCAGTGTTTTATTAGCACTCTCATCCCCTGTTAATACTGGACCTGCTCCCCAAAGACCATCCTCACTAACCTGCCTCCAATGCCTGCCAGAACTTAACCCTATCCTCCCTCTCTCTCTCTATCTCTCTATCTCTCTCTCTCTCTCTCTCTCTCTCTCTCTCTCTCTCGCTCTCTCTCTCTCTCTCGCTCTCTCTCTCTCTTTTTCTCTCTTTTTAACAGTCAACAAAAAAAAAAAACACTGATCCATCTGCAGCTTTATGCTATAGCATATGATGTATTTTGATGGATGTTATATCATCTTTGTTCTATAGATGAAAAGCTGAGATTCCTTATTCAGTGTGTATTCTAAATTCTCTATCAGTCTATTCACTTTGAGGTTTTAATGTTCTAATAAGAATCTCTATCACTCTGTTATTATGTCACTCTACAAAGAACCTTTTATCTAGTCTCTAAAGTCTCTGTGCTATAGTGGCAATGTTCTAATGTCTGTAGCTTTGATTTTAGTGACACAGTTAATGCCTTTAGGAATCACTGCCTCTCTCATCAGTCAAGAGAGTTTTTGTTCCTGGTTTAGTACGCTGCAAATCTCAGTGTTCAGTGTCTTCACTCTAAGATCAGCCCAAGAATCATATTCTCCTAGTCAGTACAACCTGAGAGAATAATAAACAAGAAATTGGCTAACTTGTTTACTTTGTGAGGCAAATAACTATGTTTTTCTAAAATATCACTCTCTAACAATACACATAGTGCCGCGTTTTTGGATTTACGCCCGAGAACAAATCCCTTGCAAACAAAGAGGAGACTGCTGGAAATCTTAATTCTCACTCCAGATGTATAGCATTACAGCAACTCCTCCAAAGACTCAGTCCTCTGTGGCATTCATATAAGAGAAGGAATCCTCGACTCTCTCTCTCTCTCTCTCTCTCTCTCTCAGTCTCTCCTTCTCTCTTTGTTAGGGATCTAATGTTACATTATGAATCTCTCAGTCTCTCTGTAGCTCTGAGATGCCAGAGCTGGCCTATTCCATGGGTACAGTGATCAAATGCAGAGTGTAGGACACAGCTGGAGGATATAAAAGCAATAATGCAGGCCTGGCCTGGAACATGGCAATCTGTTGACTGTTCATTAAATATGTATCCACTGTTCACACAGCTAACCCTCTCTTCCATCCTGCCTTTGTGTAAATGCCCCAGTGGGTGTTCTCTGTTCTAACCAGCATGGCTTTTCCATCTTGAAATTAAGAAAATTCAAAGGTAAAATACATATTTGGAATACTTCACATATACTGGGTAACACAGTTATGATATCCTCTGCATCACTAGCGTAATTTATTTATTTTTTTTCCAGTGTCTGAATAAACTATGGTAGATACCTGGAAAGAGCTGGTTTACGATGACAGTAAACATTTTATTGGTGCACAATAATTCATTTATGGTTTCAGACTGAAATTAGATTTGCCTATAATCTCAATCAAGTCAAGAGTGTTATTGCCTCAACTGACATCTTATCAAATGACAACTGAATTAAATTATTAAAAGACTACTTGAATTTAGAGTAATTTTTCTATTCAGAAAAGAAGATAAATGTCTTCTCGTTTTGTACATCCCCATTTTTTAATTTTGGCTGTAAATTTTTTACATTCCATTGTGTGTCGTTCTCCTGGGGTAACTGATTACACTAATTTGTGATGATTTATGGATAGAATATATCCATTAATGAAACAATAAACATGATTATGATTGTGGCAATCTACGCATAATAACACATTCTTTAGTTGTATAATTATTAATGTAAAAGAAATGCTGGGAGAATTCTGAATACTCAAATGCTGCCTGACCTGAAAGCCTTCTCAGATGTACTATTGTAGAGTTTGCACTATTTGATTTTACGGAACCACTGCATGTTTTTATTTAAAGTACTTAATGTTTACAGTTTCCTAATAGTAAATGTATTTTAAAAAGTCTCACTAAAATATTGATAAATCCCCTGATTCAATGTATCAGTCTGTGGTGCTTCTGATAAAAAATTAGTGAAAAGATCAGCGATTGGACAGTTAGGGGTTATTTGGAATTGACAGATCATTATCATATCGACTCGAAGAAACTTGTCTTGCCTTGTGTGTAAAGGCACCATGTAGGTTTTTTTTGCGGTGTTATTTTTCTCTGTTTCTCCCTCGGAGGCTTCTCTTTTCTTACCATATTTGCATAGGGCTCTAAAAGGGCTACTTGACAAGATAATTCTACCTCTAGAGCAACACCAGGCTCTGTCAGGATGTAGGAAGAGGATTACAGTCATTTCCTTAAGCAGGATGCACTTTGCTTTCTGCCGACAGCGCAGCTGTTGTGTGGTGTGAGGACAGAAACAAAAGCCTCGAACCGAGAGGCACTCCTCTCCGAGCCCGAGTACAAAAGGAGGGCTGACTCTTTACACGCCGTCTTCAAAGTTCCTCACATTCAAACAGTCCCTCGCCTCGGAACAGATAACCACACAACCTTCTCTGTAATCCACCCTCAACCCTCGTTTCGCGGTGTCATCCTGAATGCTTCATTAACGTCAATAAATCAAGACGCCTCCGCCGCCACCAGCGTTAAATGAGAAGGAGAGGGGTCAGCTCTTTTTGGTGACAAATCTTTTGTTTATTACATTTTTAGACCCTTGTACAACGGCAAAAAAAAGGAGTGGCTCTAATCACAACGCTGTTAAATGTGATGGAGTTTAAATATGCTGAATTTGTACAAACGTCCAGTGGAACTATCCACGCACCAAATAACAACATGCCAAACACGCAGGCATGCGTATAAACCCATGCAATCCAGACGTGGCTAACTCATAAACTTCCCAATGTACATTAAGTTAAACTACACGTCTTCTACGAGACAAAACACTGACAGTTTTCACTGGGAGTTAATGTGCAAAGCATAGATGTCCTTTTTTTTTCTTTAACAGCTTTATAATTGCAAACAATCTCAAATCTGTCGAAGAATCAGAAGTTTGAAGCATGCCACAAGGTCAATCCCATCATGCACTTCATCTTCAGCCCTTTGTAGCACAGTCACTGTTGCCATAACTGACAGGAGATCGATTCATATCTAAATATATATTTCAGAAGGAGAGCTCAGGAGTGACAGGCCTCTTCACATTACTGAGCTGTCACATGGCGAGTGGCAGCGGGGGGGGGGTAAGATCAGCACCCAAGTTCACACTCTCTCGTGCTCTTAGCAATGTAGCAGCTTCCTATAAAGGCCAAGTGACAATGTATTGATCTCCTTCATCTCTCAAGGCCAAGAACTTAAAGCTTGCCTGCTAGCCGGTTCAATTACCTGCACGTTGGTGGTGGGGGCCGCGGGTCATTTCATTCTTTCAGGGTAGGGCGTGGGCGAAAGGCTTGCGTTGACATTTGGTCACAGATGGTTTTCTGCGAGAGCGGCGGCTACATGCTAATGGCCAGTTCCCGTCACAGCAGCCCGTGTCTAACGTTAATCATCATTTGTAATATGTGCTGGTTTTAAAACAATAATGTATGCAAACATGAATTTCATTTATTTAAAACCATGTCCCAAAAGGAAGGTCTTAAAGTTGCAAACTGTCTCACATCAGAAATTACACTGTGGCACTTAATGCATTTTATATCTCTCATAATCCGGACGTTCCGCGCTAATTAGCCCATGCTGCCAACATGCATATTTCTCTTCATTACTTTACTTTCATGAAACTCTGTTCCTTTCAACACTCTAGGGTAACTCGTACTTTGCATGCCTTTCTCCTATCAGTGAATGTTTACCTCCGATAGCGTGAAAATGAAATCAACTTGGCAGGCAAAAATTCCCTGAAGATACATGACGTTACCTGGCCGTATCTAAAATTGAGTTAATTCATTTAAAAACAGATTCTATTAATTAATTTAGAGAAAGACCTAGAGTAGAGTACTTGTGAAGCCATTTAATTTCCACAGAACTGGTGCATGTGACCTATTAGCTCTTGAACACCCAGGGTATTGAGGCGAATAGTGGGAACTGCAATGACCCTGGGCTAGGAACATGTATCAAATCAATTAGTGTGCAAACATGCACTTAGAGATTGGACATCCCCAGAGACCAGCGTTCTGCTAGGGACCACCAGGCAGGAGAAACCACCCATCTGCACTCCACAGACAACGAGCCATTACACAAGCTTCTTTTTTTTTTCTCCTGCTACTCAAATGTGAAAAAAAAAAAACATAAGAACATATGAGATGGTCATCAGAAGTGCAAGTAGGGTAAGGAGTCAAAAAGAGGACATGGAGTGGAAAAGGTGGAATTTATGTTTTGCTGTTTTTGCTCAAATGTCTCTGTGTCACAAGAGCAGAAAAAAAAAGCAAAACTGAAGTGCCACCATGACATTTCTACCCTTTGTACTTTGTATATTTTAGAAAACATTCTTTAAAAAAAAAAAAAGCTTTCTCCTCTACCATTTTTTCCATTGCTTTTTGCAAGCTGTGTACATAGGCCGTGTCTTGTAACACCCATTGGTTAGAGAAGAAGTCCCAGCTGGGTCCAATTAGGGGCCGTTCAGGAGCAGTGTTTGTGTTGGCTGACTCTCACTGGGCCACAGAGACCCATCACCCTTTCATTTGTCTCATTTGTGGAGGCAGACAATAGTATACTGCTATCCACAGTGGTCTAATTTCAGCTTTCAGCACTGCTGTGTCCCTCACCATCTTGTTCATCAACTATGAGAGCCCCAAAAATGTGATTCTGTGTTCCATAACAATGCTCCCTGATGGCATTCCTTGAAACATTTTCCCAAAATAGCCAACCTCCAGGACTCTATGCTCACATGTTGGAAAAGTTCAGCAGATGGATGGAGACTAGATAAAGACGAGTACGAATTTACAGAAACCATACCGTTGCAAATGAAAATTGCTGGAGTGATGCAAAATTTCAGTACGCCTTCACTGGTGTCAAAGGTTGGTCAGTGAGTCATTGTCTCCTGTGTTAGTATTCTCAGACGTGTGATTAGCAAACTTGACCCCCCTGTAACAAATTACAGAGCCTAAATCCTGTCTATGCTGGTCTTAAATGAACAGAAGATAAGTGGGCAGGGTTTGGATACAAAACTTTTCCTTCAGTTGGACTCATCCACCTTATTCATACCCTCATAATTCCATAACACTTGATTTGATACATTTTCAATGCAAATTCAATACACTGACCCTTCTCAATGAACTGCTGCTGACAGTTTTGTTGCTGGGTAAGTCCTACCTTACTGGCATTACCAGGATTGATAATTGATTTCATGAACGTTCAGTGGTAAATAAGAACAGTTTTAAGTGTCAGCAAGCCATGCCTTTTCCCCTTAGAGTTGGACATAGTGTCCTGGTGTAATATTTCGGACTAAATGTATAAAAAATTTATGTTCAGATTACACACTATGTTGAGCATACGAATAAATGAATGGATACGTTTGCTCATGGGACTTATTTGTCATAGATATAATTGAATGCAAGCCTATGCTCCAAATGGTCTGAATAATGAATGAACTGTCTGAAACATTTTCCGAATGTATGAAATATTCATGAAATTCAAATAAATTAGAAAGCACTTGGCATTCATGTTTCAAATGTGAATCGAACGATCAACACGTTCCTTATATATTTAGTAGACCTATAAAGTGCTCCGTATTGAAACAATTAAAATTACATTTTCATCAAACCGGTCATTTGACAATTTTTTTTTTAAAGAATATTAAGATTAAAGATGGACAATAAAATGTAGGTTTTACTGACAAGAGGTCATCATTAGAACATGCAGTGTACCACAATACAAGAGTCAGGGCTCAAGTGATGAAAATGCAATAAAAATCATCCATGTCTGCCATTTAGTCATCCTCCCTAAAATACATTATCTTACAGTGTCTTGGCCCCCATTGCCTTCGCTTGCCTTGTGCAATATTCTAAATGCTCTAAACAGCGGGAGTCCGCAGAGTTTCCATAATGAATAAGGTCAAATACCAATGCACATGCATTAATGCACACAACCTGAGGGGAGATCATTTAAAATGGATGAATGGTGAATCCCCCCCCCCCCCCCCTCCAACTACAATACAAATGTACATAAACAGTTATTGTATAGTGTACATTTTTAATACCCTCATGAAGTTCTTACCTTGCGTATGAGACCTTACCTTTCACAATAACGAAAAGACATTTTATATTTTAGGGTATTTTTCCCATTTCACCATCTCTCTCTCTCTCTCTCTCTCTCTCAGCTCTCTTGTTATATTTGATTAGTTCTCATTCGACTAGCAGTCTGCCCATATGTCTGTGGTCTGAGAGGAGGGCAGTGCTTTGGATCACTTCTTTATTCAAACACAGCCAAAGGGGTCAGAGAGGCAGATCTGTCATCTCCAATGTATTAAACTGCAAAAGAGTGCCATATCTACAATATATGAACTGCAGATAAACGGAAATGAAAAAAGCCAGATGTGAATTTAACCCTTACGCTACAGGAAGAAATCTTGTGTCTTAGATAAGTGGTATGTACCGATTGTCACATGGCGTTCTGGTCTGCCTTTCTTTTTGCTTTTTGGTGTTGTTGTTGTTTTGCTTTCTGCTTTTATTTGGACATTGCCCCAAGAGAACACTAACATCGTATTAATTGGTTGTTTTCAAGAGATTACATTAAATAGGTTGGTTTGGCTTCATTCAGTTTGTGAGAGGCATGTGAGACTCCACATTGTAAGATGCATGGGAGACAACATTGACCTACAACGGCAGTTGTGAATAACTTATTGTCTCCACGATCGATTGTAGCACAATACAAGACAACATTGGACCAGTGATTTGTGAATGGCGTTGAAGGTCAGCCAGCACTTCATCCAAGCAACCCCCCCCCCTTTACCTCTTTCCAGATCCTCTGTTCCCACCCACTCTTCCGTCATTACACAGTGAAAATGACCAAACCCAACTGGCCAATGGAGCCTCAACATACATCCACTCCACTGGATTCCATTCTCTTCTCATCAACTCATCAAATCCCACCCAAAATCCCAAGACCATGCCTTACAAACCATCATCCTGGGTTTGGCCACGTCAAGTGTGGAGGTGTGAGCCCTAGAGAAGGGGGGGTGGGTGGTGGTGGGGTGAATAAATTTCCTGTCTGATAGGGGCAGGGAGCCCTCACATTGACACTAGGGGTGCATACATAAAACAAGGCCTCCAGAGAGAGATTAATAATGGTCAGATCCAACCTGGGATAATCCAGACAGCTCAATGTGACTTTAAGACCCAAATGAATAGTGCATGCAGTCGGGTCAAGGGCAAGGCGGCGCGGGTTAAAGAGTTTCTTATCAATCAGAGAGTGTGTGGAATCTGTTTGGACAAGTGCTGATCTCCTGCTGAGAGAGAAGCTCCTTGCATACGGTGGAAGCATCACTCAGAGAATGTAGAATGGATGAAGGTATGGAACAGGAAGCAAAGCATAGCAGTCAAAGAAAAGTGATGCACATGGGCATTCAATCTCACTTTTATTCTTTTTTAGTTTTGGTCATGGTCAGTGATCTACTTAGAGTGAGATTTGGCTGAAAGAATGTAAAAATCAATGTGTTTGACTATACCATACCCAAACAAAATAGCTACTCCTCCCTATGCCTTATTATCTGTGGCCAATCACTCTGTATCAAGAGCTTTTTAAATCTCTGATTGGATTGAAGCCTGATGAGCTCTGAACTCGATCAATGACCACCCATCAACACACACACACACTCTCTCAAACACACACACGTACACACACACACACACACACACACACACACACACACACACACGGACCTCTTTGCAATATTGGTCTGGAGAGTATAGCCATATAAAGGGGGAAGAGACAAAGGTGACTGCACCTCTTTTCAAATGGTGAGAACATGACTTGACATGAAATGAGTGGGTGAGCGTCAGACGAACAAAAGGGCGCGGGGGAGTGAGAAAGGATATAGCCAGGCCCAGGCCAGTTGAGCCCAGGTGCAGGGCTTTTAATTAAAAGGATTATATGGCAGTGCTGTGCACCGGCTAGAGCCTGTCGACGGCTTGAGATTGAGTACAGTAATGAAACCCATCAAAAAGAACAGAGAGAGGGGAGGGAGAGAGAGCGCAGGGAGATAGAGGGGAGGAAAAGGGGTGAAAGAGATTTTAAGAGTGAGCAGACATGAAGGGGGAAAGGGAGAATGGAAGGAGAGAGGGAGAGAGAGAGAAAGGGGGGGGGGGGGGGGAGAAAAACAAGTAAGAAAAGAAAAAGAACGAAACGACCAGAGAAAAATACACAACCTGAGGCTGTGATGTGAAACATGTTCCAACAGTTTATGATACTTAGGATCTACATGTAGTTGTAAATCCAGTTCTCCCTCGCAAAGCATCGATTTGTGTTTTACATATTACAATACGCTAAAATAGTTTAAAAGTGGACGTTTAATGCAAATATATATGCTAAATCACATAGTTTTGTATATTTCTTGAAACCTTCTGTATTCCGCTAAGAAGACTTTAAAGTTGTTTAAAATTCTCCATAGCTCTGCCGCAAGTGAAATGTGTATAACGCGGTTTGTATTGCAAAGTTTTGGACACCTTCAATTCTTTGCCATTATTTTGATAGAACTAATGTAACTTTTAAGAGGTGGTATTAAAACCAGTGCAATCGTTCCCTGGGTATTTGAAAATGGCTCTGGGAGGGAGTTGTACTGTAACACCTTTTGCACAGGGGAGATAACACGAAAACTTAAGCCAATTTCCATTAGCACAGTGTTATGTCAGCCTAAATCCACTCAGTGATTGACAGTAACCCCAGTACTCAAACCTATTGTGGTTAACAAAATATCAGCACAGAAAACCGCCAGTCCCAAATGTGTGGGACATCACAAAAAAGGAATTTGTGAACAAAGCTCAGCGACATTTATAAATAGACCATATGGGACTGCACATAAATGTGTGGACTCCTGGATCTTTAAAAAAATTAAATCCTCAGAAAATAAAATGAAACAAAATAAAACAAAATAAAATGATAAAATAACTTCAAAAAGGTAAAGAGGTCTTCCAGAGCTAAAGCTTACTCTTGCTCAAGTGAAGACAAAATAAAACTTAGCAACAGTGCTGACAGTAATAATAATAATAATAATAATAATAATAATAATAATAATAATAATAATAATAATAATAATACAATCCCAAACTTGTCCAGAAAGGGGATATGTAACAACTGATTGTTCCCATTGTAAATGTGTGAGTGTTGAGTATCATGTTGCAAGTAAACAGATTTCTCTATGCACTGCAGTGAGAGCTGAAGTGCAGTTTCCTCTCTGCATACAAAATACATTATGCACTAGATAACTAAATGTTCTTAATTACACCTTCAGAAAGATAACCATATAAAGACTGGAACCTTGCCCTTACCATGTCCTTATGCTGAATAATGAATATGTGAGCAATGTAACAATTATTTATATGAAAAAAACAATAATGTAGAAAAAAAAAAGTCCTGAGATTGTTCCTTGTTCAAATCTATGGTTCATAGTAAGACTTAGTATTATTACTCACAGCCGCACATTCTCTCTCTCTCTCTCTCTCTCTCTCTCTCACACACACACACACACACACACACACACACACACACACACACACACACACACACACACACACACACACACACACACACACACACAAACACACACAGAAACACACAAACCATGGTCACTGGGTATACAGTAATGTTACTTATGTGATAAAGTCTCCTTTTTCCTTCTTCCATTTCCTGGGCAGTCTGTGGTTATCTTTCGGATGGAAGAATTTTATTCAGGAATAGACCCATGGTCCACCTCGCCTGTTCCAGATTAGCATTTATCTCGCTCTGCTGCCACACTGTCAGATTCAGCAAATGAATTAGATGGAAAAGAAGCCATCCAAACTCTAAACCTAAAACAAGCCATACCAAAGATCCAAAGTATTTCATCTGTCAGAGGTCTCAGAACAGCGTGCAATTCCAACTGCAGCACGACAGTACGACACATTTATTTGCCATCTAAAATTTAAGCAAGGGGCAGAAAATTCTTGAGAGAACAAGTATGGTGCATCCAGTCAAACCAACTTGTGAAATGTTTTGACACATGCAAGTGAAAAAAAAAATTAACATATTTAATTCCACAGATCAATCATTGATTAGAATAAGATGTTTTAAAAATTCACAGTGAGGGACTTCAGCCCTTCAGGTCCTATGCAATCGCCTGTACAGTGATTATACATTGGCCTATCTGAAAACACTAGTTGACATATGCTCTATAATTCATCTGAGCAGAAGTTTATTTTTTCATGCACCGAGAGATGCAGTTTAATGGTGTAGATGGGTGTCGGCCATAACTGTTGGCACAACAGTGAAGAAACTGGACGGACTCCTCCCCCCAGACGGTCCCTTCTCATCATTCCTTTGGTTCCTTTGAAATGACTCTCATGTTCAGCTGCCAAAGCTAACTGGGTTTGTTATTGGGGAAGAATTAAGGTAAATGATTTAAAAGTAGGAACAGATAAAAATAGGTGAAAATAAGGACAGGTTAATTTGTTTTGCCCTAATAATTATTGTAATTATGTAGTAATGGTAGGATATTTTAATGTGCAGAATTGTTGTAATTACCATGGTAAGACATACAGTGACCTCTTTGAATTCCAATCTTTTCTAATGCAATGCCATAACATCAAACAATGATCATTTGTGACATCATCAGCAACAGCTGAACACTTTCCGATGAACTGGCTGTTTTTCTCAAATTTTCAACCAACTTAATGCAAAATAGATAAATAAAAAGATAAAAAAAAATTGTCATCCTGTTAACTGAACAGAGCCTTTCTAATTAATCTCCAACACATGTTCCTTTATGATATAGAAAAATGACATCATTACAAGCTGTTTCACTTGTCTGAGCAAAGGGAGTGAGAAGACTTAATTGCTTCATAATAGTACCACCACGACTTTACACAGGTTCTCTAAAGCAAACGCCAAAAATGTTAGGTACTTTCAAGCCATTTTGTGATGCACTAAACATTTAAACAGTGATGTGCCACAAAACTTGAGTGAAACTTCATGAGTTCTGTATTTCCGCAGAGCATCCGCATCTTGGCTTATTGAGAGCACTTTTCCACTCTCTACCTCTCAGAAGGAGAGAATGGTTTCAGGTTATGGGGAACCAGTCAGAAAACTCTCTGAAAGTTCCCAGCAGTCACCCGTCGAAGTGTCTGTACTCAGCCTTTAGAGAGGGACTCTCTGGGTGAGTGTGAGTGTGCTTGAGGAGGTATGAAATGAATTTCATTTCCTTTTTCTATCCCTTTCCTTCATTTGCCCACAGTCTCTGAGTGAGGCTCGTCGGCTGAAGATATGTGTCCCGCCATTACAGAGCTAATCCATCCATGACAGCATTCAATTTCCTGCAGGGAATTTTTTGCACCCCTTCAGAAAAGGTGTCGTCCTGTCTGGATTGGGCAATTCAGAAGTTCGCTCACATTCCCTAGGGCCGCACCCATGACATGGACTTCATCAGGAATGGAGGGTATATTAAAGGAAATATGAGAAACTTCCGGAAGAATCTCCCCATCAGCTTAGTATTTTGTATTCATTTGGTTTAGCAATACTGAGACAAATGGATGATCTGCTAATGCCTTTTGTGGACATTATGATTAGCCGTTAAAGACTGAGGCTTAGTTACACACTGGTTTTATACCGTCAAATAGACTACATGGTCCAACAAACCAAATGGTAACTCTACTAATGTTGCCTGACACCGAGTGTTTACAGTAAATATGTTACATACAGGAAAACAAAATTCTTCATTGCTCTACAACAGAGAAAACAAGTCCTTATTGCCTCTGTAATGTGGTGTGTGTACGTGTGTGTGTGTGTGTGTGTGTGTGTGTGTATGTATAGAGCGAGACAGACGGAGAGAAAGAGGGGCTCAGTAAACCCACATTAGAATAAAGCCTAACTATCCAACAGCTACAGGAGATATCAACATAATAACCATGATGGATATGATGGCTTCTCTCCATGCACGTGGACAAAATGAATATCCGTTGGAATGGCGAAAGGGGCGAGGGCGAAATGTGCAGTGATAAGGGAATGGATTTGCAACACTGTACTGCTCATCGATTTACTTCTGTTGTGTTTATTATGATGCTTTGACTGTCATGAACATGGAGAGCTGTCCCATTAGTCCGTCTACGGTGTATTTTGTTGTCCACGCTCAGTCTGTGCTGAACTACCCACTAGTATTTTTATCAGCAGCTCTCACCTAGTTCAATAAAGAGAAGATCACTTTAACCAGAAACTGTATTAGGTACAGTGTATTACTGAAATTCACCAGCAACTTCACTGTTCACGTATGTAGCAGTACCATCTTATACTCATGCAGTGATTTTTGAGCCAAATTTAATATGCAGAATGTTATCCATTACAGTGTGTATAATTCAAATTCACCTCCCTTTTCCAACTCTGTGGGTGATACAGAGGGATGAAAGAAAAGTTATGTTACTTCATATGGTAGCTCCTGCCAAAGCCTCTCTATTCATTTATTCAAAGACCTAAGGACTGCTATATTTCATTTGGAAAGATGAACGCACAGACAGAATTAAAGGAGATGTTAATATCATCTGAATATGATTACGTACACATGGAAATCAATAAGCTCAGTCTCTTTTCTTTGGGTAAAATTATATCCAGTTCCTCTCTATAATGTATGTACTGTGTAATGTATGTACTTAAATACACACAGTGTCTTAAAGTTGAAGAAAGAGAATAACTACCACCAGCACACACTTTAACCAAAGCAGGATACAAGCCAAACCTTTAAATGTTCAATAAAAAAAACCTAATTATACAGTATATTCAATTACTTTTCAGTTGAGGACTTTAAACTGATATATTTCACGTGCAAATGTTACCTGGAAATGGACACTGATTACACATGTCCTCATCAATGCAAAGATAAGTATACGCTCTTCTGTACTGTAACACGTTGCATCACTATAACTTAACATAAAAGATGCCATTGAAACATTAAGAAGAAATAGATCAATGATCCTTCCTGACATTGTATAAGAAACATATACAAAATGTGGATCTGTTTGGAAAGCTATTGTGAGTACTTGAGCCATGGCTAAAACAAAGAGGTACGCCTCACCTGCACATCATGTGAAATTCACCAACCTATTTGCTTGTTTGTGAACTTTTTCAGCTCGATATCGACAATGCAATCATTTGGCAATCATGTCCAACACGACATATTTATCACTGATCATTGATTTAGTCATCACTGTTATGGTT
>NC_044497.1:49915275-50127775 GCF_902362185.1 Chanos chanos
GTCCAGGCCTCAATTTTTGCTAAACATTCAGCCTGTCAGCGAAAAGAGGACCAGACAAAAAGTGCTTAACTTTGTCATGTGTCATGACCCCGGCACGCTGTATGCTGAAGCACACGTATGAGCTGTGACTGAGAAGGACACGCGTGTTGGGAAGCTAAATGACAGGGAGCTTATGCGAGTGGTGCCTCTGGGCCCATGATAGATGTAGAGAAAGAGCGGACAGACAGGGGAAATCCTCCCCCATAAAGAAGCCCGCTCGCTGGAAGAGACATTCCCCAAGAAAAAGACATGAGAGACACAGAAACAGAGAGAGAGAGAGAAAGAAAGACAGAGAGACAGACAGAGAGACAGAGAGAGAGAGAGAGAGAGAGAGACAGACAGATAGACAGAGAGTGAGAGAGAGAGAGAGAAAGACAGAGAGAGAGAGAGAGAGAGAGAAAGACAGAGAGAGAGAGAGAAAAAAGAGTGTGAAGCTGCCAGAGAGGACGGGCAAGCATCAGCTTGAGGTTCTCACACAACGACAGAATGAAGGGAAAAAAAGAGAAAAAAAAAAAAAGAGTGAGAGAGTGTGAGAAAGGAAATCAATATTTCAGCAGCGCGACCACTCAAGCCAGCGCCAATGACAGCAAACATCATGAAAAGATATGGGAACAGGGAAGGGGAAGAAATGAAAAAGATAAGAAGAGAACAGTAGAGTAAATGACATCTGAAGCTATTTCCTCTGGGTCCTGCCATGCAGCACAGATTTGAAACTTTATAGAGTTATGTGGAGAGTTAAATTTCCATTAGCTGTGAAGGAAATTTAAGTCTCTGTCTTAGAGGGACACAGTTGTGTGTGATGACGCAAAGTGCTCTCTTACACTTTGATGGATGATGTCCATGTTACACGTGAAATGAGCCAACCTCACACATTCCCAGGTCAGCACTCTTTCTGTTTTCAAAAGTCAATAAAGCAAAGAAAGAAAGAAAGAAAGAAAGAAAGAAAGAAAGAAAGAAAGAAAGAAAGGTGAAGGTCCTGAGGCGAAAAAAAAAAAATGTAAATACGACTCTAATCCATTTTTAATCTCTCCATCTCTTTTTTTGTCATGTATCTTCCTCAATGGGATTTTGATTTGCCGTTACAACAGAAGGCCTGATAGCTGTGGTTGGGAGAAGCACTCATCAGATTGTGATCCTGTCACTGGCATGGCTTTCATCACTCTAAGCTCCTCGGAGGTTTCAACATCGCAGTTATTCTCATGGACGTCATAATGCCAGAGACACAATGCCCTGAAGAGGTCTCACTGGTTCTCTCCAAGCTAATAAAATGCCCCTGCTGCTCCCTTACGTAGTCCAGAAAAAAAAAAAAAAAAAGATTCTAACACATTATTGGTCTGTCAGACCACAGTGGAGTGGAGTTATAAATATTAGGGGCAAAAAAGACATGGTGACTCATTCTGAAAGTTTAACACGAACGCTGATTAGTCTAAGAATCATTGCATATCAGTGAGTCAGAGAATAACGTTAATAATCATCATCTATACTCTTTTTGAAACACATGAGAACATTTGGAGCATCAGATCAGATTCTTACCTTCCGTGAACGCGTTATTGTTTCTTTGTCATTAAAAAAAAAGAAAGACCTTGATAATTATATTGAAAATATCTCTCAGAATGAGAGATATGTCAGGTATCTTTTTCTCTTTTTTTTTTAGTTTGTTTTTTGGGGTTTTTTTTTCTTTTGGGTAAGGATGATCACATGGACTGTTTTAAGTTAGGTTTTTATAGCTCCAAACCAGTGCTGATAACAACAACATGAAAGCATGGCTATTGCGCAAAGGAGTATAATGAGTTTTTCCTTTTGTTTGTGCACTGTGCTGTATGTATTAGGAGTGGCCTGACGTTGACAGAGAGGGTGATTTTAGGCTTTGCCGTTAGCAGGAGGAGATAGAATATCTTCTTAAGGCCTAAGGATAGCACTTTTTATGAGATGTTCATTGCAGAAGCTACATCAACCTGTCCAGGGCTACTGCAGCCTCATCGTCCCTTTTTCTCTCTCTCTTTTATCACTCTCCCACTCTCCCTCTTTCATTCTTTAACTCACTCCCTCTGCCTCTGTCATTGAGGTTCTCAGGAGAAAAGGATGAATTCCTTTTCAAACAGTTGCTTGATCAAAGGACAGATCCTACATTTTTGCTTTAGAGAGAAATAAAAATAGCAACGATAAACATTTTAATTAACCCACACTGTACAGTTTAGCTCTGAACTGGGTCAGGCGTTTACATACAGTACGATGCATTTTGATATCATGATGCATTATTGAAAATAAACAACAGTTTCCTCTAATGCTGTTATTTATATCGTCGCTATCTTATTTATTTTAGTGGGTCGGGGCGCGGGAGGATGAAGAGTTAGGCCAAAAAATGTGATTTCTCTGTATTTTTTTTGTCTCTTCACAGAGAATTTTACAGAATTGTTTTTTTCTTTTCTTTTTTTGTAGAGTAAAAGTAAATGGTCCATTCCCCAGAAAAAAAGGTTTTTTTTCTCTCTCTCTCTCTGCTGAGTAAGACATATCAAAACAACACCATCCCTCCCACTTAGTAAGTCATTACAGCTTTAGGGAACTTCAGAGTAGAGGAATGATTTTGTCCTTAGTTCAACTGCACAACTTATAAATGTCCCACACAAGAGTAAGAAATAAGAAATACAGAAAACTCTCTGAGAGAGTAAGAGTGGGAGAGAGAGAGAGAGAGAGAGAGTGTGAGTGTGTGTGTGTGTGTGTGTGTGTGTGCATGTGTGTGTGTGTGCGCGTGCGTGTGAGATGGTAGAAGGCTGTTGACACAAGGAAAACAGAAGCTAGTAGAAACGCTCTTGGCCCCACTGTGCTCACCTACTCTACTCTCTGACCCTACACTAGAGCCCAGCAGTCAGCATTAGCATTTCCCATCATCCCTTAGTGCTCACCATAGCCCCATACCTCTCTACCGCCCACTTGCTATCATCATAGCGTTTGGCTCACTGACCCCGCTTCCCATCTACAATATTTCACCTCTAGATCAACACACACTCTCAAAGTTCAGTAGGGAGGGTGATACTGGGGGATGGCTAGTGGGTATAGTCACTGTAAGGCTAAGTTATTGCCAATCAGATTTTATTCACAGCTCAACTGCTGGACAAATTGCTGCTCATGCTATTTGCCATGGGTCAGAGCGCTGCGTAATTTCATTTTAATAAGTCATATTTGAAGGTATTATGACACTGCACATACACACCAGAGTCAAAGCATACCAAAAAAAAAAAAACCCAATTCAGATTTGTGTGTTGTCAGACTTGGCATATCTTCCCCTGGCTGCCTGTGTGACTCAGCCGAAAGAGTTTGAGGGTGAGGATGAACTTGAGTTGGAGTATGTGAGAGAGTGTGAAGTGTGTTAGGTGGGTAACACACCATAAAGGACTTCATTTCACACCCCCTCCATTTCACTCCATTTTATATATAGCAGTATACATGTGAATGCATTATAGTATGGTGGATTTGGACACATGAGCACAATGGTTGGCAAAAAAAAAAAAAAAAAACGGCCTTGCGTGTCTTAATGGTTTATGGTTTAATTATAACACAACATTGGTTCTTTACAATACAAGAGAGAATCAGCACAGACAACGCTATGAAGCGCACAAATACGGCAATGCTGCAATTCAATTACATGGTCAAAAGTCCCTTAGTGCAATTTGGACATAAAAGGATCCATTCAGCTCATTAAAATTTCTAAATGACTACAGAGAGGGCCGATTGATTGGATAAATATATATCGGAGCAAATAAACAACTTTTACCTCCAGGGGCTTTGGGCTGGAATTTCTTTAGAACTCCTCAGGAATCAAAGCAGTAGATATTCAGAGCTGCCCAACAGTATGAAATCAGCCCTCATAAAAATGCAAGGCCAAAATGTATCAAGCATCCAGAGTTATCGTTGCATAGAGGCGCAGAGAAAGGAAATCCCATGTGATAAAAAAAAAAGTCAAAATAGATGATAAATTCCCAGAAAAAAAAAGAAAAAAAAATGGAAATAGGACTCAAAGAGCCTCGTGTTCGTGGTCTGTCATATTCCTAGCGGTGTCTTTGAAGTCGCCTGCCAGAGGTGGACGTGGAATCCACTTCAGAGAGCGGCTTTTTCTTTCAAGTCCTGTCAAGTGTCCAGTTGCGGTGCCGAAGATAACCGTCCAATGCGCTGTCATAAACGTTAATAAGTGGTTGATATTTTTGTTAATTCATCTTGCGATAGAGTCTATTGCTGCATAGGTTCAAAATAAAGTATTTTGAGTACGGCTGCAGAAAATGCACTGTGTAAAGCCTGCAGAATCATTGAATGGCGGGTTGAAATGTTTTGAGAAATGTCGATTCTGCCCTTAGTTCATGTGGTTCCTCTGTGCTTGGGGCTTTGAAATTGTGGCCATTCAATATAAGTGACATCCTCAAGTTAAACAGACCATATCAGTGTGGCTCAATTTGCACCCCCCCCCCCACCCCCCAGTTTATCAAGCATTTTTAGTTTTGACAGCACTTTGCTTTAACCGTTACACTTTACAATTAAAAATGTAGAGGTGTTCCACAGACAAAAACTGTTGAAAGTGTGAGGCAAAATAACCAACATTATCTTTTAATTAGATTTACATTCATTTCTAAGTAGCATATTCATTGTGGATCATCTGAACTGCCTCTGATGATCTCATCCTCATAATCCATGGTAAGGATAGGTTAATTTGAAAATAAAATAGTATTCACACATATGATCAGATAAAATGAAGGAGGTCAAAGAGAACCTAATCTATTTCAGTATACCTGGTAATTGAGAAATTATTCTTAACCTAAAGTTAGGTTAAATGGATTATTTTTTTTTTTATCATATCAATATTACACCCTTCTGACAGGGTATACTGAGGTATAACTTTGTTCAATGTAAATTCAGATCCCATTCACGCCTAAGACGCATGGCCAAGTTCATGCTTAGAGAAGCAGTAGTAATGTTAAAAACATACAGTGATAATGATGTAGATTTTTTTTTCTATTTTTGGGTTTGCAACGATGGTGATATAGAGCTGAACCTATTCCCTGCCTGTTTGATTGATTGCCCACGTGGCAATGGGGGGGGGGGGGGCACCACTCAAAATGCACAGGCACCCATAGCCGCCTCTCACCAGTCATACGTTTGGGCATACATCAACCTTAATGAAAATGAGATGCTAATGTGCTAATTAGACAGCGGCGCGAGGACCCACTCAAAGGGTTTTTTTTTTTGCCGCCTCTGTCCAACTGCAACTCCATTTCCGCTCCCTCTGCCACACCTCCAGAAACAAAGCAGCAGCTGTGTCTCTGTACAGTTAGTTACCTTCCCTTTATGCAGAGAGTATCCGTTAATGGCCGGAGGAAGAGCGTCAAATCCAAGGCCAGCACATGGCACTTCAGAGGAAAGAGGGGGATGGAGCCATGTACAAAAATAAGAAAGAGACACACTCTATAAACTGCTAATGTGCGCAGTGAAAATGTGGAAAATCCACTTTATGTGTAGGCGTCAAAAAGGCTAGCTGTTTCTGAATGATACCGCGTTGAATGGTAGGGACTGAGGTAGAAGATTCATGCTCCCATTGTAGGACGCTGGTTATGTTCTTGCCTTTAAACATCTAACATCGTCTAAAAAAGGGTCATAGAGTGAAATGCAGTATGAAGAAACACAGGAAACACATTTTTTTCCTAACAAAATTATCAAATTGTTAGTTGCAGCAATGTGTAGATTGTCAAAAACAGTACAGATATGAAGTATTTCAGTGATTTCTTTGACGTTCTGCTTCTTTTGGATTTTGTGCGTGTGTGTGTGTGTGTGTGTGTTTGTGTTTGTGTTGTGCTTGTGTGTGTTTGTGTTTGTGTGTGTGTGTGTTTATGTGTGTTTGTGCTTGTGGCTGTGCGTGTATGTGTGCGTGCGTCCGTTTGTGTGTGTATGTGTGCGTGCATGCGTGCATGTTTTTTATTATTGTAGTATTGTTCAAAATGATGTTTATTACTCCAATACACTTGAATTTGAACCAGTTCTGTGAACACACAGTTTACTAATGTCCATAAAGCAGGACTCTATGTGGTTCTCAGTCATGAGCTGTGATGAATTCCTCAATAGTAGCTAGTGTTATTGCTCTCTCTCACTCTGCGCCTCTCACTAGAAGGTCAATGATGCTGCACATGTGATTAAGACACAGATCATAAATGAATCATAGTGTGGAGTGATGAATATTACACTAAGCGCAGGCAAATATACAATGCTTCTAATCCAGACTCTGTTGACATGTGTGTCTGAGTCACATTGCTTTGAATATTGACCCATGGAAATGAAACACATCAGCTTCTAACCTCTAATGGTGGATGGCAAAGTTTAATGTTTCGTGAGTCATAACGTTAGTCATTTCAGGAGACTTATAAACGGCCAATATTTTTTTTTTTTAGGGGTAATCTGGAGCATTTTCGCCTGTGACTGTTTGAAACATTAAAACCCACTTCCCATTAATAATCCACCAATAATATAGTCAAATTTATTTTATAATATATTAAATTATTTTACAGTCAAAAAGCACAGATGTATTTGAAAACCTGTTTTGATCCAGCATTATTCAAAATGTGGTGCGTCATATTCTTTTTTTTTTTCTCAGTCTTTGAGTTCAGCTGACAAAGAAGTTGAAACCAGATCCAAGAGAGCAAACAGTATGACTCAGCTATAAATTCACTATCTTGAATCCATAACAATGATTGAGCATACAGTATCTGACCTTATGAAGACAGGTGAAGATGAGACACCAGTCAAGTTCTGGCAATATGTATGCATTGAAGAAGTGCTGAAAAAAGCAATAATATTACCGCAACACCACACTAAAGTGCCTAGTACTCAGTTTCAAAATCACTGGAAGGAGAGTGTGTGTGTGTGTGTGTGTGTGTGTGTGTGCTGCTGTGTCTAGCTTTGTTTTTGCCCTGGAGCATGCCACACATGAGAGCCTAAGGAAAGCATTTCCATCCTCCACACAACCCAGCTGTACTCTGAGGACACCCCCCCCCTTCCACTCCCACTCATAGCCCGTCCCCCATACAAACTAAATATTCAGGATGAGAGAGAGAGCATGTCTTCCAGCCTGGAGAGAACCAGCACTTCAGCGATCGAGAGAGAGAGAAAGAGAAAGAGAGAGAGAGAGAGAGAGAGAGAGAGAGAGAGAGAGAGAGAGAGAGAGAGAAAGAGGTATCGTGAAAAGAGGGAGAGGAATGGATAGAGAGCGACCATCCAATTCATCACAGGGCACTCAAAAAGACTACCGGGCCATGAGATTGGGAATAAAGACACTCGCCAGTCTGCATCCAGTTCAGACAGCGACATTCAAAACATCCTGCTTCACACTCCTACACACACAGCGTATCCAATATTCCCTCACTGCCAGAGAACACAAACACACGCAAACACACACACAGACACACACACAGACACACACAGACACACACAGACACCCTCTCTCTCTCTCTCTCTCTCTTTCACACGCAAACACACACACACACACACACACACACACACAAACAAACACACACACACAAACACACAAACACACACACAAACACAACACAAACTCACAGCAGCATGAACAACAATTTAAAAAAAAATCCCCTGTGTTTGCTCTCCCTCTTCTATTCAAGGATGACTGTAAAGTATCAAGAGTTTGACATTGCTTTGTCTTTTTCAATGAAACATGCAAAAATCCTTCTTTTAGTAATTAGATTCTTTGAAATAATTATAGTGGGTAATGACAAAGACCCAGGGGACCTTGGGCATACGAGACAGAGGTGATTTTTTGATTGCATCCATTCAAGGCATTAATTGCAGTCAGATTTGCTGATGCCTCAAAGTGTAGACCTGCCCCCCCCCCCTCCTCCTGCTGAAACCCCAATCCACTTTTTAATATTTTCATCTGCATTCTCAATGATTAATGGATGATTAGCAATGAGATTGGCAGGGCGTGTTTCCTCTGTTCCGACCATTTGCATTCCGGGCGGAAAGCATGCATACGGATCAATCCCATGTTGGCTTATTTAGTTAAATCAATAACACCACGTGGAGCAGGTGTGGAGGTTACAAACCAGACAGACATGCCAGGACTTCCAGCCTTCTCCCCTGCCAAAATCTGCACTATAGGAGGATAAAATGCATTATGTGTCATTGATAAGATGTTTTTGGAGAGGACACCACTCAACTCAGCATTCCTTGACTTTGCACCTCCAAAGCATACATTGAAAGTACATGTGAACACACACACACACACACACACACACACACACACACACACACACACATGACTATATCAGAAAGAGAGAGAGCGAGAGAGAGAGACAAAAGACAGACACACTAGTTGCCCTTGCAGAGGTCAGGCGTTCCTTGGGTAGGGAAGGTATGCAGGTTGAGTTTTGTGGGCTGATCTGTGGTTATTTAGCGCTGTTGAATAATGCATTAGGTGGTGGGCTGCATGGCGTCACGGGGATAAAGTGGCTCTTAGCGTGGACTCACAGTGCTCCAAGGCCCTCCCAGACTGGGCACCAGGTGAGCTCCAGCCGCTACTGCCGAGGTAACTTTCATGCTCCGCTGGGCAAACATTTTCCAGGTCACATTTTCAATTACTCTGAGAGCCATGGACTCACATCCCTCAGGCTCCCATCTACCCCCCCCCCCCCCCCCGCCCCCACCCCTCCCCCACGAGACACACAAACACACGCTCACAATCTCACTCTGTTGGCCGACGCCCACTCTAAACAAGCTTTACTTCAAGAGGAAATCAAAAACAGGAACGGACAGAGCCGAAGACCCTCTCTGATGTCTTTGAAAATGACTGCTTCAGGCACAGTATCTGCACATGTTCCACCTTCAAAAACAAAGCAAAAGCAAAAAAAAAAAAAAAAAAAAAAGAAAAAAATTGCAATACCAAAGAGGCTTGAATTTAAGGTCTAGTTTCAACATATAAATAGAAGGACAACATCTGATGGTTTGTGGACAGTTTCAGTGAGCTTTGAAAGAAAAAGAAAAAAGAAAAAAAAAAAAACGTTTCATTTGCCACTAACTTATTAGCATTAGAGAGCAACTTTTGCTAGGTAGAACCGTACTCTCTGTACACCACATTCTCTGTTCGCCATTCTCTTTTTCTCTGTTTAATGTCTATCTCCTGATTCGTCTGTGTTGCTGTAGACCTCTCTCTCTCTCTCTCTCACTCTCTTTCCCTCTCTCCTTTTCTCTCTTTCTGTCTCTCTCTCGACTTAGTAACGATCTGTAATCCTACAGTGGTGTCCAGAGCACTTGTTCTGTCTGACACGTTGGTGTCAAAGTGGAACATTCCGGATGTCTGTGCACAGACAGACTACATCTCTCTGCACTAACGCTGAGGCTTTAATTACATTCAACACATCTCTGCTACACAATGACACATCCTCACCCACTCCTCTAACCTCCACAGGCAAGGTTCTGACTGACAGATAGAAGCTGTTATACAGCCTTCGCTGCAATGACAAAACTATGCATAGCAACCTTTTTTTTAATCTTTTAAATAATCACTCCATTCTATTGTAAAAAAAAAAAAATCCTCTTTCTTGTCACCTCCTTGTGGAAAGTTTGGAGCTGTCTCTGTTCTGAGTTGCCCCGAAGCAGCAAGAGGAGAAGTACAGCTTCTCTGTGATGGGCCTAATGCTGCTTGTGTAGCTAATAGTCCAGAAAATGCAGCTCCCCGCACCCGCGCCACTACTTTAAATTATTCATCCCGCGCTGTCGTCAGACACAGCAAAGCAGCCACAGTCCACAGATACACTGTCGCTCATAATCTCTGCCTGTCCATACGAGCGGAGACAAGAGCGGGATTAGACAAGCCACTGTGGATCAGGGTACAGTGGGCGGCAGGATGGGGAGATGGATGGGATGGGGTTGGGGGGTGGGGGCCTTATGACTTGCTAGACTGTTTGAGGACAGAAAATGAGGAGATGTCCTGGATGTGTAACGCCTTGTCGCCGTGGTGAAGTGGGCAGAGGGATGGAGAGATGAGATGAGGCTGCAGACAGCCCGGAGAAATGTCAGGAACTTTGGGGTACAGAGAGGGGCAGACTGTCTGTGATGGGCAGAAAATCTTTATAGACACGCTCACACACACACACGCACACACACGCACACACACACACGCACCCACACACACACACCCAAACACACACACACACGCACCCAAACACACACTCACGCACCCAAACACACACACACACACGCGCGCACACACACACACACACACACACACACACACACACACACACACACACACCGACTTATATTTCAAAAACAGACATACACTAACAAGGACACCAATAAATATTTAACATGTAATTATACAAGATAATATAGTCATTAAATCCGTGAGCTTTGTTAGCAGGTTAATAAGTTAGGTTAATAGTGGTCACATCTGATTTGAATGGGATAGGCTGCTGCTTAAGAAGAGAGGCATGGGAATGGGCTTTGTTGTGTCGGCTGATCCCAGCCCCGCCTCCAGCCCACTCAGTCTCCATGCAGTTTCTGTGAGTCTTGGGAACAGCAGTAGTCTGATGGGCCTGTTTATTTCACCTCCAGTGTTCTCTACATCTGTTTATCACTCTTTTTCAGACACAGTAAACAGTGGAATAAAACAGGCACTACTAAACACAGAGGAGCTTTTATGTTTCTCGGGTTTTTCCCTCGACGCAGATAGATCCTGTTGGCGAGTTCGGGCTGCTTCTCTGAACTCAGCTAACATCGCTCCATTTAAATAATACTGCGGCACTTTTCCCCTCATCCGTGCAGCAGACCGATTTTGAGAGAAGAAGAGGGCTGAGGGCAGGTGCTGGAGCTACCAGAAGGCACACACAGGTGTTAATTAGACACAACAATGACTGGACTGAAGGGTGCTGGACATGACACCTCCCTCACATCTCTTCCTGCCTGCGTCCACAGCCTGCCAATGCTTGCCAGAACTTATGACACGCGCTCGCCAGTTGGATCAATAAGAACAACTACAGACCAAAAGATAGGAAAGGAGAACATGATAATGACCCATCAAATGTATTTTCCCTCAGCCGAGTTGGAGTGCCGACTTAAATAAAGCAGAAGTATGGAAGAGCCTGGAATACATTTTCCACGAATTCAATTACTGTGGGGAAAAATGGATTCCCTAAATGGTGATAATGGTAAATAAATGTGGGGAAAGTTGTGGCAACAGGGATAGGTTCCCCTGGAAGAGTTGCCCAGGAGACGGAATGCTCTAGGGAGTAATTGGAGCATGAGTGCTCTCATTTACTTTGACTTAACGAAGCAGTGCAATGTAAAGCAGCAAAGCACCAAGGCTCTGATAATAAATAATGAACTGTCAATTATTCAGAAGACTCTCTGGAATCTGCGGTGCATTACCAAGCCTTTCTCTTTCACAAAGAGATGAACACAATAACCACACACACACACACACACACGCACACACACGCGCACACACGCGCACACACATGCACACACACACACACACACACACACACACAAACACATACACACGCACAAGCATACGCACACACGCTCACACAAACACGTGCAAACAGACATGCAAATACACACAAACACGCCTGAATAACCCCTCTAACACTTCAAAAAAAAAAAAAGAAAAAAAAAGAAAGAATGCCATCTTTGGCAAACACAGAGTCATAGCTGTCTTCAGCTATATCTCTAGTTACTAAGTGAAGGTGTTACGGGGACGGTTACTAGCTACAGGACATGTTTAATTAGACACTGGATGGCAGTGGAGACACGGGAGCAGACTCAGACAATAAAAGAGAGCAGAGGGACACTTAAACGCCATTCTCATTTTTCCCCCTCAGACCCTGCAGATACACACCGTTTATCCTTGGGTACACAATTAGCTCTCCATGCTGTTGACGGAACCGTTATTTGAAACCAAGGCTTCCAAGACTGAGCACCAAACGCTGCCGGTCGTGCTTCTCCGTGGCATTCGTGGGTTGGTTTCCCCCCCGTGCATCTGACTACCGTTAAGCACCTACACAGTGATAAAAGAGGCCCTTATGTCCAAAGCCTGTTTCATTAAACAGGACCACAAGGTTTCATAAGAAATGTATCAAAGAAGAATCCAGGGGAAAACTCGGCTCTGAATTCCGCCGCACCAGCTCGCCGTGTCATCCAGCAGCTGAACAATAAGCATGAACTTCAGCGACAAGAAGCACAAATCCAGTGAGTTCTTCCCCTGATCATAATCCTGCACAGCACAGTTAATGTGTGAAATTTACCCGTGTGAATGTTCTTATGTCTACAAAATGTTATCTACATTGGTGAGCAGCAGAGGCCGCGGCAAACTCAGTGTTTCTTTCTTTTCTTTTTTTTTTTTTTTTTCTCCCCCTTTCCTCTGCTCTGCACTCGATTGGAATCAAAGATGAGGAGACAGCTGTTTGCCGCCATCTCTTCACCACCGTGATGAATTTTCACATTCCTCTTAACCATAAAATTGAAGCTATCAAGGCTTCATTGGGTTTCCCCCTTCACCCCACCCTAGCTGAGTTTTTATCATTCTATGGCATCTCATCCCTGTTCCCGTTCTGCTCTGCACCAAATGTGAGGTGTGTGGGAATTAAAGAAGAGAGACACAATAATGGAAACAGCCAGGAAGAGAGTGTGCTTGTATTTTAAAGTCACTTCAGTTTTTTTTCTTTTTTTTTCTTTTTTTTTTTCTTTTTTTTTAACACATTCTTCACATGAATTTCAATACTAATGACCAACTTTTTCTTTGGTAGAGTTAGCAGTGTAAGATTCTTTTCTGAAGCGAAATGAGAGCTCCAACAGATTTTGAAAAAAAAAAAAATGTCAAATTGTTGTTAATGGAAATGCAGGTGCATCAGTCACAGAAACTGAAACAAAACAAAACAAAACAAAAGAAAGAGTGTCACAGGGAGAGTGTCAAAAAATCGTTCTAATGTAGTCTGAGCAAGGAAGAGCTGATTTATGAAAGAGAAACGGGAGTCACCAGCTGAAGCTTACCCATTGAAACAGATGGACAGTGAACACGATGGTTGCTATATACAAAAAAAAAAAAAAAAACTAAAAACAGTGGCATCAGAAATGAATAAAGAGCCGAAATCTCGCTAACATTAGACAGTCTCAACAGAAGCTGAACATGAGCTTCACAGAGCATACTACACAGAAATGATTCCTGACCAAAACAACAGCGCGTTATTTGGTGTAATGTCTACAGGCGCAATGCTGGAAATTTTGGGCCCTATAAAAGAATGTAATACTGGGCCCCGCCAAACTTTAATAGGATAATGTTCTATGAGGGCCCCCTGTCAGTGCTGGGCCCTTAGAATCGTCCTAAACCCCCCCCCCCCCCACCCTTATGGGACCCCTGCATGTCTAAATTGTTTTAGTGAATTTAGTTTGTTATTCAGACATGATAGAACTACATCCCAAGAATACAAAACCCTTTAAAAGATCAACCTCACCCTTTCTTACAAACTTTTTTTCAGGACATTAAGATGCTAAACAGATTCAAAAGTGGCTTTGTGAAAACCAAAAAAAGTGAAACATTTCATGTCCCTCCGTGTTCATCTAAATCACTAAATCTGAACATCACTGAATCTTCACAGGAAGTTCTGGTACACAGAGCACAGAATAGATATCCACATCTTTCATCTCTCAAAGAACTAAGGCTTTTTTCTTCTTGAAGGATGGTCAGGTATCTGAGTAGAAGCAGGTTAATAAATATTCATATATTGCCTGGAGTTTCATTTATTTTGTCCATCTCCAGTAGTTCTGAGAGAAAAATTCTCCACCTGCCATTGTGTTATATTGCTCGCTTTATCATTTAATAAACACCGTCTCAGTAAATATTCAACACATACACTCTTCAATATTCTGCAAGGTACAAAAAGTGTTGCGGGCAATAATTGAGTACAGAAAAATGCTACAGAAATTGTTGGTGCAATTAATTGAGTAATGATGAATTAGAACAGTGCAGATATTGAAAAATAGGGTAGTCATTCATATCTGGTCTGAATGGGAGAAAAAAAAGTCTTTGAGAGCATACCTCATAGCCTATAAGGCCAGTAAGATCTCACATGCAGAATATGTCTTGAATTCTTGGTGACATTATCAAAGAACCACATGGTACAGATATTTACATCTATTGGCAAAAATAATAATAATAATAATAATAATAATAATAATAATAATAATAATAAGTGAATGAATACTAAACACAGGTACTATATGTAAACAATTTATATTGTACCTACTACTGTGTAATCTCTCAGCTCAGTGGACTCAGTGTTTGTGTTGTTCTGGACTGTTATCATTTAATTGTATGTAGTGTAGTGTTTGTGGGGAAAATGCAATTTGATTTTTTTTTTTTTGGTAATGTGTAGCATTGACAACTACATGTGTTTATTTGGGATAGAAAAACTGCACATCATTTGAATTTTTCATTTAAAAAACAATGCTAAATGACTCACTGTCATAAACAACAACAACAACAACAACAACAACAAAAAAGCTTTCTGTTTTGATCAGTTAGTTTTATTTTTGTGCTGGCTGTTTAGACTACAGTTCCGCTCATTTGGCAGAAGCCACTGAGAAAAAGTGCAATCAGCAAGGCGAGGCACTCTGAGATTCACACAGAGCTAGTTATCCACAGCTCAGTCTGCAATACAGTCAACTCTATGATCAGAACAACCAATACAACTCCACAATGACTCACCATCCATCCGTCCCCATGTTTCATTTATGAGCCATTTCACAACTGCACCGGTAGAACTACCAGTGCTGAATTACCATGCTGTACAATGAGAGACAGACTGGATATCCATCCAAAAAAAAAAAAACCCATAAATGTTCACAGACAATGTAATATAGTCATACTCATTTCTTAAGTCTGCAATGATACAGTAATGAGAAGACTACAACAAATTTTCTTAATTTGAAAAGCTCGAAGAAAATTATTGCTCAAATTGTGCCAGCCAAACATTCTAGAACTTAAATAACAAATAAAATGACAATACATTTGAACTGAATGTATTACAACAGCTGGCCATCCTAAGAAGATACTATGTTCGAAATGAAGTTTGTGTGAAGATATTTAACGCCACCAGAGACAAACCGTTTAAGAAAAAAAAAAACACAGTTCTTTTGTGCTATTAGTATGGAAAATGTAACTAAGATTTCCTCCAGCAGTGGAAGAGGGATACACTGACTGTGGGTTCACGTGTCTACTTTCAGCACCACACCAGATAAATGGATACATTCCTTTCTGTTCTCCACCACCTCACTCTTCCTCATCTGTCCATGAAAATCCCTCTGAATCCTTTTCTCAGAAGGAGGAATTTTAATGACATCTGTTGGCAGAGCATAAAATGCCAAGGGTAAAGACAAATCATATAAATGCAGCAAATAAATCTAATTAAAGAAAAATATGCATATACGCCTGTAGGTCGTGGATTAGACAGATGTTGTTATGCAATCTTTACTAGTCAGAAATTACAATCTGACTTCTGTTGCTAAGGATATTGAAATCTGTATTAAACCTGGAGGGCTTATCTTATGAAGGATGGCAATCTGTTCTGCTCATTCCATCTCTCCCTCCCTCTTTTACATACTATTGGTTACAGGCGTTCATTTGAGAAGGTCACTGATGTGGGATACCAGTTAGAAAGCTGTCTATCAAAAATAACTTTATTTCACCGCACACACACACACACACACACATACACACAATCACTAATATAGCCGACCTTCTAATCACAGGAACGTTTCTTTGGTTTACAGATGTACCATGTGCACTCTTTAAGCTAATGGTATTGACTGGGGAAGAGAGTGAGAGACTAGGATATTTCGGGAATAAAATAGTAACAGCCATGCCTTCTCGTAAGACTCCCACATAGAAATAGAGAACTGTCTTCAAATGATCCAGTAACATAGCTTTGAATTATTAAACTATAATAAGACAGATGACATATATTATTTTTTAAATGACTGCCATTGTTTCCTATCCTAAAGGTACAATGTACTCTATACATGTCTTTAAAGACTTTGCTTATTTTTGAAATATTAAAACTCTTTTAATGAATACACAGTATTAAAAAGATCAATTTGTACATGAACTGTACAAAATCGGAGACCTTGAACAGAGTGGAATTTTGGAATTGTAAAAAAGAAACCTGCATCACAGAATTTGTCAACATTGGGCATTTGGCTATTTCAGAGTTGTGTGTGTGGGGGATGGGGGGTGGGGGTTGCTAGTTTGTTTGTTTGCTTGTTTGTTTTCTTTTTTTTTTCTTTCTCACTTTTTTTTTTTTGGAGATGATATCTCTCTGCAGTGCTAATCCACCTTTGCTGTACTGATATGTTTAAAAAGGCAGCATGTAATTAAAATCTTGACGAGTATCACAGCAGTCTTTAGTAAATGTTTTGTCAGGGTATATATGAAGGACTATCCTAGCTTTGCATGGTTTCAAATTTCAGTATAAAACATCAGCCTGATATCTTTAACAGTCTCTGTTTAAATTTTGCATGTTTTAATCTTACATTTTTAAAACATTAATGAAATATTCTCTCTACCTAAATGATTAACGTCATCTGCAAGTGGTATGTACATTTAGGCCTTAATGAGATCTGTCATCTAAATGGATCCACTTTTAATAATTGCATTTTAATTATTCAGCAAATGGTGGGAAATGCCTTTTATATGCCACAGTAAAGTAGATATGCCAGGTGACTTCATAAAAACTGCACTTTCCAATTCAAAAGCCAGATTTTTGCTTGACCATTAAAAAGCAGAATGTGCTTGCACTACAACAGAGAAACTTTTGCCCGTTCCCCATTAGCAGGTCAGGTCATATCGTGACAGGAAATTCACTGTATTATTTGTGCCTCCAGTATATGAGCCTAGAGTTCTGGGTACAAAGCCTGTTGATTTTTCTTTCTTTTCTTTTCTTTTTTTCCATAGCAAACCCATTAAGGTTGTCAACTAGTAGCACCATCTATTCTTTTTGAAACTTTTATTTATATTTATTTATAAACATTTATATGCCTTTGGCGTTAAATACCAAGCAGTGTGTTTGTGGTTGTGTGTACAGATACATTGGAACCTCTTCAATAGCTTTCAGCATGCTGCCTTCTCAGTGTTAGTGGTCAGCACCCAGACTCAGCTCAATAAAGGCAGTAAGCGTTTTATTTACATTCAAATATGTTTGGCTTAAATAGGGCCCACGGGAGATTCTGACTGTCAGAGAGGATAAGTTTTCATTCTCACTCTACCTTTTCTCACCCACACACTCTCTCTTCTTCTTCTTTTCTCTTTCTCTCTGCCAATAACAAAATTCCCTGCTCACTTTCTGTCATTTCTCTCTCTCTCTCTCTCTCTCTCTTTCTCTCTCTCTCTCTCTCTCTCTCTTTTTTTCTTTAACTGCATTTTGAGAGAAATCCCTTGCTCAACATTCTGAGCGTAATCTTGGCACCCAGGCATGGAGCAGCAACACCGAATATTTCCCCTGTTTCCAAAGGCCTGTACTCAGACCCCATCTCCAATAGCTGTCATGTTAAAATCAATAATTTACACCAATGAGGATACAGCAAGCGCCTAGTTCCTGTCAGTCGTCTGCAGGCCCTTTGCTGGATTTGACAGATGGACGTGCAAGACTTATCAGACCAAATAGTGGACTGGGTCTGACATCGTTATCAGCTCCTAAGGCAATTAACAGCTGAACCAGGTGCTCACCAAGCTGGATCAGGAGATAAGCACTGATACAGACCTTGTCTCATTAAGCAGGAAATTATCAAAACACAAGCTTCCGGCGCAAATCCATTGGCCGTGTGCAGGTTCGCCCGTGTACGTACGCGTGTGTCTGTGAGGAGTCTGTGTGTTTATCTGGGATTTTCTGTCAACAAACTGTTTGTATGTTAATGTGCTAGACTGCATGCGTTGTGTGAGTACATCGCTTGACATCTGTGGTTTTGCGGTTGTGTGTCATGTGATGGGGAGGGGGATGTTGCCTGAGTATTGCAAAATACAGGAACAACGTCTAATTTGTTTTCAAACGTATTGAAGTCTAACAAGGTATCGTATGACTCGGCAGCTGTATGCCAAGTTACAGACATTCAACACTAAAATAAAAAATCAAATAGAAATAACAGAACAGAACTGTACATTGACCTAAAGATTACATATGTTGAGGCACAAGTAAACTTCCTTGACACTAACATGCCCAAATCCAATTCTTATCACACACACTCAAGATTTGCTTGAGAGGGGCTACATAATACCCGACATCACCTTCGGTGTCCCGAAAGAACTGTGTTAGGTTACTTTACTTCCTTATGAGATATGTCTGAAGATGAATGATGTCATTGCTCAGAACCTGTTTAAACAGCATTCAGTGTTTGACAAGGTAATGCTCCGTCCAAAGTAACTAAAGGCTTAGAAACACGATTAAGAGCCCCACACTCTAAAACACATACAACTCAGGCAGGCAAGTACCTTTGCTGGATGACTTCCTCACTAACACTGAATGCTTAATGCGATGGGATTAATATTCTCTTTGTGATGCAGTTTACTATTTGCACTATTATCTTTGGAGAGGAAAAAAATAAACAGCGTGACCTGTTTCCGAATGCTTCCTCACACAGCGAAGGATAATCGTATAATTTGCAGATTTAATTGGAAATTTAAATCCCAAAGCACACATAATTAGGAGGTGCTTTCATAGACATATCTGGGGTTGGTGCATGATGACACACTGCAAATGCAGCGAGGGCCAGATATGTCGTTTTTTAAATATCATATCCCCAGGAGAGGCCCAGCTGGACAGAGAATGAGGTACAAAACATTTAAATACCCCTTCGTATTTATCGCCATCAAGCAATTGCTCAATCTCACATTCTTTTGTTCTCTCCCTCTCTCACAGTCATATTACCACTATCACACACAGATCATTTGTTTGTATGTTTTCCATTTCTGTCATGTGGTGTAATGTGTCAAAGGTACAATTTTAGTCCATACATAACAACGCATGTTTTTCTTTCACACAGGTATTCTCTTTGTTAATGGTAATGCAGAATTAGGATGTTATGGCATAATGACATTTTAGTCTGGATGAAGTCCTCTGTTTAAAGGAAGGTGTGTGGAGGACCCATCTCACATGCCACAGGCTTCGTGTACATTTCCACACCTCCATGCAAGTAATGCTTTATCAATAAAGCGCCCAAGCGTTTGCTGTTTTTATAATGGACTTGCGATTGCACGCTTTGGGTCCTAATTACAGAGGCAAACAGAGCTTGGCAGACTTTCAGATGGAGTGTGGAGAGAGAGAAGGTGAGAGGGAATGGAAAAAGACAAATAAACAGAGGGAGAGAAAAAAACAGAGCGCAGAAATGAGTGAGAATACATACAGAGATAAAAGCAGGAGCAAATGCATGAAGCATGATTCATGAAGCAGTCGTTTTATTAATAAGGCAATGGAAAGCGAGATGATGAAGGTAACGACGATGATGATGATGATGTTGTTCTCGTGGTCCAATTCTAAACATCACCGTGACCACACTTCTGACATCTGCCCTCACCAAGAATCCATTTGATGTTGTACTAATGATGTTTCATCAATGTACAAAATCTCCTAAAAGGAATCGCCTTTTACCCTATTCTTCATTAAAGACACTTTTACAATTTTTTTGCAGTTTTACATTACCACGGGAGAACACGTGAACATTTATTTGGTTTCACGTGTAAGGATCAACATAAATATGATCCAATAGCGATTTTATAATTATCCATTAATATTGTGTGAAATACGATGGAAAATTCTAAATGTGCCACGCCCTGCCTTTCTTTGTACCTCTCAAAAGTGAACGGTTCCAATTCTACAGTGCTGCCCTGGCAAACAATGTGCCATAGATGTGTCAGAGTGAGCACAGGACCCAGCAACAGCAAAAGCCAGGGCTTAACCCTGAGCCAAAGTCCAAATCTAATGAGCATTGACATGCTTGAATCTCTGCCTTTAAACCTAATTCACTCTTTGAGGGAGACTCACTGGCACTGGCTCGGTACACCAAGACTGCCAGCTACAAATGGAGTTAAGACCAACAGAGCATATTTCCCTTTGATGAGCTGTCCAGACCTCATACTTCTGAGGTTTGCTGTCAGAAAATGCATTTTGTTTGGGCTTGGCCTTTGTGCAGGCTGTTACCTGATAGCTTTATCGTTTTATCTCACTGTTCTGCGCTCAAAAAAAAAAAAAAAAGAAAGAAAAAAAAAGTAATGGAAGAGTTTACTCAAATGGCTCTGAAGAAAAGCAATGAGCTTTGAAAGAAAATAAGAACAAAGTTCAAAGAATATTTTTGGCTTTTATTTATTTTCAAAGTAAGAAAAAAAAAGGGCATAATTACTGCCAATGTTGTTCTTGGGATAAAGATCATCTTTCTGTCATCTCGTTCCTCAGTGAAATGCAAATATTTCTTGACCAAAAAAGATATTTGCATTTCGATGCTTTACGCCAGTCCATGCCAAGATTAGACCAATGAATATCTTAGTTTACTGGGTATAGATTTTATGAGGTGAAAGCTATGACGACAGCGAATGTTGAAATGTTTCCACGTCAGCAGTTAAACATGCCATTCCAATCATCGCCTAAATATCAAGATGTGACAAGAACTTTTTCTGCCAGAATTAATTACATACATCGCTAATAGTACAACAGACAGGCTGGCTAATTGAGTATATCTTCATTTTCATTCAAAACTGTCATATACAGCCTGCAGTCTGACTTTAATTGGCACCTGGGTCTCCACTTTCTCAAGTGGTGGAAGTGTTTGCTTTGCCCCACTTCACTGTCACTAAATCAGAAGAGAAAAGGACAAAATAAGAATGATAAGCCAAGTTAAAAATATATCAAGTGACCACTGACCACAATATAATAAATAAAAAAGTCCCGTTGGGCAACAGGCATGCACAAATGTGCTCTATGTGGTTCATTGGATTGGTGACTGTCATTTAACAACCATTCAAAGGTGGTCCTGTTGGTTGTGTTGACTCAGTTCCCAAGTGCACCGTCTATGACTGCTCCTCTCCCACAGTCTCTACTGGTAGGAGCTGGTGAACTGGGGGGGGTGGGTGTATATATAATAAGATATACCATATTAAACTCTTAAGTCTGAACACATTCATGCTAAAAGCTCTCCGTTATTTGCATTCGCCATTTTATCCCCCTCCCCTCGCTCCACGGCGACGTTTAAAACTAGGGATCTCAAGAGGGAAAGACAAGCAGGGAGCAATTCACACACAAACAGAGAGGGGAAGAAAGACCTCAGTGGACTTGCCCTGGGGACCTGCAGTCTCCTGCAGCAGAGGAAGCATGAAAGGAAGGGAGGAGTGGATAGAGATATATGTTTTAAATGCAGACTTTCTTAATAAACCTGCAGGCAGGAAAGAGAAATAATAAAAAAAAAAAATCTCTTCATATGAGAATGCCTGACATAAGAGAGAGAGGCAATAACAGGGAGAGGGTGGGTGGGATGATGAGAGCTTTGAGGTGCAGAGGCTGCGTGAACTTACCTCTGAGAGTATATGAAAAGCATTAAACTATATATTAGTGGGTGTGTCTCTACTGAGACGACCATAGAGATCACCGCGGTGTTTATTTATAGCTCCTCTCTCCACTTATGATAGACAATAAAGAAAAATTTCACTCTCAGACACCCTAACGATATTCACATTGCTTACAATATTCCTCCATAAGCCAGTGTTGCTTTGAAAGACACAGAAAACACCACCCAGTTCCTAAACGCGTGTCTTTCCCTTGACTTTTTCCGTGATGCAGAGACACGTTCATACCTATAACATGCAGACGCACAAACACACACCACCAAAGCTACATTCCTGCACAGATATGGCATGCAGACACATATAAAAAACCCCTGGAGAGCCAGCGTGCTGCTGCGCTTGGCTGGATGAGTTGCGTGGAGCTGTGGGTGGACAGGGGAGGATAATGGAGGCTTAATGGGCGCCGTGTCGCTGTCAGGTTGGGGTGACGTGACTCGTGCTGGCCCGTGACAGGTGGCAGAGAGGAGTGACACTGAGCGGTGGGCAAGGACAGGGGAAAGGGAGAAAAAGGCGCCGAAAAAAATCAACATGACACCTCTGACAGTGTCCGTGGAGCGGCGGCTGATCGTGACGCACTCTGTTTGTTTTTTTTTTCTTTTTTTTTTTTGGATAATCCGTGGCAGGCAGAGAGCAGACTGCACCCGCCTCTTCTTCTGCTCCCTACAGTCAGCACCACAAAGATCAGAGAGCGTGCGCCACCTCTTTGTGTGTGTGTGTGTGTGTGTGTGTGTGTGTGTGTGTGTGCGTGCGCGTGTGTCACGCACTCTCTCTCTCTCTTGTTCCCTCTCTCTCTCTCTCTCTCTCTCTCTCTCTTTCTCTCTCTCTCTCTTTCTCCCACAGATGAGGTGAAAGTAGAAAAGAAGAAAGTGAAGAGAAGAGAGCAGACACAGAGAGAAGAAAAAACAGAGAAACCTCACACCTCCATTAATTAAGAAGAGGAGAGACTAACCCACAAGATCCAAGAAAACAACGCAGCAGCCACTGGGTGACAAACATCTGAGGTGCTATTTTAAGGGCAGATCAGAGTGCTGTTCCCTTCTCTGTGGAGGAAACCAGGGCCCACAACACATGCAATTAAAGTTCCCAAAGAAAGGGGAAAACTTTTGTCTCCTTTATATGAGAGAATCTCTCTTAAGTTTTGAGGAGAGGGTCCTTTTAGTTTAGTTCTCTTTCATCATTCTGATGTCTCCCGACAGCTAATGGGCAACCAAAAGAGCATGAAATGGTTCAAAAAGTATTTTGATAAAACTCAATTATAATGATGTGAGGTGTGGTAGAAGGGCAGTGTGGAGACATAAGCGGCCCCTAATTATTTTTTAGTCTGATCATTATTTTTAATCCATTTCCCTGCAAAATGGATTAAACACACACCAATATGTAAACCAGTGCGCACAAAGCCGAAGCCACAATATGCATTCGTTGTCTAATCATAAACTGTACTAAGAAAACATTAATTAAATGAGTACAAACCTTAAACGACCACAAATACCAATGTTAAACAGGAGCTACCTCAGAGGAAAGCCATCACTGTAAATCGGAGGAGAGGACCTTGTTTGGTCAATAGATGGGAGAGACCAGAGTGAAATAAAATGTTTACAGATAGCCCCGAACCCCCTCGATTCATCAACCAAACAGTTTATGCATTAGTGTGCTTGTTTAGCAAAGGAGAAAGGCAGGGGGGGGGGGGGGGGGGGGGGGGTTGAGTAAAGATAGAAGACTAAAAGTGATATCAGCGAGCGTCTCCAGAGGCAAACACAATGCCACGGTGATGAAGGATGACAGCTTCCTGTTTTTAATTGCCATGGCTGCTACTGGCTGGCACCCAGAGGGGACAGGAATAAGCCTGACACAGATAGTTTCCAATGAGTATTAATCTAATCACTGTCTGACATGAATAGGGGCTGAGCTCTGAAACATGTAAGCACCCAAACTTTGACATTTATGTCTGAGAGAGAATCTTATGCACCCCCCCCCCCCCCCCATTCTCAGGGAGGACGGGCAAATGACATTTACTTAATATCGGAAAAAAGCGTGGTCATTTTCTTTTCTAACAAAGTTGGACTCAATCAGGCAGTTACGGAAGGTAAAAGCACCTCTCTAAAAAGAAAATCTTGGTTTCTGTTAAAACGTTTAATAGACAATTATAGCCAAGTCACATACGAAGAGGCTTCAAAATGTAAAATTCACAACAAACATAAGAGTGTCATAAAAAGTAGACTCATAATTTGTGTTCACACAATATCTGGGCAAACAATATCCAACATGGGAGATGTTTTTGCGAAGAAAGGACATATTAGGACAATATAGCGCAGCGGAATGCATACTCTAAGCAGGAGCAGTGTAAAATATACTTTCACAATAACAATGATCTACTTCTCCGTGAGGCTAGCGATGGGAACAACAACTCCATACCGAGGTTTTATTTCTTTATAAGTCTTATTTACTTGTTTTGTTTTATTCATAACTTATTCCTTTGAGTTTTACAAGAGGACAAAAAGCCAAACAACCAGGAGGAAAATAGTCCACCCTTTGCGCATGTATTATTGCATTGTAAATAAAATGGCATATATTTTATTTATTTTTGAAATACAACAGTGAGAAGCAAATAAAACCTACAGAAATACTCACACATTACCTAACCGCTCATAAAAGCCAACATACCCATGTCAGAGTAGTGTTTTATACATCCGTGCTCATGTAGATCGAGTTTAGATTGAGAGTGTTGTGATAAAGATTTGCTCTTAGATGAGAAATGCATAACACCTGCCCTATAGCCTTTCCCTTTGGCACCGCAATCAGTAGACACACAGGCTAATTAACACAATTAATATGCGAAAGTTCCATGCTGTCCAACTCTGAATAAATGAGACCAGAGACTGCATCAACAAACGGTCTGCTTCAGCATCACACAATAAAGCATCATTATGCGTTAGCAGGGTGACAAACAAACATATTCACCAGGAGCTTGTCTGCCTCTAACACACACCACCTAAAATGTGCACTATGAAAGAAAAAAAACAATTAATAAGGAATTTAAACAAATTCTTCTATTAAATTTTGGGGACTGTCAAGTCATATGTGAACTAAAATCTACACTGGGGGCGGCCGTTGCGGAATACAAAGCATTTTCTCCTCATTTGGTACGCGATATTAGCGATGATTAAGAGTTTGTAGTGTAATTATTATTAGAATGCCAAAAAACTTTATGTTTTAAGCGGGGATAAGAATACACAACTGTAACATATCTCTGTTTAAGGTCTCTCACCAGACAACTCTGTCCCGTGGTACTGTACTCGTCTAACTGACGCCCTTCGCTTTCATGTCACCGTACTTCATCGCGCCTCTGCATTACATAATGTTATAGTACAGACGCAGTAAATTGGGCCCAGTGTGAAATTAACTTTGAGGGTGTTTCTATCTTCCCACTCTAAGACATTACAAACATTCTTAAACCCAATTTAGCACCCCCGAATTTGTTGACAACCAAAAACACTATCATATGTATCAGTACAAATATTTCCCCTAATGATGCTTCTGCAATAAACTTACAAAGCATTCAGCTCAACTAAAGCGCTTAAAGATCACTGGCTCTTTTAACAGAACATTTTTTTTTGTAGAAAGACCATGGAAAATATTCAGTTGGTTACCATGGATTCAAACACTTTCCACTTATATGTCGTGTTATCTGACATTTGTCACAAGCATTTTCTTACATCAGTGTTTATCAACAACAGGTGTCAACCTGGACTTGATTACGCTGATATGTTTGACATATCTGATATGCTTTGATAATGAAATCTCTTTGTCAATCCACCAAAAGTCAGTGAATGGTTCTTGATGTAAGTGAAGGAAGAGAACTTGACAACACACACAGTTATACAAAGGAGGTTACCAGCATCTCGTATCCAGGTTTTGTAAAGTAAATTGTGTTTGTGTATGTGTGTGTGTGTGTGCACGCGTACATGTCTGTGTGTGTGTCTGCGTGTTGATGCATTTACAACCTGCCTAAAAAATGATGATAGCATGAAAAGCATGAAAACGGCAGTGAGGACGTAGTTGTCATCGAGGCAATGACGGATATCAGTTGGCACATCTGTTTGACACCCTAACATTAAGTTTGTGTACTACAGCTGCTTTACTGACTTTTGTCATTTTCAACACAGTATCGACAAATACATAATGTTAGTATAAACAGCTATTTCTAACTTGTAGGTTTCTTAAAGAGAAAATGCAAGCTAGCATTTTTCTTAATGTTGGTCTCAATCATTCTCACGTTTTCATGATCAGTTTCAAGGTTAACAGCTGTGTTATACAGCAAACTGCCAGCCTCTGAGCCTATAACAAAACAAAATGTCCTCATGCGTTTGAATAAAAATCATTTAAATGAAATGAATTTAAATAGACTGTAGTCTTGGTCCCAGTCTTGGGCTCTGCCTTACGGCCATCTAGATATTTAGGAGTGCGAGTAGTGGCGGTGGTTTGGCACCCCATTGTATTCGATTTTTCTTCCTCTTTGTTTCACTCACTTCCATTCGGTGAACACACATGAAATCTGGCAGGCATTTTAAGTCGGGTGTGTTAATGATTCACACATACTTTTTTTACTCCCTGATTGGTCCCCTGACGGATTTACAGAAAACATGCAAACCTTCTGGATTTTGAAAGGGTATCCTGGAACAAATGTCTGCTCACTCAGGCTCAACCAACTTAGTTCAATTTTCCCAATTTGTGATATTAAGAAAGAAAAAAAAATTCTAAATGATTAACCTGTGGTTCCAAATAATCTGAAATTTGGTACATAACATCTGTGTATCCCTGGGTCTGATTAAAGTTTGAGAGAAAGGTTCTTTTTTAAAAAAAAATTGCTCACTGGAAGGCCAATTATCTTACCAGATGCACTTTCGTTCTTTATTCCTCTTCTTAACTAATTCTGATGTAACGTCTGTACAATGACTAATTAAAAAGAAACTTCGTACACATATTAAAGAGTTTAAAGAGTCAGGGGAGAAACATGAGTACCAGTTTGACTGTGATTTAGCCATATGGTGGTACTGTCAAATTCTATTAATTAAGACAGACTCCAGAATACTGGCATCACAATTACAATTTTTCCAAAACTCTTCAATTTTAAGCCTAAAATGTTAAATTGAGGGATGAAACAACTGAAATAAAAAAAACGGTTAAGTATCTAAAGGTCAATCATGCAAACTACTTTACTGATGTATTACGATTATTATGATATATTGCGATGTTACGATTATTGATATACCCCCCCCCCCCACACACACACACACACACACACAAACACACACACACACAGAAAGTGTTATGAGTTGTAAAAGTTACCGACAAATTCAGAGTAAACTTTTACCTCCATGACCAGCAAGCATTTTATTTATTTATTTATATATTTATTTATTTATTTTTAAATTGGGGAATAGATGAGTAAAACATGTTGCCTGCAACTGCTATCAAAAAGGCAAGTTCAATCAATGCAGATGTTATAACAAAGATCAGACAATGTCAATATCACTTCAAAAAAGTTAGCTGATGGTCCTTGATGTCACAAAGTTCAGTGGTGTGAAGATTATTTTGGAGCCCGTGGCAGGTTCAGACATAGTTCTTGTCCCCATCTTATCTCTTTGATGCTCGAGTTTATGTCACCTTCATACCATTTTAGATCTTCCCAGCATCAGCGATGTGACACTAAATTGAAAGGATGAGAGTGTTCTCTCCATCCTGTGACAGCAGACAACCTTGATCCATGGACATTCCTATTATCCCTGCCGGATCGCCAATTAGAATGTGCAGCAGACGTCTCACTTCGTTTATTGGCTTTTATCACTCCGCTTTCTGAAACCATCATTTGCTTCTTAATAAACTATTTTGCCTCTTCCCCTGTTTGAAAGCTCACTTATTCATCTTTAAGACCCACCACAAATGACTAATTGGTAAAAAGCACTCTCGTGGCCGCTAATCTTCATATTGTTAACCGTAAACAAAGGACTAGTACAAAATGATCATTTAAAATGCTACGAATTCATGAAAAGCCTTAGTAGGCTGAATGGTATATTTATGTTTGTACTGTGACCAGCGTTCACGTCTAAAACAGAGAAACAAAGCTGACATAATAATTGTTTCTGCTTTAGTGGAGGGTGGAAGGAAGCGAGCCATTATTAGTATTGGCTTGTCGAGGGAACATGACAGTACCTCAATAAATATTAGCCCCGCGCTTTTAAGGACACGCATTCACACAAACCCACGTGTTTCTGTTGTATACTGTCATTTTAAAAATATGAGTGGTCAAAGAAGTGGTATTCTGGCTCAGCCTCTGTCGAGTGTGGTGGAGGTTTAGCATACTGGGAGTGATGCCATGGTAGGGTCTTGTGGCAGCACAGACATTTGGCAGTAGGGGAGAAAGAATGAAAATCGAAAAGGAAGAAAAATCTAAAAAAAAAAAGCTAAATGTTAGTACATCTGAATTTGTAATATTTGTATGGTCTGTTTTTGCATTCCAAAGCTCAAATAACTAAGCTTTTTTTCTTCTTCTTCTTCTTCTTTAACTTTAACCATGAATCGTTTTAAAAGTGTAAACGTATCTCTCTTGGTTACCATAAACTATTCAGCAAGGTTACAGCAGGATACTTTCTCTGGTTATGCTTCCAAATGTATGGGGTGTCGGGGGAATTTTTTTTTTTTTTTTTAGCACATCGCATCTTGGAAAAATGCCTCATGCTTCTCATTGAAGTGATGATGATCAGCCTGCTGTCTTAATATAGTGGCTTACATGGGAGATTCGGCATGTCTTTTCCCTCCACCAAACGCGATGAATACGGAATCGCTCGACTTACCCGAGATCAAGTGTCTCAGTTTACCTCAGAGCAACCCCACTGACGAAATGGACTCACACACTACGCTGTTTTGGGCCATTGCCATTGTAAGCTTCTGACAGCAAAATACAGGTTATATGCAGTATGGTATAACTTAAATTTTAATAAATCAATTCTTATTTGAATATACTATAATATCTTTGAAAACAACAAGATAATGTTAAACTGGGCGCTTCAGATAGAACATCGATGCAACACGATGCCATACTTCTTACAACGCAAGGTAAACGCAATAACGATGAGAACTCAACGCACAACTATTCACACACTGCTGCAATGCATCTTGGGAAGGGCCCTGTAGTCTGAAGTATACAGTGCATAATAGCTATGGGGGGTCTTCCCATACGTTCCCCACCAAAGACAGATCTAGGGAAATCATACCATCAACCTCATTTTAGCATCGAGTGACTGATTTTGCTAATGATCTGCAAGCAAACTGTGACTCAAATTTACCCACAGGTGAAAGTCAACCCACTCTGACCTTCTCCATGTGTGGGCTGTTAATGTTCAGTTGGGCCATGAAGTTTCTTTCAGCATAAGACTAAGAAACTGCGACTAGTCTTAGCGGTGGATCATGGCAGGCTAAGGTAATTTCTAAGTTGAGGCTTATCTATCTGTACTGTTTCATTCCGTGGTCATTTCAGTGATCTGGTTTATCTATTTGGCCTGTTTCATTTCCATAATTGTTATCGCAGCACACGCGGCTGTCCTGCTCTTTGTGGAGGACTAGGTGTGGACTAATGGACGTTAGATTGGATTCTGCCTTTCTACATGGGGGAAATGATTTCCACCTTCTTTGTGCTGGATCACGTCTTCCTTTTGGCCTCATGCATAATGGATCGACTTAAAGTGCTGCCCTGCCCATGCTCTCACTTATTGAAATCTGAGCTCAGAGAAGGGCTTATTTACTGAGAGTGATCACAGATCATTTGAGTCAGTTCTGTGCTTTTCTCTTTTCCTTCAGAAGCTTGAGCTCCCACTCTCTCTCTTTCTCTCTCTCTCTCTCTCTCTCTCTCTCATCATTTGAGAAAGAGTTACTCTTTCCCCCAAGTGGCCCCTACTTTTCAATCAGAATATCATGGTATATGGTTATGGCAGTGTTGGCACAGTCCTGCTCTCAGAAGTATTTTTAAACATTTCTAAATGAAATATATTCACATATTTCGAAATGTTTCTTAGCGAATTCATGACACTGAACGATAAATGTCCGAGAGTAGCTTAGAGTTTTCTGGTGACGGCTGCCATGCAGCATGAGCGTGGTGTTAGGGTCAGTGCCTCAACATAGTTATCGGTCAACATGTCCTTAGAGGCTGGCGAAAAAAATTAAAAATAATAAAAAATAAAAAAACCTATTCATTCAGTCAGATACGCTATTGTTTCTGTCAGTCACATCAAAGATATTTCACATTCCATAACAAATAACACCCTGGCAACATGTTTACAAACTGTCAGACGAGTACAAAAATAGTTTAACTGAGGATTTATTGTACGGTTTTGACTGCAATTTTTTAATTAACAAAAAGAAAAAAAACATTGGCCGTGTGCTACGCTTTCTTCCGATGGTTAAAAAGAAAAAAAAAACAAACAAAATAAATAAATATTGCCGTGTAAATATTCCCCGCAAATCATTCCATTTCTTTGTCTTTCATTTGATAGAGCATTTCGCTTTTTGTTTTAAGGTGATAACAGAACAAGGCTTTGCTGTTTGAGCGATGTCTGAAAGCTGCTAAAGAATTGACATATTCAGGCTACACCTCCTTGAACTTTTGGTGTTAATGTGCTGTACCGGTCTCAGCGTTATCTACAGAAATAACATGTAACAACGATTCCACGAGTCCTATCTCTTTTCCCACACTCTCTCTCTCTCTCTCTCTCTCTCTCTCTCTGTGTGTGTAGGTGTGTATTTTTTTTCTTTTTTTTTTTAATTTCCTACATTTTCCCTGAAAATAACAGCTTCCATTTAGTCTGCCCTGCTCTTGCCCATAGTCTATCAGACTGTGCATTAATGAAATGCTAGTACCCACAATCCCCCTCATCGCAGCTCAGGGCCATTACTTGCCTGTCTCCAGGAAAAAGGCACATCTACATAAGTTATTTCATTATCTCCCCGGGCCGCGAGCACGCTCACTCTCTCTATCTCTCAGTGTGGATTGCTCCACGGGGAGGTCATTGGGAAGCAGATAGAATTATCTGCAGAATAAGAGAAGGCATTCTCTAATGGCATCTCAGTCCAAATATTTAATATCATCACCTAAACCTCCTCTCACTGCTCCACCATTTGCAGCTGATAGAGTTGCACTCAGTTTGTCTTTGTCCCTCCAGCAGCTTTGCAGTGAGGGAGTTTGTGTGTTTGTGTGTCTGTGTGTGTGTGTGTGTGTCTGTGTGTACTATAGTGTGAGCTAGAGGGAAATATTACATTTAAACTTTAGACCTGTCCTTTTAAAAAGTTAAGCTATAGCAGGACCATTTGAGTACTATTCAGAAACTAACACTTTTCTGAGCAGATAACAAGTTGGTCCTGTCTCCGAAACATTTATCTACACACACTAAACTTGAAAAAGTGTTAACAGTCATAACTTAACAATCCATTTAGTAACATTTTCTCAGAACAAACATAATAAAAAGTCTGCAACGATTGTTAAGCATGGTAGTTGTGATTAGATGTATATATATATCTCCCCTTTGGCACTTTGAAAACAGAGGTACGTATGACATTTTGCCAAAGGAATGGGACAGAATTTCCTTAGGAGAGACCCTTGGTACCATAGAACCAGCAAGTGAAATAATGATGAGCATGGACAATGACTTTGCACAACATCAAGGCCTAGAAAATAATGAAAAAAAATATATATATATATATATATATATGAGAACATGACTGCTAAGAAAAGGTCGTTTATTATTAACGTAAGCTAAGAAGGCATGTGGTTTCAGCATATGCAAAATGTATAATTGTGAGCAAGATTGCATATTTCTGTTTTTGTGCAAGTGAATCTGTTTTGTTGTGAGTATGGGAGTTAGAGTCTGTGTGTATGTGTATGTGTGTCTGTTTATGCGTGTGTGTGTGTGTATTTGTGTGTGTGTGTGTGTGTGTGTCTTCTCTATCTTCTTCTCCCTCTGATCTGCGACTCTTCCCTTTGATTTGGGCACGGTGATCCGGCTAAGACTTGGAGCAAACACACGGATTAGGTCTCAGCAGCACAGATAACACTCTGATCAAAGTGCCCCCTGAGCGCCCACAGAGAGAGAGAAAATATGTTAAAGAAATCACCATGCCAGTCCCAGTCACCATTTTATCTCCACTCATGCAGGTGGAGATTGTCCCTCTTTATTCTCCTATTTTCAGAAGCCGCCTGTCGATGGCTTTGCAGAAAATTCCTTGCAATCAATCTTTGAGCGGACCTCTCCAACAGCCAGGGATGAAACATAAGGAGTGTTATTTCTGATGAAGCTCCGTTTTACCTTATTTGTCTTTTCATTTTCTCTAAATTTCCCATGCATACAAGATTGAATCTCACCCTCTCTCACTCCCTCTTTTCTCTCTCTCTCTCTCTCTCTCTCTCTCTCTCTCTCTCTCTCTCTCTCTCTTTCTTTCCTTCTTTTCCATATACACATACTCACATACCTTCCCTCTCCTTCTCCTTCACACACATTCATAAGCACATACACACTCTAACACATATTCTAACACACACACACACACACACACGCACACGCACACGCACACGCACACACTTTTGTTTCACACTTTGACTCTCTGTTCTCATCTCCTTTACCCTTGCCGCTTTATCAGATAAGACATAGCTTGATATCCTGTCAGATAAACTACCTTCTTCTCAGAAACTTCCAGAGAATTACCCAGGACACTATAGAGCCCACGACTAGCCTGACGGAGCGTCCACAGCATCACCGTTCCTCTGCTCAAGACACTTCTGCATTCAACAAGCCAGCTAGCATTCTCTTGTGAGGCTTTTCATCCACATTTTGCTCTCATTACTTATAAATCAAGGACTGTGACTTACTCAAATGAATGAGACTATGTTTACACGACCATTTTAAAATGGATTTCTGCACCATCTGGGCAAAGCACCAAAACGTCACACAGTGCTTCTCCTCTCTGCCTAACTGATTGATGAGTTTGCTACCGACTCTGCCCTCATTTATATTGCTTCTCAAGTTTAGCTTCATTAAAATATCCCAATCATACAACTCAAATACAGTTTTGTTGATGTGGAAAATAAGCAGAGCTCAATGCAGTCTTCCATTAGCTCTAAAGAGAAAAAAGGAAAAAAAAAGTTGAGTCAGCCCAGATCACGCCAAAGTGAAGCCACGAACGCTTTTTTTTTCGGATACTTTTATTCCAACATTTGTCAACTTCTCCAAAAGCAATAACTGCAAGTTGTAAATCAAAATGAATCAAGATTACACAGGAAAATCCATCAACCTTGAGCAAATTAACAAAGGGTTTCAATGATAAACACAATGGAGATGCTCATGAGTAGGGTGTTTTTTTGAAGACTTCATATATATTCCAGAAAAAAAAAGAACAAAGTTCAGAGATGCGGTACACAAATAAGTGTATGTGGTTACAAAGTTATTGATGACCTTCCCTTAAATTACACAACACAACCAGATTAAAGCAACTAAACTATACATGCTACAGCTGCACAGTGAAATGCATCAAATGCTACTATGTGAACGGGCTGTGTCTGACGACAAGTAAAAGGAATGGTTCATTTTTATTCCCACAAAAACTCATGAACAGCTACAATTATTGTCTGTTTGTGTGACTGTGTGAATGCATGTCAGCATGTGTGTGCGTGTGCGTGTGTGCGTGTGCGTGTGTGTGAGACAGAGAGAGAGAGAGAGAAAGGAGAAGCAGTGATGTGTGATTTCCTAGGTTACAGAGCCCCTCAGCAGACAAAACTGGAACAGCAGGGACATGGTCAGGATGAATACTAAGAGAACACACACACAAAGGAAAAGAGGGAAGCTGCTAAAAGTACACAGAGTACTATGACCGTGTTCGTCGAAAACAAATTTCACGTCGCAGGTCAAAGATGAAATCTTTCACTCGACAAAACACTCGTCTCATCTCATCTCGTCATAGAGGACGAAGAATGGGACTGATTTTTTTTTTTCAAATAATTTACAGTACACCAGTTTTTCAGTTTCTCACCCTGAACAATGCCAAAAACAAAAAAAAAAACCCCAAACACACTCTTACTTCTCAAAGAACAGAAAGTCCTGTTAGTCAACTCTGACAATGGAGCGTGTCCACGTGGGACGTTTCAGGTGCCAAAAGAGAGCGCTTGGAGTGTAATTTGGTGTCGGAGTAACAACTGGGATGAGACAAATGCTGTGATTTAGAATCCCAAGGGAGTTGTGCCTCTGCTCAGGCTGAGGTATAACCCTGATACCGCACTCTAAATTGGGAATCAATAGGGTAGCATTAAAGAGCCTCTCACGTTGTGAAAATGAACTCATTCAGAGGGAATACTTTTCTTCGTTGCTGAAAATTTATATGCATAAATGACAAAAGATTAAAGCTGGGGCATGTGTAAAAAAAAAAAAAAAAAATGAAAGAGTGCTTGTATGTGTGTGTGTGTGCGCGTGTGTGTGTGTGTGTGTGTGTGTTTGTGTGTGTGTGGGCATGTGTGTGCCTTATTTAAATTCATTCATCATGAAGAGCTGGAGTGTACAAACTAACTAAAAAGCAGAGATGTTGGGGTGAACAGAACATTAGCAGACCAGGTTCTACAGAACAACATGTAATCTGTTCAACTGGAAATACATATTCCAAACACACTTTGAGCTATTTATAAGTTGAAACACTATAACTGACAACTGCACAAATGTTTTAAGGAAAAGAGCGAGAAATAAATACATTGTCTTGGATAGCCCCCGCCTTACATTTGCATAGGTGATGTTTGAAACTGTGATTTTGTGAGAGGTGAAACATTCTACTTTCCTCATTTCAGGTGTTCAAAACATTATATATGTTTTTAAAATGTGCATTTGTTCTTTGTTTCTTTGCTGCGTTACTCTCCCCCATACGACAAACCTGACCTCATACCACACTCTTTCATTCATTGATTCAGTCTAAAGAGTAGGAATGACCATACACCACTGGGGAATAGCACTGCTTCAATGAGCAGAGCAGACCAGCGTGGACCTGGAGAACCAGGCCTATTTCATGTACTATAAGTAGTTAACAAGGTAATGTCCATATGGAGGAGAGTGAGAGGGAGGAGGGGGGGGGGGGGGTGGATGTTAGTATTTTAAATGGAATATACATCACATACATCAAGAACTTGTTAAGAAAATGTATATAGAAGCTGAAAGGCTGTGGCGATTTGTTATCTAAAGGCCATTTAGCTTGAAATACATTACCACGCTGTGGGCACCATTAACGGAAATCCAGGCCACTGGAAACTGAGCATCCATAGGCAGAACTCAAACAGATAACTCACGTTTACTGTCCGGCACATACCATTACAGGGGCCTGAGAGGGATGAGTCTGAAGTGTGAAAACAGATGATGGATCAATATATGGGATAATAATATATCTAAGTAAACGAATGAGCACGAGGAGCCGTAGCATTAGAAATCAATCAGATGCTTCGTCCAGTTGCGGCCGTCCCACAAACCCCCCTGACAAAACAACCGTACAGAAATCCAGGAGTGTCTTTTTTCTTTCTTTTTTTTTTTTCCTATTGGCTAGTAACTTCTCAAGACACACAAATAATGAAATATGATCCCAACATATATGAGTGCTGTATTTTAAGCATCAGAAATCATTCACTGGTTAATCACACTGATGTAATGTATATTGTATGTATATGTGTGTGTATGTGTAAGTGTGTGTGTGTGTGCTTTGAAACTCGGTTTTAATATGTGAAGTGTTCTTAACAATTCCACAGAAAATTCTTGCTTTTTTTTCTGGTCAAGAAAAACATATATATATATATATATATATATATATATATATATATATATATAAAAGGGCTGTTATCCAAGCACTTTTTACACTTTCATAAGCCCACAAACAAACAAACTGTTTGTATTTGTCAACTACCCCTCAAGCTCACTGACTATGCCATGCTACCTCAGCAGTTCCTTTTGCATTAAAGCTCCTTAAATAAAACTGCTAAACCTCTAAGATCCATTATTTGTTGTACCTTTTACTGAGAATCAGTCGTGACAGTTATAATATGAGAGACGAGCTCTCTGCCTCTAATTCAATTTTTGACCGGGTTCGACGTTTAGACTGATCAGTGATCCGTTTATTTACTCCAAAGAGGGCCCAAACACCTTTCTCTATCTCCTCGCTGCAGTTTCACAGAGGGGGGCTTTTCCCTCTCTCACTCCACTTTAATTACATCCTCAAGGCCCCTCTGGTCCCTCTGTCTCCCCTTGCCACCTCACCCTGGACAGCTCCCCCTCGGTCTCCTCACGCCTTTCTCCCCAGAGCTCACACAGCAAAAAAAAACGTTCATCCTACACTCCAGGCCCTGAGACTAGCCTCTGTTATGAAGCATCTGTCTCTTGCCAACTCTCTCATCACTCTGGCCTGGCACAATGAGAATGAAAGATAAGAATTTTCATTATCTGTCCCCTCTCTTGGGACTCCTGCTCTCATTCACTCTCTTTTTTTTTTTTTTTGCCTCTTCCTTTTCTTTCTCTCTCTCTCTCTCTCTCTCTCTCTCTCTCTCGCTCTCTCAGATTCAAAAAGGGACAGATCAGCTGACAGTCATGGGTATCTTTTTTTTTTTTTTCATTCCTGTTTTGATTTTTTTTTTCCCCCTCTTTCCTCCGTCAAACAAATGAAAGGGTCTTAGGATACAGGAGTCATCCTCTCTCCTTGACTCCTCCTCCCCTCTCTCTCTAATTTTCATTCCTTTTTTTTTTTTCCAATTCCCGCAAAAAAAAAAAAAAAAAAAAAAAAGGAAGCGTAGAACGTGTCAGTGTGATAACTATGAGCAGAATGGACAACTCCCCTGTTTATTCTCTTTTGAAATTCAGTCCATTGTCTGAGCTGGGGACTGATAATGGGGAGAGGCAGACGAGCTTATCTTCCACTCTCAGTGAAAGAGACTTTCCTCTGTAGTGCCGTTTGTTGTGTGCATTTGTTGTACGCGTGGTGCTACGCGAGGATAATGGCTTCAGACAACATATTGTATTCAAAAGATTATTCGGACCATGCAACAGCGCTTACAATCAAGCTTCTTTTTTTTTTTTTTTTCAAAATGGGCAGTCGTCACCGTTAGAGCAAACAGACAATCAAGTACGGCCAAACTTGTTGTGTGCCTACTTTGCATAAAGTCAACCTATTAGAATAATAATGAGGAACTTGTTTTTGTTAAGAGTTATTGTGCTGAATAACAGTTATTTCTCTATCAAGAACCACACAGACAGACATCTCTCACTTTGCATCACATTTGTTTTGTTGTTGTTGTTGTTGTTGTTGTTGTTGTTGTTGTTGTTTAAAGTTGCATTATGCAAATTTAGAGATGTAAAATGAGACAATAGTACTGAAGAGGGAGAAAGGAAAGATTGTAACATTTCTGGAGGTTCGGTAGAATTGATGGATTCTAGGTGACAAGCCAATTCCAGTGAAAATACTTGTCTGCTAAATGTATAGTAACTTAACACCATGCTTTAAATTACAGAGCAGTGAGCTTGTATTCCAGATCCCAAAGCTGGTGGGAGACATTGTTCAATGGACACATTTCTAGAAGTGTTCACTGCCAAGGAAATGACTTTCTTTGTCGCGCATTTATGCTAGTATGTGTGTATGTCTTTGAGTGTGCACATGCATGTCTTTGTGTGTGTGTGTGTGTGTGTGCGCGCGCGTGTGTCACGCACACAGAGCCAGTCTGTTGCACTAATGAATCTCTGTGCTGATGGGCCTGGAGATGGGAGGTGACAGATCATAAATAATCATTTATGCCACTGTGTCCCGGCTCTGCACAGCAGGCCTCCAGACATGAGTACACAGCGTTACACACTACCACAGCTGCTCCAAAAATGACATCAGACAAAGAGAGAGAGAGAGAGACAGAGAGAGAGAGAGAGATGCTGAGAAAAACTACATCTTTTCCCCCCGCGGAGCCACTTTAGTGACAGTTCAGCACAGGCATGCGTTCGGCTTTGAGATATGTAGATGTATGGCAAGAGAAGAGGAATTGTGCATTTCTTAATAGAAGAGGGGAAACAAAGAACAGAAGAACAAGCAGCGCCGTGTAAGATTGACAGTAGGCGAGGAGAGGAGAGCAAAAGCATTTAGATATTTAGCCAGAGAAGGACAGTCACAGAAATAGAGAAAGAGGAGAAAAGAAAGAGAGAGAAAACAGAGGAAGGACAGAAGAATAAGAGAGCAGCACAATGAAAGATAGAGAGAAAGAGGCCATAATTAGATGTAAAAGAAAATCAAAGGCATCTGTATTGTAATGTGTGTTATTTACCTTTTAATCAATACTTAACATCCCATTAACTTTTAATGCGTGTTTCCAATTGGAATCAGAAATTGAACAGAGCAGAGGAAACTCCCTCGTGTCTCACCATTAAGCAGAGAAATGCGAGTCTCATTCAATGGGATTATTAATAAAAGAGAAACTATATCAATGAAACGCATTGCGTAGGGAGAGGCTATATGTATGACAACACACTGTCTATCCTGAACCTTCCTCGTATACATTCAAATACAATCCCTCTTACCTGATATGTACTGCATTTCCCACTCACTCCCTGATTAAATTTGCATTACTTGAGCCTAATTTTAGGTGAGAAACGCTTCTGCAAAGACTGTGGTAACTCACGCCGAATTTGGATCACTGTACAAAGAGACTTTACAAGAGAGAAGTCACTTGAATGAAAGAGAATTACAAAACGAAGTACAGTGATGATTCATGAATATAATATACCATGAGACGTGGAGCCCAAAGTCTATGAAGAGAATCAAGTTTCTAAAACAGATTTCTTTCTCTCTCTCTCTCTTTCTCTCTCTCTCTTTCTCATTTATTATGAAGACTAAGCACTCTCCCTCTCTGGCATTAATGAGCTCCCCAACCTTCTCTCTCTCTCTCTCCCTCTCTCTCCCTCTCTCTCTCTCTCTCTCTCTCTCCACCCAAGCGAAGTGAAGAAGGGAGAGAGTTCAGACAAGAGGAAACATTTCCGTTTAATTTATAGCTTCCGCCACAGCACCAGAATACGCCCGACTACATCGTTCAGTGGCGTTTATGATGTATAAAATTAAATTACACAGGAACACCGGCACACACAAAGACCAACACACCTTTACTTATATTCTCACTCCGATGGCTTTTAAAAGGTGCTCTTCCTATTTCAGAATATTACTGAACTTCTCTTCAACCCCCACCCCCCCCCCCCCCGCCTCATCCCCCACTTCTCACAGTCACACTGAACAAACCAATAGAAGTGCAGGAAGGGGGAGTGGGGAATGAAGCACTGTAGTCACATCAGGCAGCTGCAGCTGGTTAACTATGCGTAGCCTCTAGTGACTCTCTTCTAATGATGTTTTAGCACTGTTTGAGTTTACTAAGTGGGTAAAACACAAGAGAAGAGCATATGAACCACAGTGAAGGCTATAACAGGCTATATGGGTAAATATGTAGCCTTGAAAGTGAAGTAAGTTTGTCCTTTGCAGTGCTTATGGATGTTGGGTTGAGCGGCACTGAATGTTTTGGTTCATTCCAACATTATGTTCAGCCACAAAACACACGATATGAGGTAGATTGGTGATTTTACTCTTTAACGGTTTTGATTGTGTTCCACTTTTGATGTGGAGCGTTCAGCTCTCGGCTGACAAAGCCTGGCCTGATTAACGTTCTCTCTCTTACTGTCACAACCTCTGTCTCCCCCTCTTTCCCTCTGTTCTCTCTCTCTCTCTTTCTTTCTGTCTCCCCTCAGCGGCGACCGGCCACCTCTCTGTCACTCTTTCTCAAAATATGCTGAGTAATTCTCCTTCCCCCTGGTCTGCTGCTGAAGGAAATGGGAGAGAAAGAAAGGAGGGGGGGGGTTGGTTGGGGGGTGCTGACGTTACCCAGCTCCCAGGACTTGGCCGTAAATGAACTCATTTTTCATCTTGCCTCCCCCGTTAATGACTGGCACTTTCCTCACGCAGAGCGCTCGGCCTCTGAAGAGCAGCCCGTGTGACAGAGCACCATTCATCTTCACATGACGGGAGCGCAGGGCCACGGGAAGGCAGACAGCCAGACGTACGGCCGCCGCCAGACACACCGAGCCCGGCCCGCGGTCGGACCCAGAGTGACACAGGGGGGAACGGAGCCACGGGCAGGTCCGTAATCTCTAAATACCTGACACTAAAATGGTGTCTAGTCCTAAAGACTGTCGTTCTCTTGTTTTTTTTTTTCAGAGGGTTTTTCTTTCCTTTAACCCGGCCTAATTAAACACAGCGCTGTTAAACGAGGACAGGAAAAAGAATGGTGAGGGGGGGGGGGGGGGGGGGGGGGGGGGGGGGGGGGGGGCGGGGGGCATCTTTGGTTTTAAAAGAATCATGATGTATGTCTGAGATCAAAAGATAAAGCGTTGGAAATTGGAACAATGGCGCTGTTTAAGTTTGAAAAGCAGCATTACATTATGTGTGTCTGTGGAAAAGAACATGAAATGAATAAATTATCTCTCCTTACCTGTAATTACATGTAATTTGAATATCCATTTAATGCTAATCACAAGGTCAAGCGATGAGACTGTCCTTGGTGAACAACAAAGCAGCTGGAAAAGAGAGGCAGTTTGACTGCCATGGGGATACTGCTGAAAACAGGAAAAGACGGAAGGCCATTAAATATGCAAGTGTGTGATGGAGGCAAACATCTCCCACTGTCAGACACAAACATAATTGTGCTGCCCGGAGTTCCCCCCTCTATTATATTACCTTTTGGGTAGATGATAAATCACAGCCATAAAACAACGTTATAATGAGATGACAAGAGCTCAGGTCAGAGTTTAGGCATTGCAGAGAAAACAATGTGATTCCTTCATTTAAAAGTCGCAGTCATTATGACGGAGAACTATTTTTCTTTTCTCAGAGCTGTGACACAGCAATACTCTTGGTGCTCCACCACGATATTGAGGCATTTGTTTACACTCACATTCACTCCTGCAGGAAGTCTGGCAGCTACAGACCAATCAACAGAACCTAACTGTAAGCCATTACAGAGGGAGGGGGGAAAAAAAACCCAAACAAACTCCAAAACAATTCCAAACTCATACTCTTATTGTGGCTTAAATCATAATGTTCACAAGTTTGATTACTTTAATTTGACCAAAGCATTTAGTTTCAGTGTAATACGCAATCCGTTTGTTTTTTTTTAATGATAGTAATGACAGGATGTGTTTTCATCACTTTCACGTGAGTTTAATGCCAATGACCCTGCTTTGAACTATTCTGTATGTATTAGAGAGGATAAGACACTGTCTTAACATGAATGTGTACTGTTCCATGTTTGGGGAGGGGGGGGTTGAGGGGCAGGCTGGGGGGGCAAAGATGGAAGAGAACTCCTTCTCCTCTTGTGGCAGATGGACGGAGCTTAGAGTGACACTGGGCAAGGCAGCTACACCTGGAGGAAACGGAGTGAGCACAAGTGCACCTGTGGTCATCAGCAAGTGCAGAAACACGCCAGCCGCGCTGGAGAACGCCATGCCAACAAACACCATGCCAACCAAGCTGGACGAGGCACATGCCAGAAAGCATGGCAACACCAAAATTGGAAATACATTAACAGCTGCAGCACAAGCAAAATGAAAGGGGAAAAAAAAAAAACCCGTCGAGCTATCGTCTACAACCAATCAGAATATATATTAATCACATACACTGCGTGTGTGTAAGAACATACATACAATCATCATAACCATATTGTAACATTATTAGAATTTTATTCAGCTGTCAAGCAGTAATTGACACATTTCACGAAAGATAGGGATCATTAGTGAAAGTGAGGTGATGCTAAGGGGACAACAAAAGCTGAATTAAAATAGTCTTTGGTTTAAAGCAGCCTTTTGGTTTGACCTAAGCACAGGCTTAAGGTCACAATTTGATTTTGCCGAGTAAACACCTCCGGCCTATGTCTGGGCCCAAATCAGGAGCGTGTTTGTGTTCACCTCACAGGCATTTTCATTTTTAGACTTTATCTGTCTGTCGCACACAGAACACGCACGGCATAAAGACAATGTACAAAGTTCACCAAACAGTCAAGAAATTCGATGTACTTTAAGGAACAAAAGATGATATTAATATAGACGGGAGGTGCGATCAGATTACAGCCGGGCTGTCTCCCTGTCTGTCGGGTCAGATAGGTCCGTGAATGACGGAGACAAAGACGGGTTCTGTGCCCGTTTAGAGGGGAAGGATTGCGGATAAAGGTTATGGACAGCGATAACATGTTCTTAATGAAACCTGTCCTCAGTGCTGGGCTCCGTTATCTCACTAAAGACGGCAGGGATTCCAGAGAGAGAGGGGCCTTATGCTGGATGTTAACCCTCCCTCAACCCTGCTCCGTCGGTCAAGCCTGCGGTCGCTTCCAGACCCCCGGCCAGTCAGAAGTCATTACATCCGCTATTAACTCCGCTCAGCGTCATTAAGCATGCAAATTGAAGGGGGACGACGGTTCAGAAAACTTTTTAATGTACAATCCCCATCACGCATCTAGAACCAAAGCAGCAGCTTTCACAGATTAGTGTCATAACCATGGAAGTCAGTGATCAGAACCACCTCACTACCACCTGCCCAAGTCTCACAACAACTTCATCCATTTCCTCCTGCATCCTCCCGTCCTCCCTTCCTACCTGCATCCTGTTCTTTCTCCTCCCAAATAAATACTCAGCTGAACAATATGACATACAAGTAAAACATACATGAACACAGAAAATTGCAAGTGCGCACAAGCACACACACACACACACATACACGTCGCATCCACATGAATATGCAATGCCTCATCTGAAACATGTAAGCATTCTGCCCATATTCTTTTTTTTTTTTTTTTAATTTTCTATTTGTCATGCAAATCTAAGCTCGACTGAATTTTCATGTATATTTACATATCTGCAGATCTGATGTTTTGCATATGAGGGCTCTTCTGGTCTCTCAATTTAAATATCACTACAATCTTTCAAAGTTTCACCCTTCAATAAAAGATAATCGGACTACAACTATGTCCTCTTTAAAATGAATTTTCCCTCTCACCCCCCCACCCCTTCCACGTACCGAAGCAATCATATTAGATATCCAGAATGCAAATAGCTGTAACATAATTCATATTCCCCCGAAGCCCACGCGCATAAGGGAAACATTATTTGGAACATATCGCCCTCTATCGGTGTACTTAGGAAGTGATTGATTAAGCGGGTAAATTTCAAAGAATCGTTGCGGATCACTTTGATATTGAGAGAACGTTCTTTTGTCAGTAGTCGTGTGCTACTCCTGGTTAAGAAAGAAGTGGAGGGTTTTCTGGTGAAAATGCATGTAGATAGCCTCCTTTCTAAGTATTCTCTTACCTGCATTTTGCAGGCCTACCGGAAGTTTTTGGCAGAACTCGTCAACAGAAGGAAGGTGCCATGGGCACAAACGGAAGACAAATTGAAACGTGACACGTACATGTATAATGCATTTAAACTTTGGTACGCGGGAGGGAAACAGGAAAGTAGTCCTCTGGATCTTACGTGCTTTTGGTAGCTTTGCATGCTTTCAATGTAGTTTCAAAGTAAATCAATACGTTTACGACGAAGGAAATATAAGCTTGTATCACTGGAAAGGTCATGCGCAGATTAAGTTTTGAGAAAGCCTGAGACCTTAAACTAGAACGATGTCCGTGAACATTCTCAGTCATCCACGGATACCACTGGCCAACGTATTACAATACGTTATCACATGATCACATAGCATCTTTTTGTTGTTGTTGTTGCTGTTAAACTTTACAAGAGATGAAGAATACATTGCCCCTCCTGCTGTCCTTGTAATTTGTAGCGATGACCTCGTCATGCACCACATAGACATACCAAAAACAAGATCCCTTTACAGCACCTGTTCCAGTGGAAATATTTTCAGTCTTCTCTGCTGCTTAGCAGTGAAACTGAATATCAATATCCACGGCCTGCCATCCAATCTGTAACTCTAACAGCTATCTAGTCCTTTTCTGAAAAATTGTCATTATTGCAACTTCAGGCGCTGACTATATTATTTACTTTGCTTTATGAGGTGAAATTAACAGAACTGGCTCAGATCCTATTTTTCCCCTCACATTTGGGGCATAGCCAAGAAATAAGTTGGAAGTGACAACGGCTTCAAATTTCCCTCCCTTTTCTTTTAGGAACTGATTAATGAAATCAGGTTTTGTATGACAAAAGAACAAATAAGCCCCCCCCCCCCCCCCCCCAAAAAAAACCAAACAAATCCAAAATGTTTGACAAGCCTCGTTTGGCTGAAACTCTGAATGCCTCATTCATTTTCTGTTCTTTCTTTTTTTTTTTCTTTTTTTTTTTTTATCTTGACATCTCAAAGAGTATTCTCCACCTACTCTTTTGTTTGATCTCATATTGGCGTGACTCGGTTAGAAACTTGCTTGTGCTAACTGACGGTATGTCGCAGGCAGAGAGAGGGCCAGGGGCCAAGTGCATGACAGGTGGAGGCCTAATCAAGCAGAAAATGAGGCCTTTGGAGGCGAACGCGGAGAAAGAGAGGAGCAGACTGATGAGGGGTGTCCACAGACACAACCAGGATTTGACCCGAACGAAACTGGATCACCTCAAGAGCCTTTCAGTGGTCAGAGTGACCCTATCCAACTGGATCACCTCCGCCATCATCTACGTCTGAGTGATGGAGTCTTTATTCATACCTCTGATTGTCAATCAGGCCAGGTGGCTGTCTGTTTCAACCCATTCAGCCATCAGCCCTCAACAGATACCTGAAAACATGTTTGCGTGACCTGCATGTCAGCTCTAAGGTCATCAGACCTGGTTGTCATTGAGATGTGGACGTAATCAGGTCCTCATCTGTTCAAAATTGTGTAAAAGGTTTTTTTTGGGAGGGTTTTTTTTTTGTAAGTTTGAGTCATATGTGGTAAATATTTAGGGATCAGTGTAGCTTCTACAAGCGTTTGAAGACTTTTTAATTTGTATGTGCTTTATAGGAGGAGTGACAATCTCTGTCATCTCACTGTGACACAACAGACACTGAGATTGTAGTGTCGTGATGGTGTCTTGCAGACCAGCATAAGTTTTTCTTGAGGAAAATGAGAATCGCAAGAGGAGGATAAACAGGTCAATATTCCAGTGACTTTCATAAGGCAATATTGCTCTGTGTATGTGCATAGCAGCACAGAAGCACCATCGATTGGCAATAGGGCCCTGGCGGGAGTTGGCCAATTGATGTTTTAGATCGTTCTTTAGATGGCAGCCAAACTGATGAAATTCACACCACTTCAGTTACTTCCTGCTGTTTCAGCTGCTCTCATTCAAAGGGCGTTGCAACAGATGGACATCATACAATTGACTCAACTTGCTACTATAACTTTTGTTTCCCCAACATCTAAAAACTTTGCAGAAAAAAAAAAATGAAACCTCAGAGGTTATCATATTAGGCTAGAGCAGCCGATGCTACATTTCTCAGTTCATAGTCCACTGAAACTCAAAGGAAAAAGAAGAAATTGCTTAATGCTGCAAAATAGATGAAAACAATGTTTGTACTATCAGTCAGCAGTTTTATCTGGATAGGTGACATTTGGGTCACACTGAAACATTAATGCTTGGTTTTTTTGAAATACTGGCCATGGTTAGAGGGTAGTATTTGTGTGTCCCAAAATTTGAATGAATCTTTAATAGCTTATTGTACCGCTTAATAAATACATAACCATATTGTACACTGCAATATTATGCTGCTTGTAGTTTTGTAACTCAGGCGTTGCGTACAGTTTCCTACATTATGGCGTTTTCTCCCAGCAACACAAACCTGCTTAAACTATTCTTGGCTTCACATTTTCTAAGAGATTGTGCATGGTCATATTTTCAATGAGTGTGTGAAATATGCCCAGACATGCTGTATAAATTGAGTTACATTGTGAAAATATCCTCATTCGTTCATAGATGGGGTCTGGTACCGGTAAATTGGTAATCAACTCTCTAGATATTGAACATTTTCTCATTTCTCTCGTCAGCGCGATGGGCATATCTTCTTGCTCTTGTTTGTTTACACTTTGTCTTGCACTGCATAGTTTTGAATGTGATTCACCCAAATCCATTTTCGCACAAACTGTTGGGCATTCTTTACTGTTAAATTGAATAACTTTGTTAACATAAACATCTATTAATGCATTATCATGACCAGTACTCAAACAGATCATTAAACCGTCTCAGAACAATATTCCAGTAAAAGAGCCAAACAGTGAGATTCACTTAGAGCCCTAACACTTTGGAGACCACCCCCCCCCCCCCCACCCAAAACAAAAAAGAAAAAAAAAGGATTTTTTTTTTTTAAGCTTCCAAAGCTTCACTCTGTCTCACAATGTCCAGACAAAGAAAAAGGGAAAACCTGAAAACTCTGGAAAAAAAAAAACTGAAGCTGAGAGTTATAAACCACAACAGAAGGGAAATCAGTTCCCTCAGCTGTGGCCATATGTTACCAAGGTGATGTTCCATGAAATCAGTCCCGCTCTTAATATCTGCCAGCTCTTGAATATCTGAGGCTGGAGCTGCTCTTCTGCATGTCCATCTGGGCAGCAATAATAGCACTCAGTCAAAAGCAGAGTAAAGTCTATGAGACACAGTGAGTACACACTACCCACACAAAAAAAGAGACGTTTGATCTGTCTTTCAGCATGATTTACAGTAGTTTCTCTTCAAATCACATTCTTTTTTTTTTTTTTTTTCTTTTTTTTTAAAATTCTGATATAAGGATTTTCGAGGTAATCTTTTTCTCATGCATGTCGATCAATACGTAATAACTTAAGAGAATGATAAACTTAATATTGAGTCAATAAAATATTGTCTCATGTTAGTCTGCATGCTTGACAGGGCTTTAGTAATCTGGGTTGGGATACATAATATGTCTTCTGTATAAAAAGTGTAACAGTTTGGAGAGTTGTTTGACTTTGCTGAGCTCTCTATATAATCAGTGAAATTAACATACCTTTCAACAAGCAACTGGAGCAGTGGTTGTACAGTGTGTTAAATTCAGTGGAAAGTTCTGTTAAGTTCTGTCTGCAATGCCAATAACAGACAACAGGCTATGCAGCCCAAACACGTATGACAGGCGAGTGAATGGCCGTGTGCTGGCGGACAGAGATTTGCTGTCGGGGGCGTGGGATGGGGAGAAGGGGTATGGGGGGGGGGGATAGTAGAAAGGAAGTGGGAGAAAAAAAGGCCTTTTGTCCCTTTCCTTCCATTAATCTGAGGACTGTAGAGAAATGCCAAGGGGATTAAATGTGTTACTCCAAAAGCTTTTTTCCTCTCGCTGCTCCGACTGCAAATTAAAAGATGGGGAGGGGGTACGGGTGGGGGGTGGGGTGGGGGGAGAGCGTTAATTGCTTGCCAATCGATAATTCTATAATTACTTTGTGACAAATGGCTGGCTAGGAGAGATGGGGATGGAGGAGAAAGGGTGGGGGGGAGGGGTGGGGGGGGTCAGGTGTTGGTGGAGGTGTTTAAGGGGATTGGCTGCGATCAGAAAAGGAAATATTTGCTTTTGTGCCTACAAGCGCAGCCGCCCCGGGCATTGTGACAGGGAATTTGTGTCAGGTTTAAACAAGAGGCTGAAGCCTCTGGGGAACTTCTGTCTGGGGGCTTTGAACGGAGTGAAATAGAGAGAAAAATAGAGAGTGCTGGTGTCGCTCTCCAGCCTCAGCACGAGAGAGAGTCTACGGAGAGAATGAGGATGGAGGGAAGACTTCAGATGCCAGCTCCAATGCAACACATTTTAGCTGTCTTTCGAAACCCCACCCCCTACCTTCTTTTTCCTCTCTCTCACTCTCTCAAGATGTAGCGACTAAAGTGTTCCACACATCACATGAACCATTACCCCTGAATACAACCTGTCAGTGGAAACTCATGAATAATTGTTAAAAGGAATATTCTTTATAGATGTACATTTTGAAATGATTTTCAGCCATCAGAAACATTTTAAAAAAAAAAAACGCTCTAAACTGCAGCTCATAATCCACGCAAATGTAGTCGCGAGATACCGTCAATGTCGGGACGCCACAAAGACCCAAAGCGTTTCATCAGTTCATCTCTCTCATATTCAAAAAGAAAATTTGGATTTACCCTTGAAAAAAAAAAAGAAAGCAAGAAAGAAAGAGGGACCACAAGGAAAACCTCAGTAAACCATCCGTACCCCCTACCCTCCGCAGCCACAGTCAGACACATGACTGTGGGGGGGGGGGGGGGGGGGCGCCGCGGAGGGTAGGGGGTATGGATGGTTTACTGAGGTTTTACTTATAAAAAAAGATAAAATAAGAAAACTGATATGCAGAACAACTTTAGAATGAAGCTACTATATTTGGTAAACAGGGACAGACACTAACTCTTCATGAAGAGGCCTCCGCAGACTGTTGTTCTTGGCGCCCCCTGTGTGTTGCACGGACAAGGGGAGATAGTAAGAATGGCCAGCTGGAGATTGATTGCGCAGGTTTGGCCAAGTCAAATCACCTGTCAGGCTGCCTTTGACATGGAATCCATTTTGTTGCATACAGCCATTAACCTTGAAACACTCAGATTTATTTCTCCTCCCAACGGACTGGGCCTCGACCTGTGTCCATCGCCACCAAGCCACTGCTGAGTTTGAATGTTTCCCTCGTGCTTCACTTTTTCTCTGCAAATTCTTTTATTGTGTCTGACATCCAGATTCTTCTTTACAATGGACGTGTTTGCATGCGGCTAGAGTTTTAATAAGCCCTCCAAAACATGGTGTTACTTGACGCCAGTTAGGTTTCCTTCTTTTCATTTGAAACCTGAATTACACTACCAGTTTCTACAGACTTCGTCTGTGCTTTCTGTATGTATTGTGGCTGGTTCAGCATTATTTCACAGTGAAATACTTTAGAGGATGTGCTGAGAAGACAGGAGTATCACTGTAAGATGCTTACCTGTTCGTGTCAGGTTTGAGTGAAACTTTGAGTGAAAAAGTTGCAGCGACAATAAAGAGCATCCAAAGCAGCTTTTCTGAACCGTTTAGAAAGTGTCTCGCCCTCTGTGTTTGATCCCGAGACAAATATACAGTAACTGCTTCTTAGACTGTCACGTTTGATCTTAAAAATGTATCGACAAAGTTGATTCTGTCACCTTGCAGAAAGCTTTCAAAAATGTTTGGTGACTGAACAAAGACGAGACATTGTACATGAAACAAGACAATTAAAGGAGTAGCTGCACTGATAGAAACATCCAGGACTGTTGTGCTGTTTTGCTCATTTCAAGGCTGGTACGAGAAGTCACAGTACGTTAGACTTCACATTCATTTTTGCGGCAGCTATCTCTTTTCGTTTTCATTCAGTGCCAACAACAAGACAAGAAAAGGAAAACAGAGGAACAAAATGAGGCGTATGATCCCTGCATGCGCCAATTGATGTTCTGCCGCTGGAGTCAGTTCAGACACCCCCGTATGGAGTTGTGTTGTGTTGTGTTGTGGGGTTTTTTTTAGGGGGTGGGGGGGTGGGGGGGCTACTGAAGTATCAGAGAAGTTTAATGAAGGGCAGTGGGAGGCAGACTGAGCCACTGTGCCATAATAAAGTCAGGCATGGACCACTGAGCCTCTTACTGCACGAGAATAGCAGGGAGTTGGAAATCCACTGCATCTACCAGCTCAAATTGGAATACATTTGATAGACAATATATATATTTTTTCTTCACTATTCATAGTGTTTCTGCCAGATCTCTCCTACTCAACCTCTGCCTTGGGTAAATAGGGTAGCATAGTAATGCTTCTGTAGAAGTTTATGTGTGTAAACTTGAGGTGAGACAAGAAATATCTGTTTGTTTGTTTGTTTGTTTGTTTTGGGGCTTTATTTAGAGATGGTGTTTGGGGGATTGCTTGTACAATATGGTGTGAATTGTTGCGTCTTTTGATTAAATAAGAGAGATTTTAGGTAATTATAATGCACTTAAAGCAGCCATGGCAAACTGTTAGGAATACACCAGAGATATACTGGCAAAGAGAAAGGACAATGTTTTAGAACATGGTTATGTCTTACAAAATTTAAGACTATTTACAGAATTTCAGAAATCTGTTCACAGAATATGAATGAAAAAAGTTCATAATATCCTGGGTACATGTGACCAGGGAAAAAAAAAAGAAAGGCTGGTTATTAGACAATATATACTTATATAGAGGGTCAAGATCTTTTTTATGGTATCCATATACTCTCTCGCTCTCTCTCTCTCTCTCTCTCTCATGGAGGTGTTTCAGAGCTGTGCTTTTCTGAGGTTATTTAAGATCTTTATCCTATTAGGATCTTGTGTATCCTAAGTTCTTTAATAGTCCCATTGACTTGTTCAAATGGCAACAATAACAAATGACCAAAGTTTTTTGTTCCTGAAAATGTTTCACACAAATTTAATTAAAACTTTCTCCTCCGGCAGTGTGGGTTTATTACATAATTTACATTTTTTACAAAAAAAAAAATGCTGAGTATGAATGTGGAAGTCACAATGCTAAGTAATCAAGATCTGGAGTAAGCATTTATCACTGCCTCTATAAAACTGACACACCGTCACATCCTCTCACACTGCTGCCTTCCAGTTCAACAGATCAGCGTTTGACTTCACCCCTTTACTAATTATAGGTTTATTGGACTTCTTGTCCGAACATTCTACACACCTGTTCATTGCTCTTAGCCCTCATTGCCTTGCCTGCATATATACCCCCTTGTTTCAATTCAGTCATTGGTGAAATTTCTTCTTCTCTTGAGTTTCTGAGCTGTGTTATGTACTTGCTCTAGTTATTTTACAACACTTTGTGTTTTGGATTACTTTTCAGCCCAGCCCTCTGTACTGTGTTTGCCATTGTTTTGACCTTTGCCTGTTTGACTGAGGTTTGCATGCAATTAACCCACTACTAAGAGCATGCATGCTGCCTCAGAAATAAGGCCTTATTTGTCCTAAACCTAGGAAAAACATTTGTAATGACATCTGAATCAAATGTAAATAAATAAATAAACATCCTATATCCAACTGCATTGTTCTACATGTTGGAAAATTATAAACTCGATCAGCACAAATGTTCATGTTTGCAATTTGTTACTTGCTAGGCAAAATCTATCACATTATTTTAAAATGCATAGGATTTATGTTCCCAACAGGATAAGCAAAAGTCAACTATTACTACAAATAGGTATGATCACAAGTTATGCCCGTCTGCCTCTCCAAATATTAGAGGCTCTAAGATCATGCTAATGGCAATAAGCATTTATACTCTTTCCTTGTCCAACACAAAGTCACTCTAAAGAGTTTTTTGTGCCTCTGGAGAACATTATGTGTGGAGTAATTAGCTTTTAAAACTGCAGCTGAAGTGCACGACTGCAAATGAAACACCCCAGTACTACTGGGATACATTCAATTCAGTCTAATTTCCCATTGCCTGGTGTCTTTGCACTCCACTCAGAAATGAGTTGGTAATGGTCTAACTTTTCCTGTGTATTTTAATGGAAGGCCCAACGGTTTCTCGTTTATCTGCAAAACGCGCGCTCTCGCATTTCCATGGTGTCTTTAATGACTACTGAGAGGATTTGAGAGCCCCATAATCTCATGATGTGCTGTCTGGGACCTCTCTGCAAAAATGAAGCCCCGTCTCGAATACACGCGCCACACCTGTTGGCATTAACGCCATTGTATTCGGACAGAGAGGTTTCAAGTGGTGGTTGACAGATCTATCACAGCAAGTTGAAAAAAGTTGGATCTACACAAAAGAACATTCTTTTCAGAGGAGATATGATCAATTTTATTTTCCCTTTTCCCTAATGAGCTTTCTTTCTTTCTTTTTCTTTCTTTCTTTCTCTCTCTCTCTCTCTCTCTCTCTCTCTCTCTCTGTCTGTTGATATGACTTGAGTGAAATGATATTAATCAGCCAGGCTAATTTGCACTAAAGAATTACGGAAAGTTTTATGCTAGATTTGGATAATGATGGAAAACCAGTTTTGAAAGGCACATCAAACTTCCTGTGCTTCATTTGTGCTCAAATCAGCACGGAGGACTCATTAACTGCTTTGCATAAGCCAGAGAAAGGCGTCTCACTGGCAGAGAAGAGAGGCAGACAGCACAGATAATAACTTCTCAAAAACTGAATTTAAGATTTGGCAAAGCTTGGGGAGCATGAGCTGCTGATATAAGCATAAAAATCATGACACGCGCTTCTGTGGTATGAATATGGCTGTATGGAAAATGTGGCCTTCCTCTCAGCCATTTTCTATATTTGTGTATGACCAAATGCACAAATCTTTAATTACTAGACTGTTGAAAAGTAGAGAGGAGAGATTTATTCTACATCAGTAGTCAAAAACTCCTTGGCACATTAACTATGCAGCATGGTGCTGAAGTTTGGATGCAAAAGTGCACAAAATGTTGGATGTGATCCAGCAAGTATTGCCCTACCCTGGGCTCAGGACGGTAATGACTGACACAGCAGAATGAACGAGAGTTAATGGGGCCACAATGGTGTAGCACGAGGAGAGATGAACTTCACTGAACACCCAGATGGATGAACCTCGATGGGGAACGGGTGAGGTTTGTTTTGCTTAAAACAACTAACTTCATGGCAATGCTGTGCGGAGATCCATAGCGAGATGAGGTTTTTTTTTGGGGAGGGGGGGGGGTACAAGGTGTCCTCTCAGAGGTGTCCCAGAGCAGATGGAGGTATGAAGAGAAGGGGAGGGGGTACGTGCAGGGACCCTGGCAGACGGACAGAGAACTGGCTGTCACATACGCAGAGCTAAGTGACAGCTACCAGCACATGGTCCTATTCCTACAATATGGCACCTTGGCCTGTGTCATCACAGGCAAGATGGCAAGCCGTCAGTCTCTGGGGAGCCGGGCCGTGACGCTGCACGGCAATTTTACCCCTTTGTGCTCCTCCGGACCTGACCCCTATTATTGGCTCTCTCACGCATTAAACAAAGTGTTGTCTGCCTGAGTGCATCCAGACAAATATATCACCAGATGTTGGAGGTGGCGTCACCGCAGTTTTAAAAAAATAGAGAGATAAAGAGCAAAAAAATAATAACTGTAATTGACAGCGATACAGTAATGACACTTTGGTAGATCTCAGAGCATATTGGCCCTGAAATACATTAACACTGGAGATATAACTACATCTGTGGTAATTCAATTTTAGGTGCCACGCTGTGTTATGCGTGCGTGTGTGTATGGTGTACGTATACAGAGGACAGATCTGGGCAGATGTTTGATGATCTTAAAGAGCTCGCGAAAGGGCAAACGTGCTGCCTGGGAGTGCTGTAATATTGATTAGTGGTGGGCGAATAAGGCTCTGGTGCCATCATTCCACAATCTCTGTTTGTTTATTCGCTCTGCCTTCTGCCCACCCCACCCACTACAGGACGTCATCTGTTAAATTTAGAACCAACTAGAGAGCTAATATGCAAATCAGATCAGATCCACCGGCTCTTTTGAGAAAACTCTTGGATAGTCCAGCTTTAGTTTTTAATCACCCACTTCAAAAAAAAAAAAAAAAAAAAAAAAAAAAAAGAGACAGAAGAAAACAACAACAGAGACACTTAATCCTTTACTCCAGTTTCTCCACAAATAAACAGAACAAAACACAGGAAAGATATTTGGGAGGAAAAGAAGACTAGATAGACAGCTTGGGAGACAGCCAAGGTCAATTAACTTTTAATATAGTTAGCGCTGTGTTTCTTTCATTAGTTCGTCCGATTAGTTGGAATAAAACATTTCCTACTTTTATGAGACTTTTTTGCACCTTTTGTTAAACCCAGCTTGTTTACCCAGGCCTCGTTGTTGGTTCATCACATCACATTTTATGTGGAAGAGAGTCTTTGTTGAGTGTTTGGGAGCTAATCATTCAGTATGCAGTTCTATAACCCCGGCCAGTTTGTTGGACTCTGGCTGTGCTGGGTCCATCGATCCCTGTTTTTACAGAGGCATTGTCTCAGCAGACAAAGCCTGCAGCATAAATCAACCTAACAGGCTCAGAAAGTTTCTCTGTGGGAAAGAGAAGTCTATGGACAAAGTGTTGATTGGAGGTCTCGAGGTGTGGAAGATTGAGGCCAATGTTAACCTTTGCGTACAATTTCATGCAAATTGATGTAGAGCAGCACGTTGCAGATCTAAGTGCCAGACCACTCACAGGCACTTAACCCCTGAAACCTACTACTAGATTGTTAAATTGCCTTCTTCTGTCGAAGGCAGATTTTTGGTCACCTGTATTTTTTTTTCTTTTTTTCACTTAGCTGGAAGCTTAAAGTCCAGGATGTTGTTTTTTTTTTTTTTCATTCTGTGTATCACACAAATGTTCATATCCATGACTCACAAAGTCCTGGCTTGGTGTCAAATTCTAAACTGTGTGTTTGAGGTCACAGTTCCCACTGCGACCACACAGAGCGACATCTCACACAGGAACTACTCTATTCATTTCTCTTTCTAGCACAAAAACTACATTGTTTCAAAGGCAACCAAAGGATTTTTATCTCTAGTGTACCATCTGCAATACATTTACCATCGACACTGCTCGAAAAGCCATAAAATCACCATTATGGCACAACTGGAGCTGATAGGAAATTCATTTAAAAAGCGCATTATGTTGGAGTGCTATGCATATATTTCTTTTCCTCCCTTTTCTAGTTGATATCTTCAGCTTTGCTCCATGGGAAATTCATTAGCTCCTTACGCTGGGCTTGGAAATAAAATTCTGGCAGACTTTGTCACTTCTTTTCCATTTTTTTTTTTTTTGTGAAAATTAATTAGAGGGCAGACACCAGAGCTGATGTGGTAGGTTCTATTCTGACAGCTGTTTCTTTTTTTTTTTTTTTTTCCATAGTATCATTATTTTCTGCTGTTGTTGTCACTTTAGTAACGCTCCATGCATCCAAGGGATTGAAGTATTGATCCACTCAGACCTTTTAAAAATTCTGGATTAAATTTGTTTGTCTCTCTGTTCACCGGTCATGGTTTTAAAAAATCCTGTTTACCATGTGAAGGGGCCTGTATTGAATTTATTGTCCCTGTGGTGTTACGGTCCATTTCTTTGTATCTCTCACTGTCTCCTGCCCTCTCTCTCTGAAACACATACATATAAATACACAGTTATAGACAGTTTTAATAAGCTGCTGTACTCACTTCTACATTGAGGGTTGTATAACCATTGCAGAAGCCAATTCCACCAGTCTGAGTGCATTAGCCACCTTGACCAGTCTGACCACCATAGAATCATATATTTCTAAGACCCACAATTCCTATGATAATTCAGTGATACACAATAAGTAGCCTTCAGTAATTGTATGTTCACAGAAAAAAACACGTCGCATAAAAATACAAAAAAATGTTGTTGTTTTTGGGGTTTTTTGCTTTTTTTTTTTTTTTTGCATGAGGTTACTGATGTTGCATTGCAAAACCGTTGGTCATTGGCTAGTGTTTCCTCTCCCTGCATGCCCTGCCCCCTATCATTATAATCTTTTCTCACTGTGATTTAAAGTAGAGTGGCTTATTGAACTCCTGGCAAAATACCCAAGAGAGTTCACGCCCTCTTGTAAGAAAGGTGATTGGGTTTTTTTTTTCTTCTACTGGTACAGGTCAGGAAAAGGAGCATCTTGCTGATATAAAACATTGATCAACATTGATTTTGTGTGTCTGCGTGTGTGCTAGCTTCTCTGTCTCCTCTTTGGGTACCCTCCCTCTCTCTGTCTCTTGGCTGCACAACCAAACGATGTTTACTCCTCCGTGTCTTTGTGGGCGGCGTTTTATCTGAGCAGAGGATGGTGTAAAATCTATACCATAGATAAATAGAGGGGAGAAAATGTAACATTATTAGAAAGAAAGTAAGAACTATGTTGAGGAAGAGAAAGAAGGATTGCATTTTATTTTTTGTCCACTGAGAAATACAGGTGTCCTCTTTGAACATTATTTTGGGCCGATTTTTGCTAAAACAAAAACAAACAAACACACAAAAAAGAATAGTACATTTTTTCCCACTAAGCATATACTTGTCTCATCCTTCAAGATAACTGCAGTAAGCACATTGGAATGTAGGACATAATCTAGAAAGAACAATGTCAGTTTCTTTTATTAGTGTTGATGATTGATGATATGCTCCATTATTTTTATTGTTAAAACTGTAAAAAAAAAAAATTAAATTAAACGAGTCAAGTATTTTTATGAAAACAAAGAAAGTTCCTTTTTTTTGCCATAGGAACAATGAAGGCAAGTATTCACGGTGGAGCACAACCCTGTATTCTGGAGTCAGTGACTCAGACAGGGAGTTTATACCCCTCAGTGGAGGTCTCTCCTGGCCTCTGCTCTCCCACTGGATGCAAGAAAGCTGTGGAGGCCACAGGACTAAAAATCCCATCAAGCCACAGTTCCAGGTCTACGCACAAGAAAGATGAAGCGTGCTAGCTCATCAGGGGACACAGCCAAGCCCTAATGCCTCTCCCCCTTCATGTCCTCCCTCGCTCACCCTTCATCTCGCCGCAGTCTCTCCCTCTCTCTCTCTCTTCCCTTCTTCAGCAGAGAACCGTACGCCCAACAAGCCGGAACCCAGGACGCTAGCCCCAGGAGCTGTCCCTCGCTTGTTAAATAAAGGCGCTGACTGGCTGATTGATAGACCCTCACCAGTCCCTGCCCCTCACACGTTTCCTGGTTCAACGCCTTAAATAAGAATCCTTCGCTGGGCAGCCTGGCTTCGGCGTTCGTTAAATCTGGTATTTGATGGATGGCACCAATTTTCCGCCAAACCCAGATGAGCCACCTAAGCACCTTTTTTTTTTTTTTCTTCTCCCTCCTTCTCTTCCTCAGGTAAATCCCCTGTGCTGGGGAGGACAGGAGTATTCTAAAATGGTATCAATCAAACCAAAGGCCGCACTGCCGCAGTGCAATGTTTCAATTATGCTCACGCTCCCATACCCTTCCACTGCATCAGAGCCTGACACCCCGATCTTGCCCCCAGGCCAAAAGGAAGCACTCAGTCTCCCAAACAACACTGGTCCCACCTCTTTATCTTTTTAATTCATTTTGGGGTTATTTATGATCTAGTCTATCAGCCTATGTGCTGCACCAGACCCCTGGAGCTGACAGATGCTGCCATAGCCGAAATAAGCGGCTACTGCTTTTGTGGTGCACCGTTCACGCTGAAAGGCATCATTGGGAGTCCAAAGAGGCTGAGCTTTGTCAGTCTGGCACAGCGGGAGACAGGCGGGTGAAAAAGTTAAGCAGGTGCAAGACCATGGTCTCTGGTGTGTCAGGTTCATTTGTTACCCAGCGAGGACACACACATTCCCCTCGGACGGTGCTTGGCACCAGCAGATGTGAGGTCACTCCAGTCAACACAGAAAACCTTGGTCTGAAGAGGTGAGCTATCACTGACACGCTATAGCTCTGTGGAGAGGATTCTACATTTGATTGCTTAGAATTCAAGGCTTTTGCTGAAAACGCATTGAAATTTTTTTGTTTGCTTGTTTGTTTGTTTGTTTCACCATCCACAGTCATAATGGTGCAATGAAATGATTCCAGTTATGGTGTAGTCCTAACACACTCTAGGCACAAATTGTCCTTATTTTAAAATAAATTCACTCCATAAGTCTCCACCACCAAACGGAGAGGGTTGAATGGAGAGACACGGTCTCCTACTGTGATGCATTCTTACAGAGGGAAAGTAGGCAATGCACTTTGAAATGCAAAGAAAGGTGTAAATATGTTTTTCTCAGAGCATAATCACCTCTGCTTATCTTGATGTAATTGCCAACATGTGTCAACACCGCATTAGTAAAGAACAAAAAAAAATCGTGTTTGTTGCTGCAGATAACCGATAATAATCAACATCAAAAAATAAATATATGCCTCCTACACCCCCAACTCTTTCCAACTCTTGGCTGAAGAGAAAATGTTTAACAGTTTTCTATCAACCCAGTTTCCATGTATTGAACTTGAGCCGTTTTTGCGGTTTGCTTCACTTTGTAAAGTTTCATAAGTTATGCTGAAGGTCAAGGTGCACCGCAGGCTTCTAAGTTTCCATCTCCCACAGAAATCCTTGCCTTACACATATCCATATCAGAGCTATGCACTCCACTGACTCAGACAATCCGTCAGGACAACTGGGCCTTCATATTGAAGTGGACCGCTAGAGCAATCCTTACCATTACCAACCTCATTAATTAGCTGCCTTCTAATATCTCCCTGTGGCTATGGCTATCGATTCAAAATTCAAAGTGAAATGAGAATGGATCAATGAGCTTCTCGTTATTCCATCAGTTAATATGAGCAGTAACCCTGTGAGGTTTAACTTAGCCCCCTTTACAGAGAGAGACCTGACCAGTATCGCTTCTCAATCTCCTTGTGACATCTCACCAGGCTAAACGCAGATATGCAGAATGTCAAATTCATGGAAGGAGGCCATAAAGAGCTATTCAGCAAAAAAAAAAAAAAAGGGGCAGAAGAAAAAGAAGAGCAAGACTTTTAGAACTGGCCCTGAGTTGGTATTTGACAGGGCTCCCTGTATGGAATTGATTTAATGGGGCCAGGGGTGCATTTCCTTCCATGATAATCATCTGACATGCAATCTCACTGAATGGTCCTCTCAAGCTGTCACCCTCCGTATTCATCATATTGGATAAGTTAGTCTATTTTCTGTCTGTCTTTAGTCTGTCTTGTTTCTGTCACAGAGTTAACAGCTTTCCTCAAATATGAAGAACTTCTGAAATGACATGACTTTTGTCTCAATTGGAATGACACTGAATTTATTAAATATTTTAGAAACAATATGAATGTGTGATGTATCCACAAAAGTTAATGCATAATATTCAATATTCTTTTGCCCTCAAATGGCATTGATCTTTCTGATTATAACAAAGCTGTCTCTGATTATACATTCCTGCGAGTTTAATGTCTGTGTAAGTACATACACTCTTTAAGATTTCTTTGGATGAGGATAAATGAAAGTCTTTAAGAGTATTTCCCCAGATACACACTGAACCAAGAATCCCACATTCAAGAAAAGATGTGGAAAAACAATTGCCCTGCAGAAAAAACAAAACAAAAGCAACCCCCCCCCCCCCCCCCAAACATTCCATTTACATATCAACCAGAATTTGGGAAACCGCCTATCTTACCAAGAAACTCTCGCCAAAAAAGAAGACAGAGAAAAAAAAAACAACTTTCAAAGCTCTGTAGGCACAGAAAACCGGATTCCCCTCACCAGAGTACGCGAAGCAAATCTTTTATGCTTTTAGCGGTTAAATGGAAAGTATATCCAGTTTCAATTATTCTAAAGTCATACTTTAGCACATGTCGGATGTAGACCTCTCCTTGAAGTTTTCAATTGAAAATCGAATTCTTTAGGTCGGCCACATTTACCACTTGAATATATTATAAGGTTAGACATCATAAGATTTCATCTTGTCTCGCGAAAGCCAAAGCTTTGAAGCCAAGGTGGCAGCTGGACAAGCCAACAAACAATCTGCTTCCGTTCCTTTTCATAAGTCGCATTATGGCAAGTGGACTTTCTGGAGAAATCTGATCCTTGGCTCTTCATATGAAACCTAGAGTGTGTTCCCGAGGGGACTCACTGTATGAGACAGCCAGATACACACTCACACACACACACACACACACACACCTGGGAGGGAGAAAAGACAGGCTTGATTCACCCTGGCACACGCAAAGAACAACTGGCAGTCCTCCTCTGCAGATGGGCACACAGGTGGGCACCAGAAAGGGCAGGAGGGAAAGCAGGGGGCTTCTGCCAGGTTTGTGTCCTCCTTGTAGCTTAGAGTATGTGATTTTTTTTCCCTCTTTTTTTAGTTGAACACATCTGGGCAGAGGTCCACAATGCTTACTCTGACTTTATGTGCCAATGTGAATCTGTACTGCCCTCTAATGGACTACAGTGCTAGTGTTTGCAAATATCCCAACATTAGAACAATTACAACTCTAACAAACTGCAAACACCGTACAGTGCCTTTTTGATTTAGTTGGTTACTATTAGCATAACTAGCTACCGACATGCCATTCCATCACCAGATAGTGTAAAGAAACAGCCACATTGTATCTATGTGTGACCAAAATTAGAATTATTTTAATGCTTTGGTTAACAGATGCACAAACTTAGCATGTGTTCTCATAAATCACTGAGCATTTGTCGACACCAAGGACAAATGTGTCTTTTGTACAGGCATTTCCCCACTTCAGTGCAAGTAGAAACCAAATATATTTTTGTTGTAATCCCCTTTGGTTCAACTCTAATATATTAACCTCTGTTTTTAAGATGATTAAGAGTCTGTCTGTTCCCTGTATCTTTGAACAAAAAAACACTATCATTGGAGACTAGCAAAGCTACAAATAGCATCGATTTCTCAGAACAAAGTACAGACAGCTAATCAATGTGTGTGTGTGTCTTCAGTACAAACCATGAGCTCAGATCAATTTCAAGAGGAGGTGTCATTGACAAACAAAATAAACCTGCTCTCACGCACATTTAGTGACCTGGTTACAATGAAATTCTTCATGGATGATACAACCGCTGTCCTAATCGATCACAAATCCACAGTCAATCATTCCATCCAACAGGAATACATGTGAAAACTGTTTCACGTTTTTGTTGCACATTTTTTGATTGATCTCATTTGGGGTGAGATCATCTCTTTGAGAGGTCCTACTGTGAGAGAAAGAAAGAAAGAAAGAAAGAAAGAAAGAAAGAAAAAGGTGAGTAAATGAAGGAATGTATGAAAATAGCATATCAGTGAAAACAAACTCACTCTTCAGAAGTAAAGTATTTTAGCCATGGAATGTTCTGGACATTTTTTGCACTGGCCAACCTTGGTCCTTTACCCTGTCCTCCCCTCACTATTGTTCCCCCTCCTCAAGCCCAAATGCAACTAAATGATTTATTGATCTGGGGCAACCTCCATATAACCTGTAAATTACTTCACCACTATGTCATTATCCACCAATGATGAGAGGGCCCAAAAAATCCAGAAGATGCCATTCAGAGGAGACCTCATTCAATGCCAGAACAAAGCCTGATTTGAACTTTGATCAAACTAACCCTGCTTTGCAATAATTACTATTCCTGTGGGGCCAAAAAAAGTGTGAGGTTCAATGAATCCAGGCACCCATGACTAGCCGTTGTGAAAGCCTCTTCTGAATGTCCCAAAAGGTGGGCTCTAATCCATAGATTAAGAAAAAAAAATCAGACAGAATGAGTGTTCTGCAGCTCCTGATATTACTACTGTTTCCATAGCAGAGAACTCTTTACTGATTATACAATATGAATACTCTGAATGACCTGCTCTTGCATTTTGCATTCTATGCATTTTGATAAACCTTCTAACTTCATTATCGCATCACTTTTTTTTAAATTAGCTCCCATTCATAGACAGAGAGACTGATCCCAAGAATGTACATTTACTCAACAAATAGCCTCAGAATGATTGAGAAAACTGAGCGTCACAGCCTGCACCTCATTTTGGACTTTTAGTTTGATATGTCTTTGTGCTCTTGTTCTGTGTCTGTCTCCGCCCCTCACCTGTTCCTGTTTGTCTCATTATTAATCGTTCATTTCAACCAATCCTGTATTGCCCTGTTTAGTTCTCCTTCTATTTAAGTCCTAGTGTTTGCCTTGTACTTTGTCTATTGTTGTTTGCATATTTAGCACACTGTTACGCTGCACCTTTTTGTTATCGGTTTTGTTTCAGTTTGTACTAGTATTTTGATCTTCTGTTTGTTAGTAAAGTCCTCCGTTTTGTCACCTTCATCATTGGGTCCTGCACCACTCCACCAGCATGACACTGAGTCACCAAAAAGACTCCCAAAAGGTGCTGAATGACTTTTACCAGGAGATCCGAACATGTGTTTGAGCACTTGGCTCTACCTAAAAAGAAACAAAAAGGTGAGAACAGGACACAGCCTTATGATAACAATAGAAAAAGTAGCAGTTTGCAATTTCTGAAATAAAATAGAGCCTTGGATATGGTTAAAAGAAATCTCACATCATACTGAAGCAGGTTCATGTTAAGTTATTCAAGTCTTCTTAATACATAAATTAAAGTTATCAGTTATATTTATGCCAACTATATTCTATGGCAATAAAGAAATCAACATTTCAATTTTCTTTATAACATAAAAACTCAAATGAAAAGACCACTGATGTGACATGTCATATATTCATTGGCCAATTCCTTTTATTTTTCATCAAGCAGTAACACCAAAATGAAAAAGCAGTTGTAACCCAGATGAAGCAACTGGGTTTGGGAGAGCAAGCAGTGAAGTACAATGGCAAATAAATATTATTCATGACCAAAGAAACCAAATTCAAATGAATTAATACAGTGGAGAAAGTCAACACCATAACTCATGACCTAAGAAACCAAATTCAAATGAATTAATACAGTGGAGAAAGTCAGTGTCATAACTCACATGTATCAGCTGGCAAGTTCACAGAATTTTTTTAAACGGATGCAAAGATGCACAAAGATGACACCGTAAGACCAGCATTATGGAATGTATTTTCAATACATGACACTTTAATTTGAAACATGAGAAAGACTTTGACGGCCTCGGGAAAAATAATGGGAAAAACGTTAACATAATCAAGAAAATGACAAAAAAATGTTTAATTTGACTGCAAAAGGAGAACAATGGGAAAAGTTCAAAAGGTTTACGACTCTTTCTTCTACTGTGCCATTCCCGTCAGAGGCAGGGGAACCATGTGTGTACTGACAGTGTAGCAATGCTAATAGAATGAGCACATACTCCCCCCTCGTGGAAGACATAAATATAGCATCAGTGCCTGAATTAGCTGTGAAGTTAAGAGTTAAGGCTTACAGAATTGGGGGCACCTGAACAATTACAATTATGCACAGTTGGGATGAAGTCCAGGTTTAGCAAACAAATTATTTTAATATTAAATTGAGTTTATAGTCATATTCATCTCAATGATATGCTTGCTTAAAAGTTAGACACCGACATTAATTCTCATAAAATACTGAACACTTTTTCAACCTCAGAGGATTATAATAAAATTAAAACACCACCACCAAGAAAAAAAAAAAACTAATTAGATGATAATCTGGCACTTTTTTTTTTTTCCTGTGCTGAGTCTTAAAATATATTCATGAGTATTACAAAACATGTATTACAAGATATGAGTAGAAAAATAAGTTTCCTTGGTTAATTCCAAAACGAGTTAAGTTTTGACAAAAGCGTCTGAAATGACATTAGTTGAACTTAAAGCACTGACTGAACTGCAGATTAAAGCAAAAAGTATTAAAAACCAATGACAGGACAGCCCATCTTTTTTACACCCACTAATGAGAATGGCATACATTCCCACAAATTTGCATTTCATTGCTCTTTCACAAAGAACATCGCAACCGCCTCTGTTTCATTCAAAATACAATCCAAAAACCAGTCTCATTTCGGCTCATTTCACACATACATTCATATTCATGAATGAATTTGTGAAGAGAGAAGAAGAAGAAGAAGAAGAAGAGGAAGAAAAAGAGGAGGAAGAAGTAGAAGTAGAATTTCATTCAAACGAGGTATGCAGCAGCTTTCTTGCTCTATCTATAACACACTCTTATCGGTTCATCTGTTTGCATCATGACACAGGCAGAAATTCCAGTTTGTAAGTAGCCGACATTCATTTAGTTTCGGAGGCTTTCCGTAACGTCAGCACTCCATGGTTTATCAATGGTCTGTCAGATAAATAACGGTACACTATGTGGTAAGCAGATCACTCATTACAACACATCAAACAGAAAACTGTAAAAGTGAAACGACAGTTTTGACTTCATTATGTGTGTGTTCACACGGAGCGCTTTGAGATTCGATCCTGTCATAAAAGACATTTTCATGTTTCTGCATATTTGATGAAATTCTAAAGACAAAAACAACAGCAGCTTTGTTTCCTCCGTTGACCTCTACAGTTCACAAAGTTCAGTCCTTAAAAAGCTTATCGTTTCACAGTGTGCAAACTGTTAAAGTCGACTTGATGAGTGTAATATTACAGCTGTGTGGGAAGACCTAAAAATAGACTATGTGACAGAAGATTAACAAGGGCTGGAGGCTTTGCTGACTCTCGGGAAAGCACAAAAACAAAGGTGACAGACGAATGACAGACATATCCATTAAAACTGAAGATTAATCTACAAAATATTTAGTGCACTGCCTTAGTATCATTACAAAATTTTTAAAATAAAAATTACAACAACAACAAAAAAAAGTCACATAAAAATGGCAAGAACTCTATGTGCAGAGCCTAAATACATGTTATGACACATGAAACACGCTTAGGAGACTGTGTAAAACAAGCAATAAATGTGGCAGTATTCGATGTATGACCTGATAAATGGGTTTTTAGGATGAGGTTTAGCACGGTCGGACGGCAGAGCTTAACTGCAGAAATGCATTTGGCACTCACTGAAATCATTATATTGATGCAGTTCAGAAAGATTAAAAAGTGACATAACTGATCAGTGACATAACTGCAAGGCAGAGGCATGCAACTGAGCGCCCTGTATCCATAAAGGTGTGTCCAATCCCCCTGCTTCCATGTCACTGCTCACTGGACAGGAGAGAGGCAGATTATGTTTGGTTCACTGAACATGCCAAATTCTGAAACATCCTTTTCAGAGAACATGCTAAAGCAAGTTATTTGTTATTTACTCAAAGCATTCTGAGACACTTTTTATGTAAATTTACAAAACCAAAAACATCAGGGAAAAACAACCTGAACTGCTAAAGATTTGGCCTGTTTAAAATACATAAATTCTGTCTAATGGCACTAATTTTGTGAATCAAAATACACTAACATACACTAAAATACACTTGCGGATTGCTTAGATTTTCCTCTCCGTTTACAAATCTGTAATGGGAAAACTAAAAAGATCATATCTGTTAGTTTGATCATCTCAATTGTTGTATGCAATTCCTTAAAAATAAAAAAACCTTATCTGTGTATCACTGCGTCATTTTTTCCTCTGTGGGGCATATGGAAACATGTCTCTGCTGAAATGTTTTCTCTCTCATAAAGCATAAACCTGCATTTCTGGATACACTTTTCATTAAATACAAGGCACAAGTTCATGCATGTGAATTTTCTTACCTTCCCTATGAGTTATCTGTAAAACAGGATAACATTACGGTCTTAAAGGCAAGTAATGAAGAACTACGCGACAAAAATGAGAGCTTCACATACTGGAGGGAGGTTTTTTTTTAACACATGCATCTACACACCTTACAAATCAAACCTGAATTCATTATGAAAAGGATTTAATCCTTTCTCCCTGACAAAATCAAAAAACTACAAGCAAAAAAGTTTGTTTGGAAGACAAAAGACACAAAAGTGTCTCAGAATTTCCTTTCTTGACTCATCTCAAAAAATAATCTGACTTAATCCAATTTAATATGCTTATTAAACCCAAACAAAATAAGCAATTTCATCCAAGTCTACAGGATAATCAGTAAGGTGCACAGGCCCCTTGTTATCAAACAATTCCCCTTTATAGCTCCTCCATCGACCAGCCGGTAGATAGATATCTCTCTCCTGTTTGCCTGGTTCAAGCACTGGAGCTACCATCAGATCATCTCCAATCAGGAACTGGGAGTCTATTTTGTAAGCAGTTTCATCACTGGTGGCTATCCACCACAAAGGGCGTATGATGGGGTCTCCTGTATCCAGCACTTCCCCTGCCAGTTCCAGGACTCTTGGCGCCACGAGAGTCTCATGGAGGGCAGTGAAGCGTTGGGCGATTGCCACGACTTCATCACCGTACTCCCATGGCGGAATGGAGAACTGCATGGAAGGCATAAAGGCAGAAAGTTCTAGCCAACGAATGTAGAGTTCCCTGTCTGGAAGTCTATGATTCCCATCTGTATGGTTAGGGTAGGCATTGCCTCCAATCATATCTGGCAGGATGAACTGGTAGCCCAGAATGCTGATGGTGAGAACAGTCGGGATGAGGGACTTAAGGCCTAGCTCATAGCCCCACACTGAGTCACGGTCTATGAGCCTAAAGAAGCAGGAGATGTTCTGCGACTGGTACCCCGTACGTAACTCTGCACGCTCATTAAAAGGGATCGCCATTTCTGTGTAGCGGCGACTGAAGCTGCTGGGGTCTGGAAGGTGGGCACGTGTTCTGAATTTCCAGGGCAAGTAGGTGGTCTCTCCAGCATCTAATTTAAAGGAGGATACGCCGTATTTGGAGCGCAGTGCACGAAGGTGAGAAGAAAACCAGTTACGCGCCTCTGCATTGGTGAAATCCAAAATGCCTCCAATACCGTTCCACCAGCGCACAAGGGCTGGCAACTGGCCTGTGGGCTCCATCACAAACAGACCCTTTTCTACGCATAGCCCAAAATTTGCTGAATCATAGTTGACAAAAGGATGTGTCCACAGGGATACCAGGAAGCCATCTGACTTCAACTTATGAAACATGTCGGAAGCGTTTGGAAATTTTTCGGGGTCAAATTCAAATTCCCCATAGCGGCTTGTGTAGCGGTCATCCAGCTCTAGATGACTACAGTTGAAACCATGTTTGCGTATGTCCTTGGCATACTTCAACAGCTTCTCCTGATTAATGTCAGTTTTATGTAATGCCCACGTGGACCAAATAGGGTGACGAAACATGGCTTTGGATGGCACTTTATTAGGCTTGTTGAAGTACCTGCGAACCATGTACTTATGGATCGAAGTGACATCAGAGCCGACACACACACGGTAGCTGAGCTCAGCATAGGGTGGCTCACCAAGCATAGGTTTGTAAGAGCTGTCTTGATAGCGTGCCTGAAAGTACAAGGTCTTCTCTGTATCATTCCAGCCTAGGTGAAAGGGAACAGAGTCATTGATCTTGATGGCAGTGGCATTGGAGGACAGCCAGTAGCGCTCCAGGATGCCACCAAAGTCATGACGATTGGAATAAACATCACCGGTTACGAAGGGCTTGGGTTCCTGCTGTCCTGAGATGGCAATGGGCCAGTGCTGAACTGCACTTTCTGCACCACCGTACCAGTGTGAGCCATTATAAGACATGGCATGTTCAACAGGTCGGTCAGACTCCAGTTCTTCCCAGCGTACGCGGTAACACATCACGGTTTCCTTAGGACGCACCGTCTGGATGAAGAAATTCAGCCTACCAGCACCTGAGCGCGTGCAGCTAAGTATGTGTCCCTCTTTAGAGCATGAATCCAAGTCAAGAGTTCCTGACCTGAGAACATCAACAAATAAACATCATTTGGTATTTCATTTAATTACTTCCTGTGATGAACAAGGTACTATAAATCAACTGTTTTTATTTAATTGTACAAATCTGAGAGTTGAAATGCTTTGATTCTAATTGAATGAACAGGAACTGAGTTGTTTTAATCAGACATGATAGTAACTATAACTCAAGTAGGATTTTTTTTAGTGTTAGAGATTTACGTCGCGCGTGTGTGTGAATTCTTGTACTTACAAAGTATGCACACAAACCTGAATGCCATCCTGAAAACTGTGCCACCTGCCTGGTTCCGGATGAGGAAGCCATCTTTATTGAGATCCAAGAGTTCAGTCTTTAGAAGTTCAGCTTTACGCAGAGAGGCAATATAATAACACCAGGCTGTCACTGCAGCAATCACCAGAACCACACCAAGGACTCCAGCACCCACCAGAGGGCGACTGTCCTTGTCCATTTTCTTAAGCATCACGCCATCGGTGGTCGTGCCCAAGGCTCCTCCTGGGACAACTTGGTACATGGTGGCCACTTCTTTGACATTCAACGGTAATTATTACTATTTGGTTGAAGTTTTAAACGTGAACAGTTAAGCACACTGCACAGGCCGACGCAGTTCTGTCGCTCGTGAGATGTTGAAGGGCATAAGCTTGATGGAAGTCTGAATGGTAAAGCATATATGACAGACTGAGAAATAAGTTCAGCTTATGGGCTTTTTTTCATTCAAGTACTGCTATCTTGTTTCATTTCCCTTGTATATTTCTGTGTGAAGGAGAGAGAAAGAGAGAGAAGAGTGAGAAATGCTCAATAAGATGCATCTTTAAAATGAAAATATTTTCTGAAAATAGATTAAATATTGACTGTGTTACTTGGTGAGCTAGGAAAATAAATAAGATGGATAGCGCAACAACCACAGAATAGACTTGGGTCATACAAATCGAGCCCCCTGAAATGTAAGAAATCACAAATAAATTTAGACATTCACCTGCCCTTTTATTTCAGCAATAAATCAAAAGAAATTATTTCGCCTGCCTGTATGACCCTAAATATTATATCAAAATATAGAATTGAAGACGTGTAAATCAAAATAGAGTCTTGTAAGTGTTCTTGCTCCACTCAATATCACTAGCACTGCTGAAGGCAACCAGAGACACAAAAAACTCAAAGTTGCTGCCAACACGTCTTTCAGTCAGCCAGTACACTGCTAAACTAATCTAAGGGACAGCACAAGGTCATGGGGAGTGCAGGGAATACAGCCACCTGTGGAACTCTCTGACTCAGGCCTATATGAAAAGGACAGAGCATGCAAATAATTTGGCTGATGTTAGTCCCCTGAAGAAAACACGTGAGAATGACTTTATTGATGCAACAAAATGCTTCCTCTCACAAACAGATCATAGTAGTCTAGACAATGGTGCTGCTGTTCCCTCTGAACTGAGATTCTAAGTTCCAAACGCTGCTCCAGATTTCTTATAATTTTTTGTTTTAACAAAAGGGCTACACATGGTGTTTTGGTCAAAAGAACCACGATCGCATTTGAAAACAATGTACCCAACACTAATTTAAAATATTCCCACTGAATAACAACAATGTTTCAACTGCAGAACGGTGTCAGTTTATGGTTCAAAGACAGGCCTGTGGGTTATACAGGCTATCTGTGGTTCTGTTTTATGCTAGCTCTTTCTCCACCCTCATTTCCCAACAGTAAACAAAACTATGCTGATGCGCACACTGTTTGTGACAGTTAAATGCATATTACCATACTCACAAGCTCAAAGCTCATCATCCAGGCTAAGTCATACAGCCAAATAATACTGTGCGTGTTCTGGAGAGCTAGTGGTATGTTTCGTCCCTTGTTTCAAGTTAAAATATTACTACTGCACTGAAGTACTTCACTGACTTGAGAATCCTCTCACCTAGTTGTTCAGGCATTTATCAGTAACAAATTGAGAAGTAGCCTACAAAAAATACCCACATACCTACAAGTCCTCCAGGGACAGCTCTTTAAAAGACCAAGGTACTTCACTCGCATAAACACATAGCCTGCATACAACATTGCCAATCTAGGTCAATATGCTGTTGACTTTTACTAAAATAGGTACACGACTGAAACGCAGCCGAAGTGTTTTGGGTAACTTGCAGCACCAGGCCTGCATGTCCTTTGGCACGGTAGGCTAAATACTCAGGGGCAACGACGAAACTGCACTTAAGACTATGCCCCCCGACCCAACACACACAACATTTAAACTATAACCCCACTGTACCGGGCAAATCCTAGTAAATTAATTTAATAATCCCGAACCCGGGTCCACATATTATCTATTGAAGAGACAGATGATAAGAACAATCACATTACCAAAGTGTAGGGAACATTTCAAAGTAAACGATTCTTATCTGCAAACCCATAACAGAGTTCTGATCAGCTGAACTTGTAACTCAGTTAACGAACCAATGATAAATCACGAATGGTCGTGAGTGGGATGATAAAACGAAATCAAGATTAGCAACGGTAACCAAGAGACGCATAACGTGGAATTTCGATCGGGTTATAACCGAATTCCCGTTAACTCGGGTGCTTGAGTGACATTCCAACTGTGACACGTTTCCTTGCTGTAGTCAGCACGTTAGTTCAAAGACGTATTCCCTTCGTTTACAAACAGCAAAGACGAAGTGGACCGAACAATGTACCGCAGAGTAATAAATCTCCGTCGGAATCGTTTAAACAGCATTGGCATACTGTTGATGTTCCTAAATGCCAGACAAACAAAACAGTCAAACACAAATTACTCACCGTTCAGTCAAACTCGAACTCTAGTCGCTCGCTAGGGTTCATCCTTGGAAAACAAGACTGGCACATCGCAGTGTTAAGTGTGGGAGGAGCTCGGCTGCGCAAAACCGTGCAAACGACTCGACCAAAGAAGGAGTTAAAAAGAGGAGGATCTAATCTACTGGTTACATACGAAATGTAACTTTAGTCAAAGTTATTAGTTGCGCTTCTTTGTCTGTATTTGGAGCTCTTTGTTGTCTGGCAAGCATCTTCAACTAGCTATGAAGACACCGTTGTCTGGTCCAGGATAGTCTTTTAATAATTATTATTATTTCACTCATTTATTTATTTTTACCCCGGGCTATCTTCTGGCTGCATTCGACTGAAATACATAAGGGAACACTGGGTCTTTTAGAAACTGTATACATACGTTCAGCAGTGTGTTTTTGACCGTCATGTCACATCCTTTTCTGCAGTACGGACCTCACTAAAATAACGGTCCCAGTTCCAAATTATGATCCTAAACTTCGGCAAAACGCTTCCTGATAGGTTCATTAGAGAGAAAGAAAGAAAGCACTCTGCAGTTAATGTTCTTAGGTGTAATTTTATTGGAGTTTATTGTAAAAAGAAATTGATAAAAATTCACGGGTTTACTTGAATTGAGGAAACAGGGGAAAGTTTCACCGAAAATCTATTCTCTGTTCTCAACCGAGAGCAACTGAAATCAAACTGCCTTTGTAGTACCATGTTTACAGTGCCAAGAACTGGAAGAGTACAAGACCCATTGGTGGCTGAACATGTTGTATTAGTGCAGACACTCTGACACAAACTCGGGATGGATGATGTAGTATCCAGCTTTGTATGGTTTCACAAAATGAAAACAGCTGTGTCCTCCACTGTAATTCAAAAGAGGATTTAACACAGTTAATCCACGCCTGTGGAATCAAACATAATTTTAGAGCAATTAATTCAGGCCTTTAGACATCTTCGTTAATGTTCAGGACACGTACTACGAGTAAACACGTCTTCGCAATACAGACCATATTCTTTACAGTTATATTTCCGACAAAACATTACGATATGTTGTCCAAGGACAAAACATTAAGCAGTAGCATATACAACAAAGAAAGTAATTTACTTTTAGAGCTTGTTACTCCTACCATGGATCTGGTGTTGATTTTGTTTGGTGTCTCTTGTAATACGTAGGTTTGAAGTTCTTGAGAGGGGTAGTCATGCTTGCTGTGTCAGCGTGTTTGTTGAGAGATACCCGTAAAGGATCTATACTCGATTGTCTCCTGACAAAATCCATCGTGCACATATAGAACAGTGTGAGAAATTATCTTTTGCATTTGTGGAAATGGAAATTAACCAGTGAGCTTCCTGTACCTACAATTAATATTCGATGTATTTGATGTGTTATTTACAAGTATCTATGATCAGGGCTTCAAAGTTCATAACCCATCTTATGTTCTTGGAGGGGCTTCAACTAGAGTTCACTGGGAGGAGCACAGGACACCACTCAAGGTGCCTGGTCCTTGCTACAAAGATTTGTAATGCCAGTTGTGTTGTAAACTATATCTAGCCAAAGCCATAGAATGAAACTGTTCTTTCAATAACCATTAAAGTAATAGTACACAAATCAGTTATGTCTCATCATAGAAGGACAGAGCAAGTAAACATGCAGAGATAATGAACAGAGTGCAAGTTAATTTGATGAGAAATAAAAAGAAAGTAAGGAATAGAGCAAGTATACCTGTGCATGTTTTTGAGTGAAGCCATAGGTTGATTTGCTTTAGTGTGGGCATTCACAACTTGTGGCTTTGGTAGCCAACCAGCAGGGGGCAGCACACTAACTCTGCCAGGGCCCACCAGCTTGGGCAAAGAGTCTTTCTCAAGGGATCTGAATTCAGGCTGTGTCTGCTCTGCTTTGCCAAGGGGCGACAAGAGAAGAGAAAACTTTGGTACATTACAAATGCTTAGTACAACTGTGTCCTTGGGTTTGGATGGAATGAGCTGTTTTGACTGAGGATAACTTTAAAAGGTGTTCATGGTGGAATTTGATTCAGTTTCACAACAGGTTTGACAATAGTGGACTTCCTGGTTATACTTTTGTCACTACTAATAGTACTGAATAAATGTGCAGAGTACTGCAGTTGTAATACCATTAGTAATACTGGGTCTTTAATGTGAAAAAGCAAGTGTGTACTTCATCTTCTGCTGTAGAGCAGTGACAGTAAGGTACGTAAACCATGGATATACCTGGGCACTGGACAGATATGTGTCTTACTGGAGTAATTGGAAGGTTGTTGTATGGTTGAGTGATCATTTGCCTGGAGCCATAAGCTGTTTGGAGTCTTCTTGGCAACAGGAAGTCCTTGTTTGAGACAGGAAAAAAGATAAACCCAAACAGACATGCTTGTTCTCAGGTCCCCACGCCACTCATTCAGTATTGTCAGTTGTCTGGTAACTGGAGTAGCTGGAGTCTTCATTGATCAGTATGCCCACCAGGCAGATTAATGCACCATGCGTCTATTGTACTGTGTACCAAAAGTTTATGAATAAATAATACCATCCAGTCAATTTGTTGGACAAAACACTCATGTATACACACTCCTCTGTAATATTTGCAGCTTTGATAGATATCATCATTACAATCTCCTAAGGTAATGAAAGTCATGCTGCTAAGATCACAAATTACTGAGTGCCACGGAAGTGACTAATGCATAGGGCAAATCCTGGCTTCCACTTGCAGAGATGTAATTAATGACATCAGAAGGAATTGATTCTAAATATGCTGTACAAGGGAATAAGGCCTAGATTTTAAATGAGTATCAGTAAAAACCAAATTAAGAATACAAATACTTCTAAGATACTTCTGTAGTTCACACTGAATTCATCAAATAACACATATGCCCCTGGATTCGATTCTGTGTTTGGCATTACCAATTCATGTTGTAAACAAAATGTATTTTTAAACATGTACACATTAAGTAACGGATTCATTTGTCAAACTATTTTTTTTCCAAAATTTTTAAACACAAATACATTTAATTAAAATATTTATTTTGAATATGTTTACCAGAACAAATCCCAAATAAATTCAGAAAGACTTCTTTTGCTCTTTGTTTAACCACTTCAATGTGTACTGGCATATGCTGGCATGTGACTTGTAACAATCCATCCTGAAAAGAATGGTAGTTGAATGGTTTGAACCAGTTTAAACTGGTGTTATTATTAGTGTGAGGTACATCCCCATAGCAACAATTTCTCAAAATTATGCTATAACAGTCAAACGGTAATCTATAATAGTCTCTCTTTGAATCAGTGGTCGTTTCTCTCCATGTCAAAGTAAACCAATTGCAATGCAAAACAACATGAATGAAGATCTTGAAAAATCAGCACCCAAGTCAATTCAATGTAAAATAAATCTTCTTCATAGGAAATAAATCAATGTTCCTTCAGATCTTAAGAAGGCATTTGGGAAAGACCACCTGTGAGTGACAGATCTCCAGGGCTATCTGTTGCTTTATGCTCATTCCTGGTCTGAGTAATGGTCCACGGTATTCTGAGGCTTACCGGTCGTGGATGAGGGTTGTTCCTTCGGTATGTGGATGTGGGTCTGAGTCGGGTCGGTTTCACCTGAGCTGGACTTCTGAACTCCTCAGAGTAAGTGCTGAGATGAAACTGTGGACTCATCTCCTCTAAGTGAGTCTGTTCCTGCTCCAGAACACTGTCGATATACTTCACCCACCGTATCTCAGCATCTCCCCCTCCCACTCTCATTCCCTCTGTCCATGTTTCTCTCTCTCTCCGCCACTCCCTGTCTGTTCATTCTGTGGACTCACCTCTTCTCCTCTTGCATTGTTTTCTGCTCCTCTTTCTCTTGGTCTTTCTCTGGTCAAAGTGTTTGTATCTGTCCTCACAAAAGCTGCCCAGTTTATCTCTTATGTCTCATCTATCATGCTCTTCTATACTCTTTGTCTTGTTTGTCACTGGCTTGTCTCACAACAGCATGATTTGTGACAGCACAGAGAAAAAAACCAGAGCAGGCCCCCCACTCAGCAGTTAATGGATACACTGATGAAGTGTTTATCAATCCAAACCTGAAAGGGCTACTGCACTGAATGTTGTTTGTTTGTTTGTTTTTGCCTACCTCTGGCTAACCAATCGACTGATTGCCATGTTTTTCATTAATACAGTCAGATGTACCAGCACTTGACTGGTTCAGAGCTCTTCATGGTACATGGTTGTTTTGGGGGTTTTTTTGGTTCTTTTTTTCAGGTCAAATTAGAAATCTAAGACAGCTGACACAAATTACATGACTTCCAATGAGTAATCATATTGATTATGGCATAGAAAAAATTCTGTGTATTGCAGGCTCTAGTAAGCACTGTGATAACAGGCAATGAAGCTCCACTTTCTCCAAACTCATCCATCAACAAGTTTTAATCTCTCCTGAATCATTGACTCGGTCTCTCTGGGCCAAGGGCCAGCGCATGGCTGCCCATTAATAATTAAGGAACCAGTTTGACTGGCACTTTTGTGTCCTATCCCTACCGGATCCTGACTAAATCTAAGTGGAAAAGCTCTCATGACTGGATTACAATGGCCAGTTTAGGGCAGGTGAACATCACAGAACCACGCAAGATTGGCAGGGTGTAATAAGAGCAGATATGAACTTGCCACTCCACATTTCCACCATTGTCTGAATACTTTTTTTCTCATGATAACGCATCTCGTTACACTATGATTCAATAATGCATACTAATTTTGCATGCATTTTGAATTGATTTTAATGAATCCACGAAGACCGAGAGTTTCTGATCCATTAGCATACCACTGTTTACTATTAACGCTGAAAAATGCTGCGATATTTGAAGTGAATGTACTTACTGTGGTGCTGTGCACTTATAAAAAGAATGCATTTCAAATAAAAACGGTGATGGTTCTTATTCACTGTCATCAGTATGAGCTGTGCACCCCTCATCTCATGCATAAAAATGCACGACCTGTCTGCTGATTAAAGCACATCACATACATTTCCACTGAGTGACACTGTCTGTTCAGAATAACAGATTATCAATTAAAAACTGAATGGAAGTTTTTCACGGGTCAGTTCCGGTGTTTTCAGTGTTGGAGACAATGATGGAGTTAAATTTGACCCACCGTGCATGTTGCTGCGGTGAACATGAGTCCGAGGCTTTCGGAGATACCCCTGCGCCGTGGGTTTCAGTTCCACTACGGTGAAGAGAACTGTTCACTCTCACTCAGGAATCATGTTTCCCTTTAAGTGACTCATTACTAACACATGAGCTCCGTTACTATTCAGGACATATGAAAGTTTCATGCCACACCATCTCATTTAGACTCCATTCCATTTACAGGGGGCTACACCTAAAATCATGAGAATCTTATTTACCAGGGATTATGATGGCATTAATAAATGCCTAAAGTTAGAGATAAACCGCAAAAAAAAAAAAAAAAGACATTTTAGAAGGAATACCTTTTATTTAAAAACGTGGAAAAGAAGAAGTATTAAAAAACAAACAAAAAAAACTGGACTGCAAAATGGAGGATTCATCTCCACTGGAAATTAATGTACAGGGAAGGATTTTTTGTTGTCGGTTTGCCCTCTGCTGAATCAGTTCCAGCCCCTTTCTCACGCCAAGATTTGACAAATGTCATTCTATACAGATATTCTTTACTCTCCATGACAGGGGTGCCCTGGTTGATAAGTATCACTGATGCTTTGCCTTCATTGTCAACTTGAGTTTTGTGTAGACAGTTCCAAAATTCTGAGAATGGAAGAGAAAAACACAGATAATGAAGTGAGTGACAGTGAGCACAGAAAACAACAGGCCTTCCAAAGCAAGTCTTGGAAGGATAAAGTATTCTTTGATTGAATGTGGAAAGGTCGATTACTGGCCGACTACACACCTGGATGGCATAGTACACAATCCCCAAGTACGCTGCAATACAGCCCCCCAGGAAGAGGTCAAATGCGGCAGGTTTTACCCTGAGTTTGAAGAAAATAGAGATTAAAATATATATATGTAACAGTTGACAACATTTCCTTCGATAAAAATAGATTTCAAGAACAAACGCTCTGACCTGTACATCATCATTGGCTGGTTCATTTGGTCAAAAAAGGTAAGATCAGGATCCCTGAATGAGAATCAAATATAAAGTTTCCTTAGTTTCTATCTCCAGTTTGGTAGCCTCTTTTTCTAAGTGTTTGTCTCTGGGTGTACATGCATTAGTCATGTGATAACAAGTGGGCGGTACCTGCGATCCTGACGGAAGGTGTGTCTGTACACCTGATATAGGTGGTGTTTGAGCTCCTGTTCCAGGCTGTTGAGGAGGAGGGTCTGTGCTGGCTCTCTGTCCAGCAGCTGAGTGGCTCTCGACACAGACGTTAATAAAGACATCAGAGCTGACAAACGACTGTCCAGAATCTCCTTCAAAGTAGAATGAGAGGGGAAGGGTGGAAGAGAGAATAAAAGAGAGTGAGATAAAGAGAAAGCAAGAGGAAGTGATTAGAGAGAGCGAGAGAGAGAGAGAGAGAGTGTGTGTGAGTGTGTGTGTAGGGTGATACGTTATATGTTCATGTTATGATTGTCATGTCTGACAGAGATAAAAAAACTGTCATTAAAACATGGATGATACAATATTACCATTTGTCCTTTAAAAACCTGGATTTCCTTTGGTGATCCCTGCAATACAGAACTATGGTCACATAATGAACAGTGATGAACAATGACAGAAAGTGAGTAGAGAAAGATCATAGTTCAGAGAAATTATCTGAACTGAAAATTTCTACTTCACCTTGTCAGACAGATTGTACATGAACCGTGCTAAAGATTCAGCAATGATGACAGCATTTCGTTTGAGTTTCCTGATGTCTACCTGCGACCTGTACAGAGTTCAAACAAGAAAGTTTTACTCTAATTGGTTTATGCTCACGAACTGTTCATTTTAAGAAATGAAAGTTAGAGAACAGAGGCTAAATAGTGGAGACCATACGACTAGTCTTCACACATGGACAAACCAGTGTTAACTCCTTCTCATCCATCCACCATATACTGTCTGAACATCAAGTAAATACTCACATAGTATCAAGAATGGAACCCCTAAGCTCCGATTTAGGGTCCTCTACGTGGGACAGAGTGAATCCTGGGATACGCCGCATGCCGTAGCGCTCATGTTCCCAGGCCACGGTGGACTCCTGTAGGTTGATTTTCTTGTGCACAGTCCCAAACCTCACCCACTGGAACCTGGAGGAAATCACCTGGTAAGAGAGAGAAGCTTTACAGAATCAGTTTGACTTCAGAATCAGAATGGCGGTCTTCTGTCTTCAGATGATGATAACATCAGTACTCGTTTTCCATCTATCAGTTATACCTGTTCCAGCTGCTGAATAAAGCTGTACTGGGGGCTTCCAGGTTTAGGGGGTCGAGACACATGCAGGAAAAGCTCATCCCCATTGCCAAGAGTATCCAGACAAAGAACGAATGCTACATTATCATGCAGAAGACTGGATTCTGCAAATTGAAAGAAATATACATGCTACATTTATTAATTATTCATACTGTTTAAGAGCTTTGTCTAGTGAAGATGAAATGTCATTTCTCCAAGTGACATCCTCTCTCATCAGCAAAAAACGCAAGACAAACAGTAATGGGACTTACTATTGTATTATTTGTATCTTGGGTTTGGGAAAATAATGTTGAGAACAGACTGAAGATCTTATTGTTGTCATATTCTTGTTCGATCAAATGGGATTAATTGTAATAAACAAATAAATAAGTATAAGTAAATAATAAATAAATTATCGGAATGCTTTGCTACCACACAGAATTTATAAAATCATGTTTTGCTTAACGATAAATCACAACTTAAACAAGCAAGATTCAAATCGCACATACTGTTAGACTATGCTATCATTTGAAGTAAAAGAGAGCAGCTTCACTCAAGACTCAATCACCTGCATGGTCCATGTTCTCCTCCAGCCAACGCTTGGTACCAAGGTAATTATATTTGCCACCGCCAGTCAGAGAGAACAGAAGATGGTACCTTTAAAATCAACAACAACAGATAAAATATTACAACAAATACATCAAACAAATGTAAAATGTACATATCAAACATGAAAACAGCATCAAAACAATTTCACAGATAATCCACAGACACTAGCCATCTGTTTGCATATCTGGATAATTGCAAAGAGTAGAGAAAACAAATGTCAGAGAGGCACATTTTTCGTGTATTTATGGAATTACATTCCCCCATGTGCATGCTTTTCAACTCTGTCTTTCTCTCTCTCTCTCTCTCTCTCTCTCTCTCTCTCGCTCACGCAGACTTACGGGGCCTGGGTGCGAGAATCACTGTAGAGCCGGCGGAAAAGACGCGCAAGTTCCAAGAGAATTGCGACCCCGCTCCCATTTGAGTCTGCTCCGTACGACAGCCACTACACAAACACACACACGCACACATACCAGAGAGTCAGTTACACATAGTCATTATAACCTTTTGATTTATGTCACGTTCAACCTTTCATCTTCAGGGTATTAGCACTGTCAAGACTTTGGTATGTAATAGGTCAGACTACAATTTTTGAATGATTAGCTGTAGTAACTCATGCAGCGTGGGCAATTAATACAAATATTCCCATAGATCTGACATTTGATGTAGGGGAATATTCATTTTCGAACAAGTCATTTTTAGTGATTCATTATCTGGCGATTCCCTAATGATCTGAGAAGAAGAGAGGGATAATGGCTCTCGTGTCTCAGTTGGCATGATATAACCATGAAGGACGACTGTTATGTCCAACAGAAGAGAAGAAAAAGAGAATTTACAACATAACCACTCATGCAAGACCATATTAAAATAGGCTTAATTCAACTGTAAAGACAGACATGCTGGAGGGAATACAAGGCGGTCAGCTTTCAAACGAATTTAAGTGGAATTCAAAACCAATGAAAAATGATTTTGGATAAATACCCTTATGCAAAGCTATGTTTGTTGGCAATGGCAACTGGTAGAAACAATTGGTCAAAAAAGTATGGTCCAGTTAAGCAGAGGTCCACCAGAGGCTGGAATGAGATGTGTGATTAATCCCAGAAATTTAAAGGACTGCATTACAAATGGTTCCGGCTCATGTAAGCTCATAAAACGCAATGAGAATGAGATGCTTTGCATTTATAATGGATGACGTTAGCATGTTTACAATCTTGTTACAGCATCATTAAAAACACATTAATCGACGACACATTCATCATTTTGTAATTCACACACTCCATGGGGAACAAACCGCCTTACGGATCGACAGCGAGCGGCTATGTTCTTAAGCACGAACAAAATGTGTGTGTAAATGAAACTGATCACTTCTCTTTGAGTGTGTGAAAAGGCTAATTTACACAGAGTCAAATTCTGACAAGCAGTACTTACTCATCTTATGACATTCAAATAATGTCTGTATGCTTCAGAGAATTCAAATGAAGTGGAAGAGAGCCTCATTACGTCTATGCTAATATGACAGTGTTTAAATTCCACTGTGCGGTAAGTGTGTTTCTATGTACAGTAAGAGGTCCTGTCCTACAGCCACAGCACATCACCCTGTGTACACAACTATAAGTAAAACTTACTGGCGCAAGTCCAAACGAATCATAATGGGACGTGATGACGATAGTGGGCGGGTCTTCTCCAGCTCCAGGGAGAACTCCCTTAAAACATAAGGAATACAGAAAAGGCAGTGTTGCTGTGATTATATCTATATTATATCTACGTAGGGCGTGATTAGATCTATGTTGAAGAACAGATGCTCACCTCTAAAGTAATGATGGCATTGTCATTAATGGGCTTGATTGGTGAGTTGTTGCTCACTAATATTTGGAATGCTGTTGCTACAACCATACTGCGTAGAACTGCCAACAGAGTGGAAAGACAGACAAATAGCAAAAGCAAAGAAAAGTGAACTGTGAATGAGTCCATCTGGGATAAAGTAGAAAAAATACTGTTGATGTATGTTGAGTTAATACGGTTCATAATCTCAGATAAAAAGAGTTGAAGAAGAAGAGAGAAGGAGAGGACAGGAAGAAAGAAAGGCAGGGTCCACTGTGTTTGGCAGCCTGTGGTTCACCTCACCTCGGACCATTATGGAGGAAGACATGGTGGCTGCAGCCTGTTTCACCTCCTCATACATGCAAAGCAACTGTTCATCCTCTGGAACAACATATACAGGCATCATGATCTCCCTCTGCAGGACCTCTGACTCACTCACCATGAAACTCTGGAGAACAGAGAACAAACATGTTACAGACGGCCCTGCCAGACCAAGCCGATAGCTAAGACCTGAACAGAGCACAGTTTAGCAGTGTCAAAAAAAAGGACTGCTGGTGTTTATATATCTGGTTTAGACTACCTGTATAATGTCCTGAGGAACAGTGGAGATGTTTTTGGGGAGCAAGATGAGCAGGGCGGCTGCATTCTGCCGCTGTGCCTCCTGAAAGCGCGGCGTCGTGAAATCTTGGAGTTTCATGATGACACAGCGTCGGGAAAGACTCGGGTCATCTGCGGACCGAGCTTCCGCCACCACAATGGCTCCACGGCAACCTGAAGGCCGTAGGTCAGAGGCTACATCCATAAGGGCTTCTAACCTTTTTTTTCGTTTCTCAATATTCACGGTTTGCAGCACATTTCTTTTCATTTGTGAAAAACTGGTTTTGCCCGATAATTTAAAACTGTAATGGACATATTTCTTACATTTCTTAGTCTTGTTTCTTAAATGTCTTACTTAATATTACAGAGTGATAGCAACTGTTGCTTTTGTTTTTGTATGTATGTCTTTCATTAGGTGGCTGTAAAGCCCTGCTACCGTGTTTCTCCTGCTGTAGGTTGTAGTGCTGCATTCTGTAGGCGTTAAACTCGTACGAGGACACAGCCGGCAGGGCGGACGCGTGGAGGAGGTGCACGGAGACCAGGAGCAGAGCGGCCACACTAGAGCTTCTCAAAGACATGGTGATCCAATACATCTGAGCACATCAACAGAGCCAGCGCGTCTGGGCAAAAGGATATAAAACATACGACACAAACACACACTGTACGTACCAAAACAAATCACACTGTCTTTCAGTGCTATGGACCTTACAATGGTGTGACCACATGGCCATTGATGATACTGATACATGCGTGGAAATACACTGATCTCATTTTTAGCTTTGCAAACATGTTCTCTGTTTTCTCCTTCATATTTTATGCTTGCTTAAAATAGGTAATGACAAATTCAGAGTTAGAGTGTTAGGTTACATAACTGGCTAAATACTAGTTATTTCCTAGGCTCGAACGCTCAGGTAATGTTGAAAATTAAAAACAAAAGACCGAACAGGTTTCGGATCTCACTTACCTAAAACCTGTAAGACTTTTCTTGTCTACGCACAGCGTGGTCTCTCCAACAGGCAGTCCAAGGGTTCAGTAAGGCCCATAGGTAAGCCTCAGGCACCATCTGGCCTGGGAGGGGGGATGAACTAAGGCTAATCGGGCGTCTCCACCAATCCCCTGTCCTGGCCAGTGCTGTCACACTGCAAGTAATTACCACTTCCTGGCTTAGCTCTGACACTGAGGTTATTACTGTTATCCTGCTAGTCGTCAGAATGGAGCAACGCACGCTTAATCTGACACAGTGCTGCTCATATTCAGTGCACCTGATAAAGGTCAGTCTGTCACAGATGGCTAATACAAGAAATACACTTAACATAAATTAAATGGAAGAGGACACAAAAACTCACACGCACATCAACAAAAAAACACAAACAAGGTGTCTGCAGTTGTATATTCCAGATGTATTTATAGATATGCTACACTACACAGAACAATAACACTGTTAAACACTGGTATGGAAACTGTTCACATCTTTACAATCATGACATTTATCAGCAGAACGAAATAAAAATTAAAAAAACAAAACAAAACAAAAAACAAACAAACAAAAAAAAGAAAAAAACAAAAAATACATCTCTATGTTAAAAAAAATGCATACTTTCCCATTTTGTTTAAATAAATTATAACATACCACTGGCAATAAATAAAATATCCACTATAGAGCTTTACTTAAGGCATACTCTAATTAGCAAATTCGGAGCTGAGAGTGAGTATAATTCAAGGATTACGGCAAGAGAGAAGACAGTTGTGTTTCGCTTTCATCCAGAGCAGGTACAAAGTGACGTAACACCAGGAGGGGGAGAGGAAAGGACAATAATCCCACCGTAAGTGAAGCGGACCGCTCAGTTAGTCCTTTAACACAACAGTTCAGAACCCACGCAGACGGCTCACGGGGGGTGACGTCTATGCTTTTGGGCAAAGAGCAGATATAGCTGAAGCACAACATTCGAAGTCTAAACATGCTCTCTAGGTTCACTTGTATATTCACGGTCAGTCCCCTCTACAGGAATCCCCTTGATCCTCTATGGCTAGTTAATTATGAAGACTGCCATATACACTCACACAGACCACAACCTTTCCAGAACAGGAGATGAGCCCCTGTATGGCAGATCTCTGCGTTGCAGAGAAGTGTGACAGTTGACAGACGAGTGAAGATGGCAGCGAAAACGAGGTGTCGGCGGGGGAAAAAAACGGGAGACGTGCGTCTATATCTGCTGCCTTGGAGTCATGTGTCTTCTCTGTCAAGTGAGTGTTTAGTTAAAATAAAGGGTAGGTTCATCTGAGGGGACAATCAATAGCGTGTCAGTTACTGTGCAATGTGAGGTTTAAACCCAGAAACACAGTTAACAGATGAGCCTGTAGACATCCTGTAGTGTCGATAATCTACACCGTGACAAACAAACAAGTCAGGGTTTCCATGAAGGTCAAGACAACTGATGAATCTAATGTTATTATATTATGTTTTCCTTTCATTCGTTTCAAACTGTATTTCTCACTGAGAGAGTGTGAATATTGTTTTTTTTTTTTTTTGCACGTTAAAGGCATGTTATTCGTGTCTTAAAGGAGTGTCTTAGTGTGAAACAACATTGAACAGTTGGCAGTTGAAGACAAATGGATAGCACTACATTGAAGGAAGCACTTCAACCATGTGTGATGGAGCACATCTATAAAGAGGAAAACTAATGGCAGCTAACCACAGTCAAAATAAATTCTCCAAAACAAAATGCAAAATCCTACAAGTACACGTGGTCATTTAAAGGGAGGTACACTATTCAAACCAACAGACAGGGTGGACAGTATAATTTTGACTTCACTCACAAGGGACAAAGGATGGTAATTATTTATGACTTTCATATCTATCTGAGTGAATAACTTGACAGTCTTTGGCTAGAAAATAAAAGTTTGTGGCTGTGTATTCTCCAGGCGAATGAGGATGTTGTAAACTCTTAGTGATGGAAATTGGGGGAATACAGAACGTATACTTCAACTCCAAACATCACTGGGTTCATTTTAAAACCATCACCACTGATGTGCCATTCTACTTTTATTTTGAATGTATAGTAACACAGAAGTAGGGTCTTTTGGCACAGATAAAACAAGTTCTAGCCAGAACAGAGCTATGGAGAAGTACATACCAGCCTGCATTGCTATATAAAGCATTGGAAACATCAGAATTGGACATAAGAACTCAAGTGTTCGTCTTGTCTACTTGTGCAAGGTCTCCTTTTCCCTGTACCGCATTTGGTGAAGTACAATTTCTGGGCCATCATGACCAAAATGAATTAGCTGAAGCTGACAGCCAGATGAGCACCTAACATGTAGTGTCAGAAAAACAGTGCTCTAGCCACTGAGGTCTCTCTCTGCGCTGCCGTCACCTGGAGGAACATGCTCGGGTTGTATTGGAGCTCCAATGTTCAGCTAATTTTCACCAAAATTCCTAATGATGTCATAGTTAGCAGGTGGGCATAGATAAACCCATAAGCAGCATGCAACAATGGTCACAAATCTTTCAGACCTAAACTTCCTCACGTAAGATTTTTTTTTTTCCACAGACAAAGTGTTCACAGCTTTATTTTAGCTTTCTCTAACAGATATTCTCTTATTTCTTGAATACAAATAAATAAAAATCTTGACTTCTGTGCATTTCTTTCATTGTCTTCAGAATCTTATATTACCGCAAAGTCACGTTATGTGGATCTATGTCAGAATGCGTTTTTTTGTTGTCTTTTTGTTTTGTTTTGTTTTTGTTTTTTGATTTGCTACAGCATTGTTAGTGTTACTGTCTAGAGCTGATAAGTTTAGGGTAAGACTGACAATCCCATGATCCTCATGAGTATGTGTTTTTGCTGGTCACTATATTTCACTTTAATTAAAAACAAACAGCATTTTTCCCTTGCAGGCCAATAGCCAAATATCCATTTGCACCAAGACAGCAACAACAAAAACAGGAAGCTAAAACAGAGGCAGTCCATGATAATTCTAAAACAGAGTGTTGAGCAATTAGGACTGTCAAATGCTCATTTTTTCAAATATATGTTTTAAATATTGTAGTATGTGTAGTTGTTTTTTCTATACCTGTGCACTCTATTGTTTTTACCTCTCTGACATCTGTTTCTGAACATACCCCCTGAAAAGCTCCCTCTGGTGGTGATAGAAAGACTCACATGTCCTACCATAGGAGGAACCAATAACTGTTAGTAACTTTTTTTTGTGTGTGTATTTTTGTTGTTTTTTTTCTTTTAATCTGCTTTATATTAATTGTAATATAACCATTTTCTCCACATTTGTTTAAATTTCTTTAGTAATTATTCTAGTTCTAGAGAACAACTCTGTTTGACCTCTTGGGCAGTGAGACAAACTCACAGGGTGGGGTCAGGGGAAAGGGTTATGGGAGAGGGGCGGGGTTACTGGATCTGACAGGCGGTGGATGAGGTGGCTTGGCAGCACATGCAGGTAGGGTTCACTGATTTGGGCGGGATGAGGTCGAGGTCCTCGTCGTCTGGGATTTCGTCCAATCGATAGCCGTCCTTTAAGAGCTGTATGTTCAGGTCTTGGTTTATCTGCTGCAGAGGGCACAGGAACAGCGGGTTCTGGTTCATCACTTTAGACTTCTCATTACTCTGTATGTTACGGATAACTCAGGTAATTTAGATATTACAACAAAATGAGATATTAACTTCACTCTACATGATGGGTGAACAACACAAGCAATAGCATAAATAGTGGTGCTAATGACAGTGGTGTTAGAAGCCAGACGTTTGGTGGTTGATATTACTAATGATGGTGATTAAGAAAGGTGGAGAATGTAAGAAATGGAAAATGCAGTTTTGGTACAGGGAGAAAATGGTGCTGAAAACATAGTATTAGCCAAAGATACCAAAGTCATAGTTAAATGTGTATCTGAACTGAATCAGACAGACGAAAGGCCATGGACTCTGCCTTTAACGGCATTGAAGCCTGATGACAATAAGAGTAAATGGGAGCTGACAGTGCTGGGCTGTGTGGTTTTATTGACGTCGACTGCGTTGTATAGGTACCTGGTCCCTCAGACATCTCACCTCGGCTGACGAGTATCCTGATGACGAGTATCTGGACATGTCAAAATCATCATCACTGAAAAGATAAGATCAGAAACAGTCACATACCAGCGCTCCCTGACACCGCAACTTAATCATCTTTACTTTTCAGCAGTGTGCCCCAGATCAAATGCTACGGATGTGATTCATTTTCTCACCAAAGGCAAAGGTAGATGAGGAAATCATCTCTATTGGGTCGTATGATGAAAAGAACTGCTAAATTTTTGAATCAATGTAAAATGAGTGAGTGAGAACACTTCCACATAGTTAAGACTGAAAATGCTGAAATAGTGTAAATGAATAGCATATTTAGGAACATCGGGGGTAAGGGAGACGCGGAGATTGCGTTTCAGCTTGACTGATTTAGCATGGAGACCAACCGAGGTAATTACAACCTCATTTAACGAGGCTGAGCTAAGGAAAGCAGCGGACAACAGAAAGAGTCAGGACACTTAGTGTGAAAGAGACTGACACATTCAGAGCACTACCAATCTCCCTTTCAGACTCCTGCACAGAGACTGTGAGTAATGTTTCTGTATGAGAAAGAGCGAGCAAGAGAGAGTGACCTAATACATGACGTAATGAATGATTAGCATCTGACAGCTAAGGTCACAGAGAGGGTTAGTTCTTGAGAGAAACTAAAGCAGGCAAATCCATCTGTGTGAGAGAGAGAGAGAGAGAGAGAGAGAGGGAGAGAGAGAGTGAGAGAGAGAAGGAGAGAGTAACATGCTGAGTCTGCTGGCCCTGAGTGGCTCCACCATTTGCTAATCCGGCTCACCTACAGCGTACTACATCAATTAGGATGCTGCATCTGTTCAAAATTCAGCTACCTCCTTCCCTCTACCTACCGAGCAATATTCTAAAACTAAGCATCACTGACTCTACAGAGAGACTACAGAGAGCTTCAAAGAAAACACAGAACTGAAGTCACAAGGAAAAAGATAGCTTAAGGCTACCTCAACAAGAACGAGTTAAAGACAAATTATTTAATGTCAATCTCTTTCTATTTTATGCATCCTGAGGCAAAAAACAATGTGGTTTTTACTGCTTTGGATATGTTTTAAAGAGGTCTGACGACAAATCTATGTGTAACTGCCAAACTAAAGGAAACATCTGAGAGAGTAAGGGACAGAAAGCACACTCAAACCAAGTGCTTCCACAAAGGTTTAAATAACCAATGCCCATCATGTGTGGGGTATAGAAATAGCCTGACCCAATGGGCCATCATTTTGGCTAACATGGCCAAAGGGAGAGATCATCTTAATCAGAATCGAGGGTGACTGGCGGGGCACGTTTGCTTTTAAAGAGGGTGTAATAGTTGGGGGATGTTTGGCAGGAACTTGGAACCGTGACCAACATGATGTTGGTATGGAGGTCTGAGGGAAAGACATCATCAGCAAGATTCAGGAGCACATCTCAAGAACACACGTCAACCTGTCCAGTCAGCGCATTGGCTCCAGATTCAAGGCAAACAAGGCGAGTGACTCTCAGTCAACAGTCAGCTGACTACAAATACCAGCAAGCACCTGCATTAAGAACAATCTGTTACACAAGTAAACGCTACAGTCCAGCGCACTGCATATCAGACCATGAAATGCAATCAGACAAATGAAGTGGCATAAACATCGTAGTCAGTAAACTACTGAACAGTGGAAAAAAAAAAAAAAAAGTCCAGTCATCCTTAAGTCATCTTTTACTCTGATGTTGACAAGATAATAAGTGCAAGTAAAGGCAGCACCAAAGGAAGCCTTCACGCCAAGTGTTTGTTTCTGAAGGTGAATGCCAACGAGTGCACCTACGGTGATGCATTTCTGTCCTAATAGAAGTGATCTTTTCTAGGATGACAATTCCCCTATCCACATGACATCAGACGTTATAAAAGGATTTGACGTGAATGAAAATGAAGTAAACCATATGCCATGTTTGTCTCAGTCACGAGATCTCGACTCCAATGTGAAATTCTCCAGAGGCACGAGGGTTAGCGTTTTAGCACACATCAGCAAAACACCAAATAATGGAATTTCTCAAAGCAGACTGATAGCGCTACAGAGATGTACTGTACTAAAGACACACATAACCAAGACATACAGGAATCTCACAATGTCAAGACACTTCACGTTGTTATTTTTTTAGGGCTGTATGCGTATAATCCTGATGACAAATAAGGAAAAATATGTGGGGGTCTGTTAACTGTTACTTGTCGCGGGTTCGTTCGAAAACTATTTTTTGCTAAAGCCGAGGAATTCAAGTCATTTGCCATCACTGATAACTCAGATTCCTCTACACTCACATACAAAAGTGATTTCTTTAAGCTAATTGTATTGCCTTTATGAATACAAATTTCTCACGGTGCTCTGACTTACATCGGCCACTCTCTCCTTTGTCACGGCCAAACGTCTGCTATTATTCAAAGGAAACTGCCGCCATTGTTACTTATCAATGGACACCAGAGAATAATCATTAGAGAGCTTCTTTTCCAGCTCCCTTTAGTCCGTCACTCAAAGCCATGTTAAACCAAATTAAACGCGGAGCATTAGCAGATTCATTGAACAACTCTCAGTTTCCCAGTGAGTCACAGTCAATGCTTGTGTGAGAGACATAAGTTTTTCACTGTACCTGTCTGTGTCCAGCGCTACCAAAGGTTTCTCATCTGGACTCTGGTCTAAAGATGAATAGCCTTTATTGGGCACGACCAACCTAAAGGAGAGAGAAGACAGGAAACAATGTTGAAGCCTCGGAGGGGAAAAAAAAAAAAAAAGGTTAACAAATGAGGGCCAAAGTGAGAGCAAATTTATACTGTGTGTGTGTATAACAATTTGAGATTAATTCATGAATTCACATTATTGTCTATGGCTTTTACATTATTCATTATTTGTTGTAAGCGCTCTATTCCAAACTGTTAATTTGGGTCAAGACACAGCGGTGCGGAGTGTCATGTTTCGGTGTCCGAGAGACCAGGAGTGACATGTTTTGGTTCACGCTCTCCCGAGGTCTCAAAAAGAAAAGAAAAGAAAAGAAAAAAAAGAAAAAGAAAGGATTCTCAGATAATTGTGGAAATAGAAGCGGTAAGGCAAGACTAAGCTGAATATTAGCGAGCTGTTTTATATGAGTTGCAGTCACAGCAGGGCATCCTCTCTTCTCGCCGCGTCGGACAAAGGCCTCCGTTAATCTGTAGCCTTCAGGCTCCCAATGCCGTCTTTCTGCTGCTAATCTACGGCTCTGGCTTCAGTCAAGCCTCTGCCTCGGCTCTCACATCTCCACTAATCCAGCTGGGCATTGGGACTGGCTGAGGGCTTTCAACTGCACTGCCTTCAACTCGTGTTCACAAACACTGCAGAATGGAGTCCGTCATATTTGGTTTATCTTTATTTATAAGTTTGGTTCAATAACTGCGCATATTTCCCCACACTGTTTACCGAAACTACAAAGTTTTCCCACTTCCTACTTGTCAAGAGTTAGCCGTCGTCTCTTGAAGAGTTCATTAGATTACTTTGAATTGCGTTATGCTAACGGGTGAATGAAATGGGCGTTTATATGCCGAACGTCTCCCCAGTTTTCTCACCGTGTTCTAGCCATGACGTTGTTCTTCTTGGGCTGCTGGTTGACCGGACTACCCACAGTTCCATTCTTCACCGAGCCCTTTCTGGCCAGCTCTCTCTGTTTCTCTGCCAGTCAGAGGAAAACGACATCATCAAACTGAACTCGATGTGCCATTTTCCTCCTGAGGCAAAGGTTACTTTCCATATGTGACTTTCTTAACATACAAACTCCAATACAGCTCCGAAGCCTGACCTTAACATTGTTTACAATGATAATATATCGTGAAAGAATGCTAAACACAACTGAGATTCTTCTAAAGTATTGACAGACAAAGGCTCTTCTTTACAGGGAAAAAACACATCATTTTGAACATTACATGTTGTTATACACAGTCCTACTGACTGTGTTGTGACATCAGACCTGAATCAAATAAGTATTTGACATAACTAAGTCACTGTGTCCTGTCCCAGTTCTCTTTAGTGCTCTCTTTCCTTCTGACTTTGCTCTTACAAATAGGACACAAGGTAAAGGAGTCATGTAAAAGTTTTAAGACATGGCCCAGTCACACAATAGAATGTTCCACGTCCCCTGTCTCTTTTGGAAGGAGCAGGAGAGGACTGTGTGATGCTGAAGTTTGTGTTTGACTTTTGAGTGACTTCCACAGAATCTCCCTGGTGATTGTTATTCTGTGGCTCTGTGAAAAGGCAAGCTGCCGGCTGGATGATTACAATGTGCAGCTTAATTAGCAGCAGTACACTGCTTTATTTCATCTGAAGAAACAGCTCCACAATGCTCCAGCCTCACCGCAAACAAAACAGCACGGAGCCAGAGCTGGAGGACGAGGGGCTGACCCTCTCCTACCAGAGCTAATGGAGAAAACTATATTTGAAACAATGCTGTTTTCGGTCTAATTGAGAGTATGTATGTATGTGTGACATGTGTGGAACTTCCGCATGTCCTGGAAAATTCTCAGAATCACTAGATGCCGCAACAATACTCATTTCACTCTACCTGATTTCCACTAGTTTCTGTATTTCGTTAAAACAAAACGTAAACATCTTATGGAGGTTTGGAAAATCTAGTGCTCCACCCTGTTTCCTAACATAGATTAAGTTTAGTCTAGGAATAAAACAGATTGATTTTCTGTGAAGAAAACCCATTAACAGTGTTTTTCCATGTGTAGAAAAGTCCGCCTGGACATAACACTAGGGAAACTGTAAATGAAGGTATAATCTGAACTAATGGATAAAGAAAATTTCCTCGTCAGTAGGAGCAGTCAGGCTACGCACATCCAGACAGAGGCAGTTGTTTTAGAATGCTGAACACCACAGCACTGATTGCCAAACAAGTTTATTTGTTTACTGAGATCTCTCGTTATCTTCACGTTCCCTAATTGATGCCATCTTATTCGAATCGTAGACCCTGTCAATCAAACCGCAGGATCTCATCTGCGACTGACCTGGTCGCTATTTACGGAACTGATACAACAACAGTCCCGATCTCAGACCACATTAAAACACAAAATGGATTATGTTAAAATGCATAGAATTCCTCACCAATTTTCACTTGCAGTGGTGAGGGCTTGTAGTTGACAGCGACTGACTCAGCCTCCCTCGTGTCTGAGTCAGCCTCTGATGTGGACGTCGCTGCCGGGTCCTGGAGACAGAGAGAGAGAGAGAGAGAGAGAGACAAAACATATCAATCATCAAACAAAACAAAAATCCATTAGCCAAGGCTTGAGTGCTGGCAAAAGAAAGGCCGTGAAAAATGAACAGACTAGGAGAGAGATAAGGCTTGTTCTTGTCTCACAAAGAGCCAAGAGAGTCACACAGAGAGGAGCAATGCTACAGATGATACCAAAAAAAACAACATTTTTTCTTCTTGGCTTGTGTTATAAGTAGAAAGCAACAGTAGCTTATCAGTAAACAGAGCCCTATGTCGTAGCTTACTGCTTTCCCTACAGAGTTGTATAGAGGTAGGTTATCACCGCTGACAATGCTAAAAAATCACTTCAACAGTAAACCAACGATAAAAGACAGCTAGCCAAACTCAAAGTAAGCCTCTTGGCATGTAGCAGTGACTGTTAAGAACTGTAAACGAGCTCTAAGTTAGTAAGTCCTGATGGGGGAGAAACTGTAGAGAAGGGAAGAACTCATACAGACTGTTTTTGGGGGAAAACGAGGAATGAAATATTGAATAAAATTTCATTGCTTTGCTCAGTATCCAGATGTCTCAGGAGGAAAAGGTCATTTTAATCCCTCTCTCTCTCTCTCTCTCTCTCTCTCTCTCTTTACCTCCGATATTGCCAGCTAAGTTAAGCCTGCTCATTGATCTAGCGTTCTAAAGGAGGATATGGGGTGTTGTTGGCTGGAACAGTTGGCTGTATCCCACCGCAGATGTTGGGTGCAACAGAATCAATACGATTTCCTCTTTTATCTAGTCTTAGTCTTTTATTAATTAAATATTTATACATTGACACAGACTGTTTACTGAGCAAACTACAATTCTCACCAGACCACTGAACTGCTTGCCTTTTTTCTTTTTTTTGCCATTTCTCTACTCTACTTCTGAAACTCAAGATTTCCTTCAAAGACAATTTAACTCCTCCTCAGTCAGGAGTAGAGGTCTTCTGCAGACTATGGGAGAGGGCTAAAACTGGCTTAAAAATCACACTGTGTGAGTTCACTGCCTTTGTATGTAGCTTTTGTGGTTTTACAAGATGACAGCCTGTATCTTTCTTTGATTGTAACCTCTGACAAGGTAGAAGATAGCCTAAGTAATTTAGCCTTAAGCTTCAATTTAAATAAACATGTGCCACCTTCGATGACATCTTTACACTGAGTACGGTGGATAATTTGGAGTTATTAGGTGAAAAAGGATAGCGAAACAAAAGAATCTTTATAGGTAAAAGCTGCTGGAGGTTCACATTGAAGCACCACAGAAAAGGATTTGGAGGCTGGAGATCTTATCTCTGTGCTATGCTTATCTTGTGTGGAGAGACGCCCTCCAAAATGATCTAATCTAAGCCATCTGATAAAGTGCAGGTAGCAGCAGGTCTAAAAAAAAAAGAGCACAGCACATCTATGGTCATTTTTTGCCACTTTAATGTACATTCATGTTTCCTGCAATTAACCTTGTGGGCCATTGTGCATGCACAGTAAAAAAAAAAAAAAATGTTGACTACAGCAGAAAAAAAAAAAAAAAAAGACCCTCATTTACAAGGTAATTTATAGAGAATTCTGATTAGCTGGCCTAATAGTGGTTTAAAATAGAAGACACAAAACACTCAGTCATTCCCCCTATTTTTCAGCTTCGAGGCACTGGGACAGAAGAGGAACTAGGTGGCCGACACAAGGGAGAGACACTGGCTGCCATAGTAACCGCACTGCATTTCCCACATGGCTGACCTATTATGATGCCATGCCAGTTTTGTTGCCTGAGAGTTCTGTTCGTGGGGCTCGGGCCCTCTGTGACATCACTGCCAGACCCAGCGGGGGAACAGAAAGAGGCCTGTTGAACGGGGAGCTGGAGAGTTCGACGTGGCCCACTCTGTTAACAGAGCCTCTATTATAGCCAGCTCAAGTCTGGCCAAATGAGCAGGCCAAGGCCTCAATAGGTAGTCCTTATGAACTAAGAAGACCATGAGAGCAGTGTGCTCTCTGCAATATGGAGATCCCTAAACGACGGCTCGGTGGCCGTGCATAAGCATGCGCTGCCTGAGCTCACAGAACACCAGTGTGTCCTGGGGACGACAGCCCTTCTCTCTCTTATAACAGACCTTCTGTAGTAACACCTGACACAATGAGAAACCAAACCAGGCTATTCAGTGCAGAGCTAATGTGTAACACAGAGCTGGCTAGACTTCGGCGTTTTTTTTAAAGACGCAGTTTAGACTTACGAGGGCCCATACTATGACTAAAGGTTTGACATTTACCAAAAATATCTGGGACCAATTATACCACATTTTCGTCTTGGAAAACATTTCCCTTTTACGAAGCAAGCCGACGGCTTGAACAGTAACAAAATTACAATGAACAATAAACAGTGAAATATAAATGTTTCAAGTGAAGCGTACACCTACGCGTACTGCAAAAAGACGCCCCGCCAAAGAGTGATAAATAACAGAGACAGCAAATTCAGCACGATAATGTGCCAGAGGATTCCGTGCCAACGCTGCAAAAAAAAAAATCTGAAGAGGTACTGGCCATTAATCCACACTGATTAATTAAAGACAATATTGTAAAATGTATTGAACAGAGGCTTAAAGATGATGGAACAGCGCAGTAAATTTGTCTTACTACTGAAGAAACAATGGAAGTCTCTTTCGGTCAACCCCCGAAAAAAAAACTGCTGCTCCCATTGAAATCGACCACATGTCTGAATTCTTAACAGAGATCAATTTACTATCCAAGATGACATCATGGACAAGAGAAACGCATCACTGACAACACTATCTGGCCTACTACTATCACTACTAGATAAAAGAGTACAAAAGTGCTGGACAACACCAATCGATACTGTAGGCTAGTACCGATAACACTGTGAAGAGGAGCTGCAGAAATGTTTGCATGTAGCTCTGAACGCGCTGTTCCCTTTCTCCATCCCTCGAGATGAGGAAAAAGGCGTACACAGAGTCATGTTTCGAGGAACACAGGCGGAATAGCAGTAATGGTGTCCCTTTAGAAACAGTCTCATCCCAGTAGGGGAGTTGTTTTGGTGAGATGGAGCCTTTTGCCCTTTGGCCAGACCTGGGCTCTGAGCCAATGAGAGGCTGGCAGAGGGTTCTCTCCAACACATTCACCATTAGCACAGAGGTTAAGGAAGAGAGACAGTTGGGGTGGGTGTGGGGGGGTGGGTGTGGGGGGATGGGGGGGGGGGGGGGGGGGGGGGGGGGGCGGAGTGGGGACCGGCATGACCAGTCTTAACTCCCAGTGGGCTGCCTCACCAAATCAAATGACAAACACATCCAATGGAACATCCTGAGCACATCCAAAGGAACCTCCTACATCCTACACCTGCAGTATTACCTGTGGTCTTCTTCCGATGCAGCGTCTCATTCTGATCTTACTGTTTTTAGTCTGCTTTCGGTTTGGAAACAAACGGCTCTGGACTAAACACCCCAATCTGGACAAGCCGCACACTGGATGATCAATAATTCAACAGAATAGAATGTTATGAAAGCGAGCTTGGTGAGAGAAGGCTGCATGGAGGGATACAATGCAGAATAGAAGGACAGAGCACCGAATATCTCTCAGCCAAACATCTCTCTCCCTCAAATTCATCTTGTCAGCTCTCACGAACTACTCAATTACATTTGAGTTTGTGTACGTTAAATCGCACTTAAAATAGAAGATGTGAAAACACAATCGTTACGATTTATTCGAAATTATTGTGTTTTAAATATAGCCCATATGTGTCACTTAACAAGTATTTCAAAAGTTAATATAGTCATATGCAGCATTTGATTGTAACATGCTCATAAATATATAAATTATATAAGGGCTTCTCTTGCAGAAAACATCACCAATGTATATAGGCTAATTCCTCAGAATGTTTACGCAGAATTTCACTCACACAAAGATTAAACCAAATGTATAGAATATAACATCAAAGCTTTTCAGTCTATCAGCCACATGTAGCCTACAGCTGAACACACAATCTATGCTAATTTCATGAGCTTTTAGACAAAGACCAAACAGCGTGATGCATGCAAGCAAAATGCAGACAAGAGAACTAGCCCAACTCCTATTCGTAACAGAAAAAAAAAAGTGTTTCTGAAAGCCAAAGACACAGGATTACTCCTGCCTGAAGCATCCTTGTTGCTTATGAGCAAAGGTCTATGAGAGAGACAGACACGGAGAGAGGGAGAAAGAGTGAGGGAGAGAGAGGGCGAGAGAAAGAGAGAGAGTGAGCAGGAGAGCGAGAGAGAGGGGGAGAGAGAGAGGGAGAGAGAGAGAGAGAGAGAGAGAGAAAGAAAGAGAGAGAGAGAGAGAGAGAGAGAGAGAGAGAGAGAAATGGTATGTAAAAAGGGTGTGCATAAACATACGCCGGCCTAGTTATGCAAACTATTCAGCAAATAATTAGGCTAACTGACAGTTGATGCTCTAGACAGTCAGCAGACTACTAATCTAATGTTCAAGACACACTACTATACAAACAAGTCAAATAAACAAACGCCCTGCTACGTTTTTCGCATACAGACGCATCACATATCCTCAGGCTTGTTACTACACACAGTATTACCACACACTGTGCACTGTTTATAGTGGCCTTGTCACCAGGCCACAGTGCAAACATTAACATCTCATTAGTGTAAACACCATGACCCCCTCCCCCCCTTTTCTGCCCTGACCCCTCATGGCCTATAGCAGCCTTTTCAGACAGGTTAGGAGATGATGAAAGGCCACTGGGTTGCTGACGCAGCTGTTCTGTAAAGGGATTGGTGGGATTATCTAGCCTGCTCCGCTCTGGACCATTGGTGACAGAGCCTGATCAATCAGGTGACATACAGCTGAAGTGGGAAGGCTGTGGAGGAAGACAATAAACTAGCAGACAAAACCCATGACTATTGTTTGAAATGCTTTTAATCATCCAAAAAAAAAACCAAACAAAACACCTCTAGTCTAGTATCATGAACTGAGAGACACTTCAGACAGCTCCTGACAGAGTGTAGGCCAGGCCCAGATCATCTTTCAGACAGATTTGCTACTGTGGAACAGTAGTCTAATTCAAAAATTAATTTGAAAATAGAGGTACATTTATGAAATTAATGAATAAAAAAAGTCATCTGTAGACTCAGAATATTCTTTTAAGTGACTCAATAGATAAGTCAAGAGTAAAGTAAAATGATTAAAAATGAATGAGAAGAAGAGATTTTTCAAGGATTTCACATAATATTGTTCAGTCACCATAGCCTTTTATCCCAAATTTCAAAGATGAATTCCATTAAAGAAACCAACTCACTAATTTTTCATTTTCAGCGTTTGCCTCATGTTAAATAAAAGGAAGGACATTTCTGCAGTCCTTAAAGGGGTTTGGCGTATTTGAATTGCGGCTGCTAGGCTGATATATGTGCTTTTCAATCCACAATAAAAAAAAAAAGAAAGAAAGAAAAAAAAATGATTTGCATGAAAAAAGCAGTCTCTGTGTGGCGTCAGGAAACAGCTGGTCCTCTGGTTCTTTGTGACAGAGTCCAGTGGGAAAAAGCTATAATACTACCCTGGGCTACGGCCCACACCTTTTAATCATAATCAGAGGAGAGAGGGGGAAAACATCTAACACCAACAGGCTATGGAAAGACTTACATGGGGATTTCTGAGGGGATCAATATCTGAAGACTTTGTCAATGTCTTTCTCTAAGACATTAATCAAAGTCCCAATATTGCCAGTCATGCATGGCATAGACAGTGGACCCTACAATCCTACAATGCATTTTGAATAATCTGGCTCGCTTTAAATTGGAATGTTGTGCAGAAGTTCCTGAAAGGTTATTTTACATAGCTTATCTGCACATAATTTGCTTGGCTGGAAACAATTTGCCTGCCTAAAACAATACCTAGCCATGCACATCTGTTTCAGAGAGGACAATGGGTCTGAGCAGGGGACCAGTTTTGTTTCTCAAAGCAAAAAGACCTCTGCAATACATGGTCACTGAGTCTCGTCACACTCTCTTAGTTTTAAAAGATCTTATATGCTGCATGCAGAACAGATCATCATAAGTCTTTCCTATGGGCAGAGTCACAATGGCTTTTATATGTTTACTGTCATAACCAGGTGGACACAATATGACAGACTGCCACAGAGGGCGGCACAGCTGAAAGTTGGTAGAAATGATGAAATCTCATTATCTAAAAAAAAAAAAAAGGTTAACAACTGATCAAAAGTTATAACCAGTCATGCTCAACAAAGTGAGGCCAAATCAGATGTCATTGTAGATCTGCTTGACTAAAAAAGGCACAAATGGCGAACCCTAGAAACGCCTGTGGCGCCTAGACCATTCAAATGTGAGCAAACGCAACAAAGTACTACACATTACGGATCCTTATGGGACTTGGGCGGGGAACGCCTATTAAACTGAGACAAAGATGGCAGTGTAATATGAATGCTGCAGTATCGTTAATTTAACATGTATCTTTACACATAGGTAGCAAACTGCGCGAGTGAGAATGTGGGTTGTTTTGCTGATCCATATTCCCGGTGTTCACGATTACAGTGAGATGAAATATGATGGGATAGACCTATTAACGTAAGCGCTGAACAGTCCAGCTGAAAGATACGCACTCCTACAATATTACTCCACGCAGCTGCGTCGAGTAATATTGTATCTGAACCGACACATCAGTATTAGTCCGTTATAATACTTGTGCAATTTAAAGTAACAAAACCTTTGCCTTATGTCTGTCATTCTTGATCTCCTCGCTTGCAACAGCGAGACGTCAACCACTATGTAACCTACTGTTTTTTTTCTTCTTCTTCTTTCAGTTAAATAGAAATGACACTTCACAACCAGTCACAAACTGTTAGATGAACATACGATTTAAAAAGTCAGCTATATGTGTACGTACCATTCTTATGAAAAGACCACAGTTACGCAGTTCATCTATATTTTTATGAGCGTGCTTTCATTGCTTCATTGTAAACTGTAACTGTATGCACGAAAATAGCAATAGCTGTTTTCCCCAAGCAGATACTTTCCTCGTACTGGATTCATTTGTCTTCGTTATGTGTTTTTTTAAAACAATCTATTACTTTTATTGATGAAGGTGTCATTTTATCAATAAACATATAAAGCGTGTAAATACAAATGTAAACACGAATGGTCTCCTTCATAGTACACATTTCAATATGTATCCCTCGCTACTGACACGCACTTACCAGTGGCTGCATCTCCGGGTTAACTGTCGGTACTTGAAATCTATCAATTTCCTCCATCATTTTGGCAATGCGTCTGTTGGATACCCTTAAGTACCAATAATATAGTCTTTATCCAAATTATTAACACATTTATTTAATATCTAGTTAGACCCAATGATATCCCTACTCGTTAGCATCATCACAGTTTGTTTGCGGCTATCTGACTACGACCAGTCAAGGGTGACTCAACAGCAGCATCCCACTTCCGGGTCCGGATAAACCATATGTGAACTAAGCAACGGTACTTGGGGGGCCTTCACGGCAGACTTCTTTTTCATAGTAAAAGTACGGGCAGAGTAAGAGAATCTTAACAACAACCTTTCTACAAAATAAAAAAAAGACATACAGAGAGCAGAACAGGGAGAGAGAGAGAGAGAGAGAGAGAGAGAAAGAGAGAGAGGTGAGGGGGAGGGGGGGGTATAGTGAGATAATTTCGATGTATTGTATGCTACTTACGGAGCATTTTTGGGCAAGAAATATCATAAATTAAGATTGAAAAAATGCAGAGCGTATATTTCAATGACATGTCTGCAAAAAACTATCCAACATTGCCTAAGCAATACATGTCTGTAAACTGTAGCCCCACTGCCAAGGCATAAAACTTGCACTCTCAGCCATCAAAACAGTAAAAAGGTCTTCATGTCCATTGTTTCACACATACCACGTTTCCAGACTTGTATACGTGCTTTATCCTATCATTAACGTATCAATGATATCATATGATCTCAAATAATATCATTCAGCTCATGTTCTACTTGAAAACACTAGTTTCATTTTAACATATCGTTCAATGTTTTCACATATATGTAAGCTGCATTCCTGTTTATTCATGTATACTTTTATTTTAAAATATGGTTCTCTCAGTGACTGTCGATCAAATTCGTTATTGTTGCGTAGTTCACACAGCTGTGGCGTGGATGGTGGAGGTCTGAGGTGTTGACAGTTCAGTCCACTCATATCTCAACTGTGTACACTGATTTAGTTTGCAGTAACAACAGCGGGAGCAGCAACAGCTGCTGCCACACCACCACCACCACCAACAACCGTTCCCTTAAAAAACGACAAAAGAAGACAAATTTACAACAAGAGTTGATATTAAACTTTTAATTGAATTAATTCCGTTCTAAATAATCGGGTTATTTGAAGATATTTGTCCTCAGCTGATACAATAGCACTAACATTAGTACAAAGACTTGCTCACAATGACACTGCGACTTTAGCTATTGACAATATGTCCTCTTCTGGCGCTAATTTAGGAAAAGGTTTCTGCTTACCTTACCTTATGTTTTTCGGAGACTTTCTCTCTTGTCTTTGCCGTCACTGCTGATTGGCACAATGTTCAACCAATGACCAATTCAGGTTTTGAGCGGGTACGAGGAAATTTCTAAAATGTGCTCGTGCGTCTTGTGGTGTCCATGGCAACAAACGTACACAATTGCGGTAAGAACCGCTCCACGCCGTATTCCTGTTTTGAAATAGTTCATTTCAGGCTAGCCGATGAAAACAAGTTATAACTTGAAACAATCAACCTTACTAGGAAGAGACGAAAATAAGATATAACAATTCGACTACAAAAACTGTGACCACGTCATCCAATAGCATACAATGCCGGTGCGACATAAAGCTGGGACTGTGAAGTCCAAACAGGTACGTAATTTAGGTTTACAGAACAGATGGCTAGCTAGCTGGTAAGTGAAGTAAAGTATTTGGGACTTGCCTGGGGTATTTGGATTATATTATAAAACACGAGATGTGGAGCCACCAACTTAGTCGTTAAAAATATTTATGTTAGTGTTTTTTTTTTCTTACTAATTTTTGTCGAGCAGGGATCAACTTCGCAGTCGAAGGCTCCTGCTGCAAAGGGTCCCAAGGCTGCCATCAAGAAAAAGGTAATTTAACGTTTCAACCATAACGAAGGAAGAAAGACTTTCAATTTGTAGTAATAAATGGTGACATTCTTTACCAGGGTTAACGGTCAACACACACACACACACACACACACAGAGGAATACATTTATGAATGAAAGAATATGTTCTTCAGGATGATGAGGATGGGACAGAGATGGGTGATGGTGCAGATGAATGGTTGCAGGGGAAAACCCTGGTGAAACCACCTGACCAGCTGGACCTCACAGAGGCTGTGAGTAGTTAAAATGAGGTCCCTAAACAATATGCTTTCTTTCACAAATCAAAACTAAGTTTGTTTTAGAACATTGCCCTTCAGTACAGACAGTATTCTCCAGTGTACCAGACCATCAGGGCAAGAGTTTGCCATGAGAGAATGCCATTGTCAAATTTTATTTTCAGAGGCTATCTACAGTTTATGAGAGATTTATTTGGCATTTGGTACAAATGAAAAATGAACTTCTAAGGGTTAGAAATGACACTAATCTTTTGTTTAATACAGTCTTTTACACTGATAATTAGTTATTTTGTATGGATTTTCTGTCTTTCTTTAGGAACTGAAAGAAGAGTTCACAAGAATCTTGACGGCAAACAATCCACATGCTCCACAGAATATCGTCAGATACAGTTTCAAAGTAAAAGATCATGGTTGTGCCCTGCTCAGACACAAAATAATCTCATTTTCCTTTTTTCTCTGGCATTCAGTACACTCAGTGTTAGCCTTGTGTGTTCAGAGAGAATAGTAAACCGCTGTATTTCTACAACATCGTGTGTTGTGTTTGGAAATAAATGTATTTATTCATTTTTGGTATCATCTAGACTACACCGGCATACACTGAAAAACATAAATGTTTCACAAGCCCAGTTGCTGATGCTGTAGAAATCCCTAAACACTATGTTAACAGCATCCCTTAAACAGTGTTCTAATTTCAAAAGCCTACTAAAACATGTTAGTGTGGTTTTTCTCATTAGGAACGTGCCTACAAGACCATCAGCAGTGTGGACCAGCTGGCTGTTCATTTTGTGCTGGAGGGAAACCTACTCCATAAGGATTCTGATGAGGCACGAAGACAAAGAGCCAGACAAGGTCTTCAAGAGGGTATTGAAGCTCTTCTGTCTCACTTTAATGAGCGAAACCATGAAACAACATTACACAGTTTTCACATTCACAGAAAGTGGTGATATGTAATCCAGGAATATGAACCGTTTCAGAAATAATAGTAGAGACCAATGCTGAGGAAACAGAAGAGGAGATATCCGAGACTCCAGTAAGGAAACATTATCTCCAAAATGCTTCATTCATTTGCATTTGCATATGTATCCACTAGCTTTTTTTCTTTTGTACTGTGAGATTTTTGAAAGCGTGACAGCTGGCGGACAGAGGTTCCAGTAAACTTCTTTAATATTCTGTTGACGCACAGCAACGTGTGTTGCATGTGACTTGTGTGTGTGTGACAGGTGGATGGAGCAGAGGATGCTGGGGAGACAGAAGAAGGTGGAGCAGAGGAGAGACCTGACAGTGTGGAGGTGAAGGCAGGCAAGAAAGAGCAGAAACTCACCAACCAGTTCAACTTCAGTGAGCGAGCATCCCAAACTCTCAACAACCCCCTGAGGGTAAGAGATATGTGCTAACCTGCCTGACTTATCCATTTTTTCACACTTAGACCAGCTGTTTATGTTCCTTAACTTTTTTTGGGACAAGCTGCTCTTTCCACATGAAAATATTTATGCTGCAATGTCAGTGTTCTGAGAAAGGCTGAAAAAATCTTTTATTGCCTGGATTTAGGAGAGAGAATGCCAAACAGAACCACCTCCTCGTGCAAACTTCTCAGCCACAGCCAATCAGGTGAGAGAGCGGTCATTTACCAATGACATTGCTTCTATATTCTGTGCCTCTGCAGATTTAAAACACACATACACACACGTAGACAGATTGTTTATGACCCTGTGGTGACCTTGATGTGAAAGTTACAAATGAGTTACAAATGGAGTCGGGTTTTTTTTTCACTTGACCTTAGATGATGGCACAAGATCACAGAGATTTCAAAATGCAGTATTTGCCCCAAGACAAGACAGCAGTGTCATTCTGAAGAATTACACCAAAGATGTAATAGCTGGTTTATAACCTTTATACTGCGTGATGACTTGGTACAGTGCAAGCAGTGTTTTCACAGCAAATCCATGTTGTTAAACAGACATAGTTTGTTCCTGGTTATGCTAATCTTAATGCTGTTGTGTAAGCCTGAGGACAGAATATTGGAGTCCAGCAATGGCCACGTGTGTGCGGTAAATGTGATGAGGTGATGCTGTGTTGAAAGTTATTGTGTGTGTGTGTGTGTGTGTGTGTGTCTACAGTGGGAGATCTATGATGCGTATGTAGAGGAGTTACAGAGGCAAGAAAAGAATAAGGAAAAACAGAAAGCAACCTCTAAAAAGGATGATGAGAAAGTCAAGAAAAAGACTATGCAGGTGGAGACACAGGTGGGAGAATTGTTGTTAATACTTGGTTGCAGCTGTTATTTATAGAAGATATTATTCTATTATTTAAACAAACTTTATGTAAAATTTGCTTTATTAGATATGTAGTTTGGTCTGATTGTCTTTGTGATATGGGATGGAATGGTTACATGAGAAACACTCTGGTTAATCAACTTAATCTGTGGTGATTGTATCTTGCATGTCTTTGACCTAGTAATAGAATAATGACTGATGTGGAAATATTGCCTTGTCAGTGCTAAATAATAACAACAACAACAACAACAACAACAATAATAATAATAATAATAATAATAATCTCTCCTCATGGTTTAGAGTGATGACATCTCTAAAGTGTCTAAAGCAGCAAAAATCATTGAGCGAATGGTGAACCAGAATACGTTTGATGACATAGCCCAGGGTATGTGTAATTTGGCAGTATACCATATTCATCAAAACTAAGATGTGTCACTCAACCTGAAAATAACACATCTCTCTACCCTTTGTTAGACTTTAAGTATTTTGAGGATGCATCTGATGAGTTTCGTGAGCAAGAGGGCACTCTTCTCCCACTGTGGAAGTTCCAGTATGATAAAGCTAAGCGTCTGTCCGTTACTGCCCTCTGCTGGTAAGTATTAACACATACTCCTGGTCTCTAAGATAGACTGAAATGATATCAAAGCTCAGATAAAAGAAGAGGAGAAACATCTGGGGTGACCAGATGCAAACAGACCAAATGTGGGACGAGTAATAAGTTTGTGTGGGACAATGTGGAACATGTTACCAACACTGAGAGGTAACCTAATGTCCAATAATGTCCATCTAACCTGAGTAAGAAACATTTGTATTCTGCCTTTCAGCTCATAAACACCCATACTTTGTCTTCTAGTCGATTCCACAGCAAACCAGTTAGGCCATAAAAGATACAGGTGGCAGCTTTTGCTATATGAAAGATGATTAGCACAGTGCAGTTTGTCATCCCAAAGGCACGCTAATTTTGCAACATAACATGTCTTTATTGATAGACATCCAACACACACTGGCCATTACAGGCCAATCAAAGGCAACTGTCCTTAAGCAAAGCAGCAGGCATCATGCAGCTCAAGTCCTTCAGGTTATACTCCTGACCAAATCCAACTACAACATAAGTAAGGCACAAAATAAAATATTATATAAAATAAAACTATTGCAATGCAAATCTTTATATCAAACCAAAATCTCTATTGGATAAATAGCGTGGTCAGAAGGGATAAAAGAACATTTTCTTTTCTTTGCTGCCATGATGTCGCCTGGCAGCGTTTAACTTCATATCTGCAAAGTTTGCAAGTTTGGTTTTTGAGCACAGGAGTTCACCGGCCCCACGTCTGCACAGTTTGATTGACGGCCGTCACAGCCCCTTGATAACCACCTTCACTGCTCTCTTCTCAGCCATTGGATGAAAGCCAGGCTTTTAGAAAAGCTTAGCTATGTTGCATTTGTATGAGCCAGCTTGTTGCTTCTGACGCAGCACTATTAAATAGAGTAGAAACTACTCTATGATGGCATAAATGGCTCATGTACTGGGCAGGTAAAAGAACACATCCATGTGTTCTTATTTCTGACGATTAAAAACCAAATTGCCAATGAAAATGCGGGACATTATCTCAATACGCGGAATGCGGGACAAAGGGTGAAAATGCTGTGCGGTACAACACAAAGCGGGACGCCTGGTCACCCTATAAACATCCAAAAATATTCTCTTCATTTTTTTAGGAATAAAGTCTACAAAGACTTGTTTGCTGTAGGCCTTGGGTCATGTAAGTATGCACATTTATAAAAAGTTTTCTCTTGAAACTCCCCTGACACCGTCCTGTGGCTCGTCATCTTATCAAAACACACTGTTTTTAACAGACGACTTCACAAAGCAGGGTCGTGGCATGCTCCTGTACCACTCCCTAAAAAACTCCACCTTCCCAGAATACATCTACCCGACACCATCAGGGATCATGTGTCTGGACATCCATGACCAACAGACCCACCTGGTCGCTGTGGGCTTTTATGATGGCTGTGTGGCTGTGTACAACCTGAAGGAGAAGAGCCTGGAACCGGTCTATAAAAGTACTGCCAAGTCAGGGAAGCACACAGACCCTGTGTGGCAGGTGAGTGAGATAGATTCAGGCTTAACCGAACACGCTTAATCAAGACCTCACTCGCCCTCAGTTCAGAATGCTAATTATCCGTGAGAATGGACCATTGTACAATACTATTGGACTTTTCAGAGGCCTCTACATTTGACAGAAAGTTGTAACGTTACAGCTGAATGGGTGCCACACAGTTTTCATTTATTATTTTCATTTATTAATTCATTCATGCATTGTTCTCCATTGTGATAGCCAAAGCTGTGTACTTATCTGGTCTGCTTATTTGGAGTCTTCTGGTGCAGTGAATGTTGTGTTCTGTGTTTGTGTTCAGGTGAAGTGGCAGAAAGATGACATGGACAACAATCATAATTTCTTCTCCGTGTCCTCTGATGGACGGGTGGTGTCTTGGACCCTTGTGAAGGTGATGGTTTGAATATTTCAGCAAAGCGGTGCTATTAGTATTTCCCAGCTTACCTTTCTTATTGTTTCTCTCTCTCTCTTTGTCTGACTCTGACTCTGTGTTTGTGTGTGTGTTTGTGTGTGTGTTTGTGTGTGTGTGTGTGTGTGTGTGTGTGTTGTTGTTTGATGTTACGGCAGAACGAGCTGGTATACACTGATGTTATTAGACTGAGTGTGGGCGGTGCTGTATCAGATGGTCTAGAGGCCATGCAGATCCCCACCACTGGTATGGCTTTACCCCTCACACATTTATTTATGTATCCTACAGCTCACATCCAGAGCCACCATATATCCCTCTGGTGACATCAGCTACCATCCTCTTCTAATATATCCTCATGATTTGCTGTCTAATTCCACCCAACTTCCTCAAATAAATCTGATCATTACAAAATATAGATAGTCCTTCGACACATACTGTAGTTCATGTAAGATGTTTTCACAATGCTTCTTCCTTCAGACCGCGTGTCACGTGACTGTCCTGTAAGTTGTCAAAGCTTCACGCTCATTTCAGTGAATACCTTTTTTTTTCTTTTTTCTTTTTTTTTTGTCTTACAGCATGTGGAACATGCTTTGACTTCCATAAACAGATTGACTACATGTTTCTCATTGGCACAGAAGAAGGCAAGATCCATAAGGTGAGTAAGTGCTGTGGATATTTTCAAGGTATTCATGCTCTTGCCACATGACGTATGGATTGTCTCCATTACAGCTCAGCTTATCTCACTTATTTCATACGTAGAGATTTTAATAAGAAGTGAAATTGGATATCAGTGTATTATCTTAGGGTTTTTTTTGCAGTGGTTAACAATGCTGTGTAATTGTGTTACCTTGCTCTGAATTGGCTGCTTATCGTGTTTGTGGTGCTGGCATCCTGCTGGGCTCTCACTGTTTAAAGAATGTCTGTTTCTCCTGCCTGTGAGGAAACATTCTCATTAGACTTCATCTCGGCTCTCTCCACCCGACCAGACAACAGGAGGGGGTGAAGGGACGGGGGGGATGGGGGGGGGGGCGTTTTGCCGTAGCAGTCTCTCTCTCTCTCTCTCTCTCTCTCTCTCTCTCTTTACATGTGTCTCCTTCTGCCTGTCTCATAATGTCTTAATGAAAGTGCAGTTCACCGGTTGGCAACACACCTTGTTCTGACCTTCAGCGGTATTTACTTTCTCTCTAGAGATTGTCTTAAGCACATTATTTTGTTGAAAACAACAACACATCTTCCCCTCCCTCCATCCCGCTTTCTCTCTCTCTCTCTGGCTCTCTCTCCATTCCAATCCCCCTCTCTCTCTTTTTCTCTCTCGTTCTCGTTATCTTCTTCCTCACACCCACGCGAACACTTGCATACATAAAAACAAACTAAATGAAATATATGCTACTTACCCAATAATAGATTCTGCGACTAAGAGGGAGGATGTTGTATCCAACCTGATAATGATAATGAATCCAGTTGGGAATATTGTCTGTAAAAACATCAAAAATTGTTCACACATTTTTCCATCTAAGACTTCTTACAGTGCATGCACCATGAGCAAGCCAAACGTCGTAGATTTTACACCGTGAAACTGTTTTTCTTTTTTTTAATTAACTTGGTTCGCTTTAAGTCTTTAACACTACTTAATTCCCTGCATATATATGTTATCGTTTAAGAGATTTATATTGTGTCAAAATGTCAGCCCTATGTATTCCTCTGTATTCTACTCTATTACATTGTCTGTACCCTTAGAATTTCAGTATAGAAACCTATAGAAGGTGAAGCAAAAACAAAGCTATATAAGGTTTGTGTCAGTGATGCTTATGGCACGTTGTGTCTCTTGTTCTGTCCTACTCTGACACCTTAGTGAAGGTTCGTGAGAATGTGCCTCCAGTGCTGGTATTTTTGTGTCGCGGAGAGCTGTTTAATCCCTTAGTGCCAGACTGGGCTGTTTACTGAGACCCATTCTCACTGCCTTTAGTCTGACAGGCAATTCTGAGCTCAGCTCCTCCAGATTTATATCCCAGTTTACTTTGAGCTTTTTGCCTCTGTCATTCTATCCCATTCGCTCTCTTACCGCACGCAGCTCCGAACAAACTCACACACTCCGTTATGCCCTTTTAATTAGAATTCACTGCAGCGGGAGCCAAAGTAAATAACACACGGGCCCTTACCGCCGAAACAAATCCCGATTCCAAACAAAATACCTGTGTAAACCGATCCGGCTTGCCGTATTTAAATTGTCGTCAGTCAACGGACTACAAGGGGGTGCATTCGAGAGCGGTGGGTAGAGAGGTTGATTTTTCGGAGTGTTTATTGCGTATCCGTGTTTTCTCCTAACCGTTGTTTATGTTCATCCTTTCTCCTCCCTGGTTTGCAGTGCTCTAAGGCATACTCCAGTCAGTTCTTGGAGACATACGATGCTCATAACATGGCAGTGGATGCTGTTAAGTGGAACCACTGCCATCCCAAAGTCTTCATCTCCTGCAGTTCTGACTGGACTGTGAAGATCTGGGACCACACCATTAAGTATGTATGATCTTCACTGTGCTGACTTTACTCACATCTTTTCTTTTCAAATGGAATCATTTAACAGGTTCATGTCAACATATAATGACACCTAAATAGGGACTGTTTCTCTCAAATAGAAATGTAGACATTATTTCACAGTATTAGACATTATCACCAGACAATGACATGTAAACTGAAACTGTTCCACTCAGAAAAGAAAGTAGAGCAAAATTCACCCTGGTCCATATTCTGTGTCCAGTTCAGCATAAATCTCCCATAGACAACGATTGAACAATTACATTCTTATCCAAACTATTAACATAAATATAATTAGCTTGTCAGTGCAGTAATTTGACAAAACAATGAGTCATATTCCATTCTGTCAAAAACAGCAACACCCTCAGGTGGATAATTATCATAATTACACCATCATCATGGTGGTACACATTTTGCTCGATTGCCCATCCTACGACACTTAAAGGGGTTTTGAAAGCATATTTAAAAACAAACAAAAAAAAAAAAAAACAAAACCCACCAACAGAGGGCTCCGGTGACATGCAGTAGTTACAAAATCGAGGGGGTTCTGTCTGTGTCCTGGCTCTTGAAACCTGCTTTATTACCCCGGATCTTTATCTGTGAAGTATTTATTGGGCCTGCTACAGTACCGCTCTTGTGTGGCCAAGCCTGACTTATTGAAAGTCTTAGGGTAAAAGCTGACTGAATGGATTTAAAGGGAAGGACAGAACAGCCACATCCCATAGACAGTTACTCACTGTCAGAACAACGTCCAGTAAATCAGAGATCTCATCTCGCCAGCTGCAAACCAGTGAAATAACTCAACCGTTAGTAACCAGTACATTCAGAGATAGATATGTGGATTTGGAATATTGGTTTATAAATTCAAGACTTTATATGACTATTGCAAGATTGGCCCCCTGATATTACACACACAATATCCGTGTGTATGTATGATTCAGCACATCTGTGTATATGAGAAGTGAATATATCAGGCGCTCTTCACCAAAGAACAGCAGTAAAAGTGATTGATACGGGAAAGAAAGCGCTGGAGAAAAGGATGAGAAAACAAGCGGTGACTGAGTTTACATAAGAGCCTAATGAAAAAAGAAGCGTGTGTCAGTGTGTCTATTTACCTGTCTGTCCAGCATGGCACCCGCGTCTGGCATAGGCCAGCGGGATGATGTGGCCCCTATTGACGCTATTGATTTCAGCAGGAACTTTCTTTCTCTCTCTCTCTCTCTCTCTCTCTCTGCTGGGACAGTAATAATGACGGCTAGTGGCTGGGACAGAACACATTTCGTGCACAGTGGTTTGCTCTCTTTATCCGCAGTCTCTTTAAACATGGGCATGAGCGTCTGCGGTTACCCTCTGTTCTCTTCTGATAGGCCAGCCCACATCCTGGAGTTCAGAGACAGACCGTAGCCACTTTCACAAAGAGAAAGGGACAAAGAGAAAGCAGTACTCTGTGCTAATTCCGTCTTTGACTTGAACTAAATGACTCATCAAAGCTTAATGGAAGATTGCAAGCTCACATCGGTCCTGTACCGTTAGCTTCACACCAAGACACAGCATGTAAAGAAGGTATGTCTCACCTACAGGAACCCAATGTTCACCTTTGACCTGAACGCAGCTGTGGGAGATGTGGCGTGGTCTCCATACTCCTCCACTGTCTTTGCAGCCGTCACTACTGATGGAAAGGTGAGTGTATAGCATAGCCGGCCCCAATAAGGATTTGAAATTTTGATGACCATCCCAGTTCTCCTAAGCCATCCCTTTCCTTTTGACTGTGCGCTCTTAATTAACGAGATATAAATAGCAGTTGGAGCAGGACTTTAAGAGAGTCATGTGAGGTTTGCTGGGTGTTTCCATAATACACTCTGTCCTGTTCCATCTTTAATAACTTCAGTAAAAAACAGACACAAAGTCAAAAGAGCCATGTAAGTGAATAAGGCCCAGAGCATAGTCATTCAAGTGTTTCAAACGCCTGTTTAAATTTTAGGACTGCTTTACCTGAATCTTAGTGGCTTCATGCAAATCCTCCACTGAATTATTATATTCACTGTTTCCATGTCCTTTCACAAATACTGCATATGTAACTAGTAATAGACTAACTGATTTGTTTTCCCATTTGTTGTGGTTAATGTGGTGAATAATTTATATAAAGGTTATTTAGTATGAAAATGTGTACAGTTAATAAATAAAACAGTAATGGCTTAGAGGGGACATGGTGGTGTGCTATCTAATATGATTTGGGAAATGAGGGGTAATTTGCTAGCTATTATGCAGTCAAACTGTCATTCAGAGAAGTGCTTAAAAAGTCGTTTGCTTCTAAAGCTTCCACAATGAGCAGCCTCTTCCCTAACAGGCTGTCATAGGATTTCACACTGTTATAAACCCGTCAGACAAAACAAGCCAGTGTTGATGAAACACAGAGCCAGCCAGAATCCTGTGGCCACTCACCCTGAACACCTGCACCACACACAAACACACACACACACATTCACACATACACATTCACACATACACAAGTACACACACTATCACACACACACACATTCACACATACACAAGCGCACACACGAACATTCACACATACACAAGCACACACACTATCACACACACACGCGCGCGCTTCTCCATCTCTAACAGTCATCATAAGCTTTAGGGACAGCCATCACCTGTGCTATCACTAAGTATTAGTCTCAGAATGTATGTCCATAAAGTGTGACACAAAGGCATCACCTGTCTGACTCCCTTAATCACACTGTGAGAGAGGCAGCCAGGACACCTGGATTGTGTCTGCTGTCACTAACGCTCAGTCATGCCCCATTTTGAATTGACAACTTTTATTTATTTATTTATTTAATCCGTCTGTCTTTCTGTCTATCTTTCTATTATATCAAAACTTTAATTAATATTGTTACTGTCAGTGTGAATTTTTTTTGTGTGTGAATGGCTTTTCGGTCACTTTGTTCTCTTTGTTTTGTTTACATGTTTTGAATTTGCCAGATGTCCAGCGTTCTAACGTGTTCTATGTTTAGCCTGTGTTGTCTGGTTTCTTGCTCAGTGGAGATTTTCTCCCTGCTCTAATTGGAGTGTGAGTGACTGACAGGAAATGAGTGGTGAATGCCAGTGTTTGAGTAATACTGGAATGTGTCCATCTCTCTGCTGCCGGGGTACTGTCATTCTCAGGGAATGGCAAAGAGGGAGGTAACCCCCTCCCCCAAAGCTCACTGTTACTGTCAGCTTTACCCCATAGCAAAACAGCCAGCCTGACTAAACATGTTTGCAAATTAAAAAAAAACAAAAACAAAAAACAACCTGCAATGCTTAACATCAGTGCTTAACATCGACAGCGAACGTCTGCACACAGTCTCTAGCATTTTTAAGCCCTTGGCATTCTTGCTGCTCTCCGTACGGGTCAAACTGTAACCAGATCCATTTAGTGGACTTCCTTCAGAACACTCGTGTGTATGTCCTCAGCTAACGTATTGGAGAATGGGGTTTGATAACTTTGGCCAGGTTGAAAACACTTGCTTTGCCGTGACGTTGTGTGTTCTCTCTGCTCTGCGTCAGCTGCCCAGAATAGTAACCCGCTTGTTGTGTTAAAGTCAGTTCTCAGTGACTAACCGTGTTCTCTGACAAATATTTACTAATGAACACTCGGGCCCGCGGCACGGCTACACTTTAGCATGTGAGAGTAATGAACACTCAGGCCCGCGGCACGGCTACGCTTTAGCATGTGAGGGTAATGACCGTAGAGGTGGGCAGCCCGGCGGATGAATGACAATGAAGATGGCGAGCTGTATAATCATACATTTATCCCTCTACCACCTACTCTCCTTCCTTCCCTCCCCCTCTCTCTCTCTCCCTCTCTCTCTCTCTCTCTCTCTCTCCCTCTCTCTCTCTCTCTCTCTCTCTCTCTCTTTTTTCTTCCCTTCCGTCCATTTCTCCTGCTGTTTGATTTGGACGAAACTGGGCTCGATATGTCCTCCAGGATGTAGTGGAGGATGAAATTCTGTTCTTTCTTTCACAGAGCTCATCTGTCGCCCTGAGCTGTGCGTCTAACTGGGAGACTGTGTCTGTGTGTGTGTGTGTGTGTGCTGACCGAGAGGCACGGCGTTTCTATATTTAAGCCTCATGTTGCATTCAAGTATGAAATATAATGCGGGGAGTAGGATTGTGTCAGAGGCTGTTTTAATTAGGTGTAGTTATTGAGGCGGTCATCTGATTTCTTGGGTTACTGTACATGAAAGGTTTGGTAAGGGAGTGGGGATGGTTTGGAGCAGAGTACTATACATTTCCATGTTCCTGGATATCGTTTAATCACTTTTATATGGCTGGTATGTTCATACTGTGACTCAGTAGAAAATGGCCTGCACAAGGCTATGTGCTCTCTTGGTGACGGTGCTTGACTTTTTATTGGATGTCTGGTATCTATACAAAAGCTCGTCTCTGTGAGGTGACTAACTGAATGTTTCTGTCAAAGAGCCAGCAAAGGCTAAGCATCCTTAGAAAAACATTGTTGTACACACACAAACACAGATACACGCACACACACACACACACACACACACACACACACTTCTAACAATGCTCCCTCTACGCCAGATGGTTTGACTTCCATTCCTCCACCCCCACAAATATACACATGCTCGCATATAAATTCATGCATGCACACACATAATTACACACACAGCTAAGGGTCACAGACACACACTGCCTGCTGGAGCTTGTCCGACAGCATGACTCTCCAGTGCGCTGGCGCTGAGGAGAGCGTGCCGACAATGATGAGAGTGCTTGTTTTTCAGTCGGTTGTTTCAAAAAACAAAAAACAAAACCAAATGTGTATTTCCTTAAGGGCCTCCGTCGATCATATAATGAAGTCTGATGAAATTGTCTCTATCAGGTTCACGTGTTTGACCTGAGCGTCAACAAATACGAGGCCATATGCCAGCAGGCTGTCGTAGCCAAGAAGAAGACCAAGCTGACTCACATTGAGTTTAACCCCCTCTACCCCATCATCATCGTGGGCGATGACCGCGGCTACGTCACCAGCCTCAAGCTTTCTCCTAACCTCCGCAGGAAGCCAAAGGTGAGTCCTCCGGTGTGACAGTCTGAATTACTCACTCGTGACCTCGTAGATCACCATCACTGTTTCAGTTCATGTATGCCCCTTTTTCACTGGCTTGTGTTAGTCCGTGCTGCAGTCCTATGTCTGATTTTCCACCACCAACTATAGGGCTTGTGCCTGTCACTAGCAAATAATGTGGGAATCATGTAAATCAGCAGAAGCTTCCTTAGTGTTATTTGATTGGATGGTTCACTGAGCATTGATTTATAGTCTAGATCTGAGCTGTTGTAAAAGTGATGAATGTGATAGGACATTGTAATCACTGGTTCACTGATGAATCCTTATGCGTTATGTATTCACGAGAATCCATTATACGCATTATGTATTCATGAGAACGCTGTCGAAAGACGCCAGTCTGTTTTTATCTGTATGTGTATCTGTGTCCTGGGTGCTCCTCTGGAAAGGATTTTATGTTTTGTTTATCTGCCATAAAACTAAAGCGATTCAAGACCAAATTCATTTTTTATTATTATTGATTATGAAAAAAGGCTCTTAGAGAAATCGAGCTGGGGAAGTATAATGTAATTGAATTCGATGTGTCGTTTCATTTGGAAAGTGAGGCACACTGCAGTGTTCAGAGTTTCTTCTGTAAGGGCTTTATTTAGGAGAGTCAGGTTCCTGATGTGCAGTACAGGGTAAGTCTTGGGTCAGTAAGAGGTCTCTGCTCTGGGTAAATAATAATAATAATAATAATTTGTCTTTGTCTTTATGTAACCTGTCAGATCACATCATCATATAAAACACAGACTCTTCTCTCTGTCTCATTATACAGGACCCTGCCCTTTATGTATTCTGTTGTCTTTCTTTTTTTTTTCTTCTGTTTACTCAAGTAGCTATTCATCCATTCATTCATCTGTCTCCTCCATCCATCTGTTCATTAGTGACAGAAGAACGCTGGTGCTAGTTCTTCACATTTACATTAATGACCCTATTTCCACATGCGTCTGAAACACCTCAGGATGCACGTATCTGTCTCCCATTACTCATCACAGCAGTTGATCTTTCTCTTTCTTTTTATTCTTCACTTTATTTGATCACATCTTGGGAAATGGATCAGATGACTGATTGTTTCTAATGGCCTTACTTTGCTGTTAGTATGATAAACAACGGTGTTATGATGCCTGGCCGCTCTTTGGAGGCAATTACTAACACCCCAGCTTCCCCTCTGTTTGTCCTTAGACATTCTCTCCTCACCAGCACTGAGAGAAGCTGCTGGTTTTTGTCAAACTGATTGATGGTTTGGAATTGTTCTCTCCTTTTCTCCGCTGTGGTGAAACCCCATTACCTCTGTTCCGTTGTAGACAGCTTTTTGTCAGTATCAAGATGTCCACATCAGAGACATGGCTCTAGTAATGACGATTAAGGCTGCCTGTTTGCGATGTAATGCATTCTTGGTTGAAATATCACACTCCACGCTCTTTCTATAAACATTTAAACTAGTAGGAGCCATTATCAGACTCCTAGACTCCTCACGGTTATGTAAGAGCTGGAAAAGAGAAGGCCCACTGGACCTAACTGGTCGTTACGTGTTTTCATCAAGAATGACATGGGTCAGCACTCTACTGCAGATCCCTAATCTGGCTTCATTGTACCTCCATCCGCAGAGCTCATAGTCAGCTTACCGCTCCCCTGAAGGAGCCAGAGATGCTAATGATACCAGGAGAATGCCAGAGGCTCTAAAGCATGTGTACAAAAGGAGATTATCTTGGTGTTTTTAGTCAAGATGAACGCGGCTTTTATATTCTCAGTGAACTTTTAAATGTTGTCGCTTTTCGTGCGCCTTAATTACCAGGAAGCCATTAAAAAAAAAGGAGAAAAAAAAAAAAAAAAGCTAGAGCAAAACACTGGGCCCTGATCCTCTGTATTACAGAGGACATGCAGATATGAAGCTCACAGCGCTTTGTAAAACAGTCAAACATTTGACCTTTACGTTTTCCCAGGAGCATTAAGGGCGGTCTGAATTAACGTTGCTTACGGGCCTGACGGCCCAAAATCCACTGGCGTGAGAGTGTGAGAGAGACAGAGGGACAGAGAGAGGGAGAAAGAGAGAGAGAGACATGTGGACTTTGAAAGTCAGTACCCCTGAAACTCAAGGGGAATGTAGTGTCAGCGAAGAGAGACAGGCAGCCCCAAACTCAATTGAGTGTGTCAGGATGTGTCCCCAGGACACAGCTGTTGAGAGCCACAGAGCCGTCTGCAGCCATGTTCTCTGGCACAGCAGTAATATCACTGTCTCCCCTCAGGATTCCCACAATCAGATCACTCTCCAACACACATAGGCTATTTTCACATAAGCATAGTCGCCAAAAAAAAAAGAAAAAAGGAGCTGGTCTTTTCCAGCGAAATTAGTTTTTGATAATGTCAGATATTTATCATTCCGACCATGTTTTAAAATCAGCATAGCTCCCTCAAGATTTAGTTGGAGAATTTGACAAGGAATTGATAACCGCTGATTATCGGAGAGGAGAGTGAATACATCATAGAAGTTCCACTTTGCCTTAACCAAACCTTCTCTCTTGGTAACATCAAAGTCAAGCAGTCTTTAATTGGCTGCTAAATATGACAGCAATTATAGACATTTCAAAACACTCCAAGCCATCTTGACAAATGAGCCACTTTACAGCCTGCTCAGTAAAATTCATGTGAGATCTCCCCACTGATCCATAATGATTGGGTTTCATAAAAGATATTAAGGCTGAGATCCTGCATGTCTTTTGATGTATCTCAGGATATTCACATAGAGGAGTGGACAGATTGTAGTTACTGTTCTTACATAAGAGCAAAGCTCTGCCTCATCAAAAGGAACATTTGCCCTTAGTCATATCATTAACAGTCACATCACCTGGTCTCACACACTCACAGCACTGTTTGGCTCTGAAATTTACACAAATGTGTTTTGTATCCAAATACCGTATGCGTCACGCAACAAAAAAATTTTGTGTATTCTTGGTCATCACCATCCCATATTTTGTACTTTGAGGATATTCAGATAGGAACACATGTGTTTTTGAAATGTCAGTATTTGACAAGGATTCTTGGAGAGCTAATGCCTTCTTAGAATAATTGGGGAGAAAAGATATTCTGTGTTCATAGATCAAAAAAGACAATAGATATCCGTGCTCGTGAATTCTGAAATGTAGTCTGACAGTTGGCAGGTATATATTGGACAGAGCTCTTGTGTCTCCTATGGAAGAGCAGAGGATTGCCTTAACAGTCTATTTTATTTGAAAGGTAGTCAATCTTTCTTGTTCTTTTCCCTCACGACACACTCCAGTTACAATTTGATGGATTCTATAAATAGCAGCAACCTTGAGCCACTTTTCGCCAGCCCCTTTGAGAAAATATCGTACTTTTAGCTTCATGGCTTCAGTCTAACGCTGAGCATTAACTCAGAACATCTTAACAGTGAGTTATTTTAGCACCAGGCCCATTCTGACTGACTCGCTGGCTTCCTTTGTCTTCTAATAAGCTCCTTATTCAGAAGGTAATACGGGAAAGTTTCATTTGTGTACCTCTGTTTAATGATCAGCAAACACTCTATGAAAATTAGTTTTAGAATGAACTGGAGGGATTTATTTTAGCATATTCAATCAAAACTTCCCTTCTGGGTATCCAATTATGTTCATTATTCTCTCAATACAATCAGTAACCATAGTGATGATCTTTGATAAGGAGTAACTTATTCAATTCCCTCCTCTGAAGACACAATCCATCTCTGTAATCGTCTTGGACAAATGCCAGGTAAGATTAGAGGATCCACTTTGTTGTTTCCTGTGGTTGTCTCTCCATTTAGTATTTAGTGTCATGTCACAGTGGATGTGCATCACAAAAGGGTCCCTGCTACTATGTCCTCACTTGACAGAGAAATGAATGTTTGTATTGTGGCCTCTGCCCACAAGAGCTAGAATTTGTTAGTGGCAATTCTAGGTTAGCTACTCACTTCTATGTCTCTCTCTCTTTCCTTCCCTCCCTCACTCTCTCCTTCTCTCCCTCGCTCTTCTCAGGAGAAGAAAGGTCAGGAAGTGCCTAAAGGACCTGAAGTGGAGGTTGCTAAGATGGAGAAACTCCTGAGTTTGTTGAGAGAGCCTGATATCTCTCCACAGAACTGAGACACTGAACACAGGAAGGCTTCAGTCTAATCATTCTCAACATCAGCTATAAAAAAAAAAAAAAAAAAAAACACCAAGCACCTCTTTGGAATATTACTGAAAGAAAACATCTCAGGACATTTACACAATATACACTTATTCTGTATACACTTCACACAGTCCTCTTTTGAGAATGCTCTTAAAGCATTCATGACTCTGTTATAATTTTCATTTCCTTTGAGACATGAAAAGAGATGAGATTTTTTAACTGACAAGTTTGCCAGTCGCAATAAACAGTAAACAAGATACGCACTTGTGCTGAAAGGACTTCAGTTAGACACAGACCTCTGGTTAAGAATGATTTAATATCCTGTTCTTATTTGAGAAATTGCCTTTGAAGACATCAGGATTAAGCCACTGATGATAACAGGTGCTTTGTTTAATGATTGTTCCACTGTTTCTCTCGTTCACATTCCAACCCCATTTTGCCCATATAAGAAGACGCTGCTTGAATGGAAATGAAGTAGGAACTATGGGTTATCAGTTTGTCAGACTATAACAGTGTATGTGCTTATCACTGGATTTGGCATTCAGCAGCAGTTTCTAAACGGGAATGCCTTTTAAAGCATGAATTTTTGTTTTAACAGCTTGAACATTTGAGAACCACATTGCTAATTTTAGAACAGCTCTCTACATTAATAACCTCCACACAAAAAACTACTGCTTGACGGACAAATAGCAGTGCTTAATCTGCTCTCCCATATTGATTGGATCAGTCAAAAAGATTGCAAACATACACGGGTCCTTTCCTACATCATGCTGTGTTTTATTATCGGCTCAGTTTTGATAGGTCGAGCCTGCAGGTGTGTCCTCTGAACACAACGTGTGTGGGTTTCATTGACTCTTTGACAAGCAGATGAGAGAATGATCGTGAAGTGGACAGAGAGAGTCTCTTTACTTTTTACATAACACACTTTACTGTGAAACATTACTGTAAAGAGCTCAGAGCTCAAACATATGAGTGACACACAGCCTACGCCACTTCAAAGTGTTTTACGTACAGCGCCGATCAGACATGCCTCAAAGAATAGCAAAGAAAATACATCTCAACTTTTCTAGGTTGCCTGTGTAGTAATTCATGACCGGCCGGGCACTGCCGACTCTGTGTGTGTGTGTGTGTTTGAGTGACACTTCTGATGGAGACAAGGGGATGAACATCACTTGAGGGCAGTACAAAAGATGCAAGGCTTCTATAGCATTCAGTCAAGCACATTGACATACATGCAGACTTAAGTCCAGTCTAGTCCCCCATATGAACCAACGCTCCATGTTGGGTCTGTCCGCGCCACAGTTCTCCACGCCTCCAGCACTGGGCATTGAGCCCCCCCCTGAATCTCAGGTGGTCAGCAGGTACTTCTGCTCCTTCTTCTGCTGGGAATGTCCTGGAGCCAGCACTGGAACTCTCTCTTGATTGGAAGGCACTTTGCATGCCCTGTAGAGGATGAGGAAGAGTATCAATATGAGGATGGCCACTAGCACGTTACACACTATGGCCACGACTGCAGCAGTAGACAGGCCAGTGGCGGCTACAGACTCCATGATGAAGGCACAGATGTATCAGGCACACAGTTGCCCAGTCGACAAACACGCACGTATAAACACACAACTCCTTCAGATTAGCAGTCTAGCAAAGAGCCAGGGCGGATGACACTGCTCTGATGGGATGGCTGTGTTTGTGTTTGTATTTGTGTGTGTGTGTGTGTGTGTGTGTGTGTGTGTTCCACCGATATAGAGAGCACTCAAAAGCTCAGAAGTTCAAAGCTCTGTCTGTTGATGCGAGCTTCATAACAAACAGGGCCGTGTCTCCCATTTGTCATGCAAAGCAATCATATTTCTTCTAAACTTTTTTTTTCTATTTCTTTTTTCTTCCCCTTCTTATCTTCTCCCTTGCAAAGAAACCGCGTCCTACTTTCTCACATCTCTCACGTTTTCACAGGGCCATCACGGTAGAAATTGTAATCAGAGAAAAGTGTCAGGGAATTTTCAGTAACAGATGTGATTTGATGTGGAGATGAAGCAGATGCTTCCTCTGTTGAGTTGTTGATTTTTCTTTTTTTTGCAAAATGTATATAGTGTAACTGTTCACAACTCTTGATCTCTATCTGGTCAACACTTTGGGTTTTGTGGTGAAATCCCAGCCAGATGTTTCAAACGGTCATAGCGGTCCGAAAAACACGCCCATCAAAAGTCACTGGTTATGTATTTATGTCAAACATACTCCATTTGGTTTCCATGGATTTTCATCTTCTCCCTGGAACAGAGGACAGGAATTCATATGAAAGGCAGCACTTTGTCATACTGTAAAATTCACAAACCACTTTGGCATATGTATACTGAACTAATCAAATCATCACGCTTAGAAATAACACAGCTTGTTTACAAAGCCATTCAATGAGTAGAAATAAAGTCAATGACTTGAATAGGCTTCATCATCATTAGAGGCAAATAAATAAACAACGGCACTACAAACTCTTTCAAAGTACAATAACAACAATTTTTTTTTTTTTTTAATAAGTGTGAATAACTAACTTCACTGTCTAATATTGTCAGTGCCCACATTAACCTCAATGAATCACTGGAGCAAATAAACTTGTTGAAAATAAAGTAAAGTAAAATACTTTAGTTTTATCTCTTCTCTTTTTTTGTTTGTTTTTTTGGCTGTACATTGTATGAAGGCTAGCATCTACAGCAGTATTGTTCTGTTGCAGACATGGGTGTGTGAGAAAATACAGCTGATCTTTTTCTCAGTGGGCTGTGGAAAGCCTTGGGGAACTCTTGCTTTTTGCCTGCCTCTGATCTTCCCATCTGCTTCTTTATTTAACTTAACACTGCTGCCATACTCCGAACTCCATGTGCTGGTACGCTTAGCTGCTGCGAATGAGTCTAACATGACATCTCAGTTCCTGCTCTGAGGTTCTCTCTACCCCACACATCTACATACTCATGAATATCCATGAAGGACAGCCCCCCCCCCCCCAACCCCCAGTCGTACTGAGACATTTGTGACATGGTGTTCAAAGCTCTTATCTGTGTGGTCATATCTGTCATCTGGATGAATATTTATTTCCACATTTATATCAGAACCGCTACAGAGAGAATAGGGAGAAAACGTCGAAAGCCATTTGGCTCCTTTCAGTTCAGAGATTTCTTTGCAGGGTCCTAACTTCAAAACACCTCCACCCTCAGTGGAGGACGGAGGCAGCGGTGCGGTGAGAGGATCCTGGTTTGAAGGGGAGGGACGCTTGTGCAACAGCCACTCTGTGACAGCAACGTGTAAAAGACACATAAATAATTCACTCTTTACTCGGAAACGCACGGGTTGCTACATCAGAATTCCCAGGATCCATTGGGCTGACAAGTTCCTGATCTCTTTACAGTCTGAGAGGGTAAGAGTATGTGAGAGCAGTTAATTTTCTATGACTCGAACACAGATATCATATCTGGCTAACATGCCAAAAAAAAAGAAAAAAAAAAAAGTTATCCAAACAAAACTAAACAAAAAAACAAGCAACTACTGAATACCTAAATAAATAAAAACTCGCACACAAATGGCAAGCTGAGAAACACGCTCAGAACTGCATGCTTCACTGGGTGTTTCCCCAAATGGAGAACCCTTTAAAAGGGCCCAGACGGTGCAGATTAAAGCAGTCTACCATGAAGTCTATTTCTGCAAGATTCAGCCACTGTTCCGAAATGCATTCTGGTCAGGGAATGTACTGCATGAATGTATGTGCATGCGTCTCTCCACATATGTTTCTCTGCCTGGCTGAAAATACAGAGCAGCTGCAGTAGAATTTCTAACCCATGAGAAGGTCTTACCTTACAGTGTGTGTGTGACGCACTTGGCATAGAGCAATAGCAAAGGACTGTGCCAGTCTTTTCTACCCTCAGTGTGCTTTATTGATCAGTCACGGGATATTATAACCACACACTAGTGCTGTTTCGGTGGCACTGAATGGAAACTGTTTTTCACATTCTGTTAACTCTGTGTGTATTTGTACGTGTGTATGGTCACAGTGAGATAGGTTTAGCGCCTTGCAGAGCTGTACGGAGCATGTGTGCTGGTGCAAATAAAGGAAGGATCCTCTCCAGCGAGGGGCGGAGGGGGTCAGGCTTAAAAGCTGTCAGAGTGGAGCGTAACAGAGAGTGTGTAATTATACAGGGCCTATGGAGAGGTCCGCATGGCAGTCTGAGCTGTGTTTTACAAAAGGTCCTGTCAGCCTGCACAATGATTCTCCCATTCTTTCTTTCTCTCGCTCTCTCTCTTTAGCACAGAGCGCAGCCAGCCAGCACGCTGCATCAGAGATACACACGGCGGGAATAGAGAATGGGCTATTCTGGGTGGCATCCGGCTATTGCTACGCGAAGCCTGTGTGCTAGCCTGGGTTGTTCTGATGTTGTTGTTTATCTGGTAATTATTCCAAAAAAAAAAGAAAAAAAATCACAATGGGTAGAGGATTTTTTTTCTTTGTGCATTACAGATCAAAGCAAATAATCAGTCAAATAGTTACTGCCCTCCCAAGACGAGACAAGATTTTGATTTTAGAATTATTTTCCCATAAAACATCTTGGGTTCCTGTCACAGTGGGTTTTTTGCTGTGACCGGTTGTGCCTAGAGACTCTTTTGTTTGTGCAAAGACACACTCATACACAAACACTCACATTTTTTCTCTCTCACACTCTCTCTCTCTATGATGAAAGTTTGCACAACGGTAACAGTCTGGTGATTCATATAACAGACATGGGTCAAATGATTTCCCCTGACACATAAAACACATCTTAAGATAGTCATCCATCAATTCATAGCGTCAGGTGTAGAACAGGAGACAACATCCCCAGTCCTCCAGCAGGGAAACACAAACACACAAGGAGAGCGATAGAGAGACAGAAAGAGAGAGAGAGAGAGAGAGAGAGAGAGAGAGAGAGAGAGAGAGGCTGACAACCTGAAAGCAAGTTCCCTTAAACTCATGCTGGTAGGTACTGAGGGAGGCTTGGTAAAAGTAAACCAGTTCCTCAGTAAAAAATCTCTGATGCTTAGGACACACACAGAGTGCAGTCGTTAATGAAAGACCGCACAGTGCAAGACAGATGTTTTGTTTATTCCACTGTGTGCTCTTTGTCTCGGCAATCTTTCTTCCTGCATCACCCTACAAATGATGTCCATGTTAATACTTGTTGTAGCAGTTTAGAGGTTGGCTCTCCCTCCCTTGATATTCGTTCACTTGCATCTATGCTTAAGCTCATTTTAATTATTGCTTGCATTGGGCAAAGTCTTTCTTCAGACCCAATATTATTTCTGATTATTTCAAGCAATAACAGTATGCAGCCAAGAGATGATTTGTTACAGAAAATGAGATGTAGCTAGAGATCAGGATTTTTTTCTTTTTAACATGAATTATCAAAATACACTTGGGCTTATATTGTGAGAGACAGTTATTGCCTCATTAGTTTTATATTCCACAATCTTATTTCAAATAACGTATACATTTTTTAGAACTTATTTCATCTTATTTTGAATGTTATGTGTTTTGATGGGGAAAATACGGCCCCGCAGTATAATTGTGAATGAAGAGTTTGTTGCTTCTGTGAACTGAGTTACTGAATCCATTTCACTTCTTACAAATGGAAATGAATGAAATTTCCATCTCTGCTGCATAAGAAATGTGGTGGTTGATTTAGTCAGTTATATTCTACAGAGATGGGAAAGCTTTTTAATACACAGCTGGATAAGCAGACGGGAAATATGGATATATAATAGTATAATAGTATAAACCACAACATCATCAAGTAAAAGGTCAACTCTCTGATTCAAAACAACCAACCAAATTGCTGATAGAAAAAACAAAAAACAACAACAAAAAAAAACAACTAATTTATCCAATATCTCTCTCAGTACCTGTCCAAAAAGATGACTGTCCAGTTTCTAGAGTGTTCCAAAACAACAGCCTGTCCACTATGTCTTCTACTGGCCCAGCAGGCAGAAGCTTCCAGCTGTCGGGGGGGCAGGCAGACCCAGCCAGATTAGCAGAGAGAGAGAGCCAGTTCACAGCTGGAGTCATCTAATTCCCACCGCATGACTGGCTGGCCATCCATCTGAGATGATTCTCAGAGTATGAGTCACATGAGGCTGATCCGTCTCTCTGACATTTCTAACTATTAGAATCAAATCTACATACAGTTAAGGTCAACAGCACACACACATTTAAGGACAATAAGGCTGAGGAAACATTTTTATAAAGTTCACAGCAATTAGCACCTCACTAGAATTCCATCCGAATGACACCATCAGAATAGGTAATCGCAGTAGGAACCTCCCTTACAGTCATCAAGGAGACAATTACACTTCGTACCCAAAGCCCTGGCATTTAGACAAGATGGACAGTAAGAGAAAAATGAAAATGTATGACTTTAAAAAAAGGTACAGGGAATGGAAAGAAAAAAAAAACTGTAACGTTAAAACAAAGACATGAACTATTTTTAATGCAAACCAAAATAACAAGATGCATCTAAATGCAAAATTGTATCCATATTTGTCCTCTAACAACTGACCTACTAACCAGCGGTCTTATTGCACATACAAATTGCCTGGAGGTTTGTTTTGCAGCCACCACCTCAAGGACAACAAGGATTAAGCGGTAAAAGTCAGGTACCTGAACATCATTTAGGCGACCATTTCAGGAGGGCAAAATATCCTAGGCAGGTTTTGAATACAGGCCTGGTGTCTTGTTTGTCTGGATTGTGAAATATCTCTTGACCATTGACTGTATGACAATTATGGTAAATACATGAGGCTTGGTCAACAACAAGTATATATGTCAGATCATTCAGTGGAGAGAGCTAAACACTTTACAGGTGCGTGTGCGCGCGCACACACACACACACACACACACCACATTGCCAGTGTCCATTCTACCCCTCATGCTAAATTAATTTCAGCTGTTCTATATTCTGAAGTCATGGGAGAGGGCAGAATTTACCACTGAGCAAAACTTCTGTTAATGTGTGTGCATATAATCAATCTTTCACAGAACTGAAACTGAAGAAGAGGAAGAAGAAGAAAGGAAACCAGCACAACTGTTTACAGTCCAAAATATTATTTTATCCTGTAGTTACCTCACTTGTTTTGAGGAGATAATAAGTCCATTTGCATTAATATTAGTAGGACAGTCAGTATTTTCCAATGCTAAACGTGAATGTTTTCTACTTCGGTTCTCCGAGAACATAAAATGCTCTGTCGCAGAAACAGACTAATGTAATCCGCCAGTTTGTAGCAAGCAGATTGTAATGACAGTTTAACTAACATAACAACTAATGTCATTGCATGTTAGCCAGTGTCAAATAAAAATATTGTCTTAAGAGTCATAAACTGATATTAATTTCCATTATGAACGTAAACTGTGACGAGAACACAATAGATGTTGTCATGTCAGCCGCGTGACAAAAGACTCACACGAAGACTTCGTAATAGAGTAACCTCACCCGAAACACTCCTATGGTTTTGCTAGCAATGACCAAATAACTATATAAACGAGAAATGGGAGTCATTGTCCTGTTCTTTTCCCACAAAGCAGCCTAAACCAGTCTTCAAACTCTTAATCAGCATATATCAAGCAATATGAGGAGCTTGACAAAACCCTGCGTTATAACGCAGTTTGTATAAGTAGAACAACCTCGTCCCACTGTCGACTTTTTCCAGCTCCATTTACAAATGGGGTGCGTTTGCTCATAATGAGACAAAACGGGTCATTGATAACATGTCAACTGGACAACTTTAAATGGTGCGTAAAGGTTTTTTCAAGTTGATGAACAGACAAGTCACCACCAGACCGAACGCAACAAAAATGAACCGTATTGAAATACATAGAAAGAATTACTGTGTTTTACTTAATGCTGTAGTCTCCTAGATCACTGAGATACGCGGCTCCGAATATTCATGACGCTACGTCAGAATAACAGAAGACTGGAATACCTGCTGTAACTCAGTTGATGCTGGCGAAGACAAACCATGAACGTCTAAGCGATGTCCTGCCCTCGTCTAATCGGTTGCTGTAAAACTGAAGTAGAATTAACAGAACAGTGTGCGGTAAAAGGTGCAGCTGAATCGAGTCCTTCCTCTGAATGTACAGACTGCTACTGAAGACGCACCGGAATCCCGAGAACTAGACGTTTAATAGAGGGGAGGGAAAGAAGGCGCCGACACTGATGGGTGGAGGGGATTTGAAGAGAACGATCTTATAATCGCTGCAATTGGAATGAATAATGAAATAACATAATGTCATGTTTTAGGGTTAAGTAGTCATGAAGCTGTACAATGCATAATTTTGGAAAATGTCTTCATTAGGTTACCTTACCACAACCGTAATGTGTCTTTGTATTGTGGTTTGTCCTACACCCTTCCTTAGGTAAACGACCCCACTTAACGTACTTTTCCCTCACGAGCACAAATAGTGCTGTTTTGTTTAGAAGAAAATCCCGGGACTGCTTTACACTCAGAAAGAATTGCATGAATAAACAAATAGCCTTAGGCATGTTTATTTACCCCACCCCAGACACCCCCCCCCCAAAAAAAACAAAAGGAAAAGAAAATCCCTTGCTGAACACCTTTGTCGTTTGTTCTCTGAATGGAGCCACAGGTCTTCCTTAAACTCTTATGTGCAGTACTGATACAGGTTGTATTGTTTTGCTCCGTCCTCAGAGCTTCCTGATGACAAATGTAAATGGTATTACTTGACATTTAAGCTTTAACTGCTGAGGTTCTAGGACAGACTCCATTTGGATGTAACTGTATTCTTCATTGATAGACAATCAAACATAAATCTTTTTGATGGGCATGCCTTACATATTGGATCAACTTTAATGGCACTCACACAAATTCATTTAGAAAGAGACGCATTCAAACACAAACATGTTGTAAGATTCACCTGCCTATTGCCTGATTCCCATGCCCCTCAGTCACATCACCGTCACTGACTGATATTCCCATGCCTTCACCGCTATAAGCAGCACACATCTGGGATTTAAATGTTTCTCCCACACCATACAGTGTTCCTCTGAGCCACATCCTGCAATGATAAACAGTTACAATTACAATCAGGCAAACACATTCAATCCTAAGGTTTCTGTTGGATTTAACAATCCAACAGAATCTTTAAGATCTGCAAATATATGCTTTGAAATATTTTTTTTTCTCTGTAATTTTTGTACATTACATGATTTTGCAATTATCTTCAGTGGCAAAGCTTCAAATGGTACACAGTCTCTCTGTGTTTTGAACCCTCTGGCCTCATGAAAAAGCAGTAATTTGAATTATGCATAGAAAATACAAAAATCATAAAAATGTTAACAAATGCCACAAAATACTGACTTTCATTAAATATTCATAGCTGTTGTGCAAGATAGAAACAAAACATTTCTCAAATGAGGTATGCTTGCATATGCCAGACTGTATCTGAATGACAGGCTGAAGTCAGAAAAGGAGGCCGTTATCTAAAACATGACCCAACTCTGTGTAAAAGTAAACTGAGATGATTTATAGTGTGAAAGTCACAAACTGCACCATCAAAAGGACCAATCTGTTGGAGAGAACAGAACACGTGTCGTTCCTATTGGTCTGACAGAAAGCACATTTAGTTACTCTGAGGTCAACTATGAGGTAGGTTTAGAAGAGCAACATGATGCAGCAGTTCTGAATTGGTACTGCACTAATGAAAGCAAGTGTAATTTGTCCAAGTCAATCTTAATCTGTCAAAAATGAACACATCCCTTATGGATATTTATTTTGGTTATGGGAGGTTAAGTCACTGAACCCTTTCAGTTGTCTCTTGTTACTCAACTGTTTAATAGATCCACAGCCTCAGCAATGATTTTGTTCAGTCTTGTCTGTTCTTTATCTGACCATTGGTTTGTATACAAATCTTTCATTAAATTCCTAACATCAAAACAATTAACCTGATATTATACATGATCCCTTATGGGTTAGTGCATTTGCAAAGCAATACAAAGGAACCATCAAAGAATGATAACAGGTGAAACAAACAAACGAATCTATGAAGATATACCTTATAAGGCACCAAAAAGGAATCTTAAATGGAATACAATGTCAGGTATTGTGGTAAGAGAGAAATGTAATATTGTTTATATGTGTTACACTAGGTATACGACAATATTTTGCATTTGGGTTCCCTCTAGTGGTTCTATAAAATACTGATATCAAATTGTGGCGTTCATTTAGAACGAACATGTGTTGTCACAGTGATTCCTCTTTAGCCGTTTCAGAAGTCAAAACAGGTAATAAACTTGTGTTTTTAAGAAATAGAACTATTCGGTTATTCACAGGTTATGTCCACACACACACACAGGTTATGTCCACACACACGCACGCGCACACACACGCGCACACACACACGCACATGCACACATTATATTACGTGTCATTTTGGAGTGTGGCACAGTTTGACCAGTGCATTTAATATTTATGAACACGAATTTTGCCCTTTTAAATAAGCGGAATGCTTTGCTGACTGCCCAGTGGTGCACACAAAAATGTCAAATGAAAATCAAGCATTTGGTGGGATACGAGTCATTGAATATGTTCCAGCTTAAAAATGTGACCTCAATCAGTGTGTCTTACTGTTTCAAACATAATGGTAGAGAAGGTAAGAGTGTATGAAACCTTAGTTTGAAAAAAGGATAGAAAGACATCGAAGAAAAGATAAGATTTTGATTATGTGCATTACACCAAGCCTTCAAGAATAATTATAAGCCGTTTTCAGAAAACAGAATATACAATGTTTGATGATGGCAGACACTTCTTAGTTTGATTTCACAGACACTGAACCAGTTGCATAAAATGCTATTAAACACTTAATCATATTCACAACTATTGTCTTTTGGAGTTTTGTTGGATTGTAACAAAAACACAAAGAACTATATTCATATTCCATATTCAAACCTCATAAATAAGAGGCAAACCATAATTACGCAAAAGGAAATATTTATTTAATCATAGACATCAGTTTGGAAATAACTGACAATTCAAAATAAAAGTACACAAGTTCTTTTTTTTTTCTCTTTAAGGACTTACCGACGGGAGTTGTAATATCTATGACAACATGCAATGGGTTTTTGTCCACTACACAAAACAGCAACTAAGCCCCCTAACGCCAGCATGAATTTAGCCTGAAATCCACTTCTTATTGGGTGCATTTAATGGGCAGACCCTTGCAATATACACATTATATTCAACAGACACCCATCACTTCTTTTTTTTTTCACAAAATAAATCTTTGTCAGTCATAGCTACAGATAATATTTTCAGTAGATTACATGAGGGACTAAAGTCAGTGCACCCACTCAGAGAGATTACTGGTACTAACAACAATACCATTTAGTAGCAACCAACTCCAGGATTGACCTGGACACTTAGCATAATGAATTTGGTGTACTCCTTTTTCTACCAGACTTAAAAAAACAAAAAACAAAAAAAAAAACATAGGACACAATAACAGATTCTTTGTTTCAGAAGCTCTGAGTCAGTGGTGTTTCTGTGACAGTTAACACATGGTCAACAGTTAATCTCCTGTAGTGAAACTTTTTCTCAGTTCTGAGCTCTCGTGTCCTACTGTAAGGGTCTCTGACAGATAAAGTGCACTTCATGGCTGAGGCTCTTAGGTAAAGCCGGGGGCTCCTAGATCACAACGACAGTACAGGGAAACCTGCTGTAAACCAATCATTTAAAAACTAATCACTGCAGCACCAGGTCTCCACATTTTAATAAGGCAAGATACTGTACAACCACAAAAAAACTGTAAAGGAAGAAAAAGATCAAATTACAGATGGCAGGTAAGATTTCCGTGAGTTAAAAAAAAAAACAACAACAACAACAACAAAAAAAAAAAACACAAAAAACAAATAAAATCGTTTTGGCAATGTAAAATTAAATATTTGTCCTTTGTTTTTCCAAGAAGTTGAAAGAACTGTATGCAGAAAAGAATGAACTAAAACAGCCGCCGCGTCCTACTGGATCAGTGCACAGGACTGCATTTTTTTACAGACTGTCAGTATCCCTTTTCTCACCTGTGTCCATGGATGGAACATGCCAACACTGCTTAAGACAGTGTCAAAGTCAATTTTGCCTCTAGCAACATTTTTATTCTACGCGCACTCCAGAAAGCTACCTCTTCAGACGGATAGAGCTGGTGCTGTAAAGAGTGTAAAGATTCCCATCTTGAATATTGGGGTTGTGACACTGGAACATGGTGGACACTCTGCACAGGATCTGGCAACCCTCTCATTCCATATCAGGGGTGATCATTTTCAGCCTTGCCTCTCACTGCAGTCTCGCTGGAGAGGTAGAGTAGGGTGTGGTTAGAACGGGTGCAGCGCCCTGTTGTTATCTCGTGCGTGATCCCCTGTTATCCACTCCGTTGTCTGAGCCCAGTTTCAGGGGAGGTTAGGGCTATAGGAGAAAAATGCTGTGTGACTGTGCCCTGTCTGTCCATAATACCACAGCTAAGTTCTGTCAGCGGTGACCAGATTTTTAAAGGCACAGTGTAAGTGGACTGGACAGATGTGTGTGTGTGTGTGCGCACGTGTGTGTGTGCGTGTGTGTGTATGTGTTTGTCAGATAACTTCTTTTCCACCTCCTCTGTCGGCCCTCAAGGCATTTCAAAGCATGACTACTAAGGCAAAATTCTCTCTGCAAACGAAATGCAAAGTGCATCTTTTCTTCACACACATACTTTCTCTGCAGATGCTGTTGAATTCACTAAACTTTTAACATTGCACTTTTTTTTTATCATAGCTATATCTCTTCAATAAATTATCTATACACTTCCCTCTCCCCCCCACCCCTCCCGAAACATTCCCATAGGCAGACAGCAAACATTTATTGTACAACTTAAAGGTAGCCAGTTTATGCTTAACCCTTGACCGGACCTTCACTGTTCACAGTTTCTGTGCCAGCCATTCCAACACAAAGGAAACAGGTCTGAATCTGTTCTGTTTTTCTTCACAGAGATAAGATGGACGTATTCCAAAGAAGAAGAAGAAGAAAAAAAAAAGCAGATTCATACATGGCAAAACAAAAGAGGAGTACAAATGTTCACTGTAAAATCAGCTTTCAGCCAAAAAGTATTCCACAAGGTGTTTCCATGGAAACCAAAGAGTCCTCTCAGAGGGATATGGATAAGTGTGTTCTGATTGGGGAAACCAGATGACATCAGCACATCACTGCACGCCCTCCTCATCAACGTAAGTTGAGGGAAACCAACCAATCTACAGAGAGGAAACATTAGCAGTTATGCCTGTGGCTAGTTTGTAAATAATCAGGAAAAGCATTGACATTATTTATCCGACTGCCCCCCCCCCCTCGCCCCCCCCACCTCCCCCTGTCTACATGCTGCTCCTCTTACCCTGCCATTGGCTTCGCCTTTCCACCAGCCTTGGTCTCCTCCGATCTTGCTGTAGATCTTCACAATGTCCCCCTCTCTGAGTGACAGCTCCCTCATGTCACGGGCAGCAAAGTTATACCTGGCCACCGCAGTGCTGACAACTCTGGGTGTAAAGACTATGTCCAAACCAGCAATACAATCAGATCAGCAGACACAAGAGAAAAGACTTAGCACATAAAGAAAAGATTACTCTTGATAAAAGTGTATTACATGATTAAGAACATGCATTTTAACTGTAGGTGAGCATATGTGCAGGACCCAAAAGGAGAGGCAGGATGCAGTGAACTGTTGCCCATTACCCCAGACCCAGGATTTCTCATTCAAATATCATACTGTATATGATGTATGTGTACACCAACAATCCAAATTTCTAATGAAAAGGATACAGTAGATGTAAAAGATCCCTAAATCTTAAAAATGAAACTGTAAACATGACACAACGAAGGAAATGGCAAGGAAAGCAAAATAGGGATATAAGCAACTACAGTCATGAACCAGAGAGAGAGAGAGACAGAGAGACAGAGACAGAGACAGAGAGAGAGACAGAGACAGACAGACAGAGACAGAGAGAGAGACAGAGACAGACAGACAGAGAGAGACAGAGAGAGAGACAAAGAGACAGAGAGAGACAGAGACAGAGACAGAGAGACAGAGACAGAGAGAGAGACAGAGACAGAGACAGAGAGAGAGACAGAGAGAGAGACAGAGAGAAAGAGAGAGACAGAGAGAGAGAGAGACAGAGAGAGAGAGACAGAGACAGAGAGAGAGACAGAGAGAGAGATAGAGAGAAGGAGAGTCTAAGCAGTACCTGACCAGAAGGGAGCAGAGCTCTGAGAGGAGAAGTTGAGACCCTGCGGACTGAGGAAGGAGAAGTTGTAGGAAGAAGCACATGTGGCGGCTGAGACAGGATGAAGAGAGAGAAAGAGTGACAGGATAAAAGAGAGGAGAGAAAGAATGCGGGAATAATATATAGAGAAAAGGGGGAGAGGCAGAGGAAGGAGAAAGACATCAGAGAGAATGAATCTCAGACAAAGGGCACCGAGTTTCAAATAAGTAAGGAGAAAGATGCTATCACCAACAGATCTGTGTATTTTGAATATTTGTTTGCATATGTCAGTAAGCAAACACATATCAAAACTTACTGCATTGCTGTTAAAGATACAAGAAGTACTACAGAAAGAGCAGGAGAGCAGAGAACCTACTTATCAGTTTCTAACTGTATTCAAATGTTCAGGGCTCGTAGCTCTGAATCAGACCTGGCTTTGTGCATAAACTACCAACATTTTCCATAAAACACACCTCTTCCCACATAGACTGTCTTAAAAACAGACCAGTGCTGTCTTTGTTCATTTCTACGAGCCTGCCAGTTAAAAACTCTCTTTGACTAAAAAACTCTCTTTGTAGTTCGGGGAATTCTGTATGCTGAACAATAGCATCACAGTAGGGTAGAACAAACAGAGAGTCATTTATAATATATGTCTAATGCTGCAGACAGGAAGACACAACCTACTGACCCGCTTGGATAGAGCTCTCGCTGGCACAAACTCTAACTAGTCCTTTTTTGGGGGCCAGGGAGGATGCTGGCTCAGAGCTTAATCACGCCCTAGCTGATTGGCTGCTTTGTTGAAAGGACGTACAACATGGGAGGGACGCAGTCAGGGGCTATGACTCATTCATTCATTCCCATTCACAGACCAAATTTACTGCCGTCAGCAGAGAGGAACTCTCTTTTTGGTTTTACAAGCCAGCAATAACAAAAGAAGAGAGGAAGAAAAGACAGAAAATATCGAAAAGGATTATGTTTACCTGGGGAGCGGGTGCTAGCACGAGAGCTGGACCGTTCTCTGGATTTGTAGGGGTATCGTAGCGTCGTGTCCAACAACTTAAAACTCTCTTTTAGAGAGTGAGACTGATAGTATTCTACCAGCTCCTGTCATGGACAAACCAAAGAATAAGAATTACTAACAGCTGTTGTAGCTGACAGATTTTAGCATGTTTAGCAAGTTTTAGCAAAAAGCATTATAAATATCCCACTATTCTGACACATTTCCCTCTTACCAGGAGGCTATCAAACTTCTTTGCTTCCGTAATGTGAATCCAGTTGTCTTTCTCAATGACTTTAATGTGCTTTACTTCATCATTGAACCTGTGGGGTATAGAAGTGCTCGAGTTTAAAGTGTTAGCTCAGATGGCAGAGGAATTATATGAATCTCTGAAAGAATATTCAGATGGACAGTTTGTGCCAGGCAGGGAGAGTTACTTACTTGATGCTGATGGCGAATCTCTCTGCCTCTGCTGTTCTCTCTCTTATCAGGTATGTACCACTGCTGTGGGATTTCAGCAGGTTATCTGCCTGCTGGCGCTCCATACTGCCTGCAAACCTACGAAAGACACGACACGGTCTGTCAGGCCTTAGGCTTCCACAAGGTTTCCGATTCAGCTTCCTCAAAAAGTTGTAATTTTTTCAGTAAATATGTCAACATCGCTATGCTTGTGGTGCTTTTCAAAGTCAACGACGTAATTAAAAAAAGATATTTCCTCTGAAATCAGTGGCCCACCATGGATAAACGTAGTAGTCTGTTTCTCTTGATGACTGACGGCTGGGGCAAGACTGAAAGGGCTAAAATGAGGAAATCAGCATAGAGTGAAACAACATGGTGAAATATATTGCAAACATTTTCACAGTGTCACGCATCTCTCCACATAACTCTTGTTTTATCATTAAAAGTGAATATTTTACCTTAGGGTCTAGACAAGGCTTCACACTTGAACTTGGAAAGTAGCCACTCTTTTGGGTTTGAATGAGCCTTCCCTAAGAAATAGTCACAAAGTATTAACTGCTGATTGATGACAATTTCAGAACAGTTTTCAGTGCTATTTCAACTTTTTAATGACATTTTTAAAGAGTGCTTTAAAATGCCCGCAGGTTAACTCCAAGGCAAAGGTGTGACATCTGTGTCTTAGTAGCACACGCCACTGAACACGTTCAAGAGAACAGAAAGGTTAATGTAGCATGGTCCTACAATATTCAGAGATGTGGAGAAAACTATGAGATCGTAAATGCTGGGTCCCTGCGTAAAGTTATGTCTTATACCTCCCACCAGGAGGTATCGGGCTCTCCTTTCAGTAGCTCAATGGTATCCCCAGTCTGGAAAGTTAGTGCTGTTTTCCCAGGCGGGGCTGGGGTGCCGTGGTAATTTCGGATGGCCACCATCTTCGGGCCTTCGTTCATGAGAGGCAAACAGATTGGCGTTAAACTCCCAATAAGATTCACGAAGTCTATGACATTCACAATAAATATGTTTGCCAAAACCTATCTGTAACTCAGTCCTAAAAGCGGAGTGGTTTTTGAGCTTGCATCAACATATTGCATCAAAGAAAACAGCAGATGGCAGTAGAGAGCTAGAAACTTTCTGTATTGATGTGCCGCGTGTGCTGTGGTTTCTAAATTTTCCCAACATGACACAAATGTGTTAAAATGAACTGGATCTAAGAATCAAACAGAATTCATTCTTACCTGACGAGGGCAGCCCAAGCTCCTATGAGGAACAAACAAAAAAAGAAGACCAAAAAAGATATTGCAAATCAGAGGCTTATTCTTATTCTATACACACCAACCAGAATAAATACAAAGGCTTAAATCAGCTCAGAACTGTGCTTCAACAAATTGGATTGTGTCAGCTGGTCTGTAGGAAAACTTGTAATTAGCTGAGATGATAAAGAACATATCAGTGACTACTCTAATATTAGGTATTCGCTAATAACAGATAAGTGTTGGTTGGCTGATGAGGACTTACTGAGTCATGAGGACCTGAAATAGAAAGAGGAGAAAAAAAGAGAGAAGAACAGTCAGTTTGGTAGCTAAGCTCCTTTAATTACCGTGTATTTATACTGGGTCCTTTAGGGAGGAAAAGCGCGCGTGCGTGCATGCATGCGTGTGTGTGTGTGAGACATACTTATTTTACAGATGGTGATGACCTCCAGACATTCCTTATGGGCACCTGCCCCACAGCGGGAACAGTAGTAGCCCTGGTAAAAAATTCCCCTGAGAAAAAGAGAGAGAGAGAGGGAGAGGGAGAGGGAGAGGGAGAGGGAGAGAGAGTGTGTAATAGCAGTTTAGTGAGCTCAGCTTAGTGCTGGCTAAAATCCAAATAAAAGTCTGATCACTGGCCAATGAGGAGCGCAACATTATGCTCATGTCCCATTTTCCTGGGGTCACGTAACAAATCTACTTCAGTGCCTGTTTCACCATTCACCACAATGCATTCATCAAACATTTACAAAGCCAGCGCGCTATTCACCGCACACTAACAAATCCTTTTCATATGGTTTAGAAAAACGACAGCGTTGAAATGTAGCATGTCACACTGGGCTACTGTAATTTGCAGCAGTTGTGCAGGGGTCCTTGCTATATAGACTAATTTAGGTCAGACATGGTACCGGTTTATAAGGGTCAATAGAAATGACTGTGGGCAGCCCTTGTCATGGAGGTCAGCCCAGTAGCCCAGTAGCCCAGTAAGAGGACTCAGATCCTGTTCCAGTACAATAATTATGCTCTGTAATTCTGTAAGAGGAGCCCTAGATTCAGGTTAGTACATCACTTACCTCAACAGCATCTTACAGGCCTTACAGTTGGTGTTTTTCTCGAAAGTGTGCATCTGAAAGTTATGCTGGTTGGCTGTGGCTCGCTCTGGCTTGATGTTTGACCTGGATGTAGGACAGAATGATAAAAATCAGACCGTTTGAAATGGTACGTGGTCTTAGGTAGGTGTATAGAGCAAAGTGCTGTTCACTTACATGGCCATTTCAAACTGCTCCATCCATTTCCTCTTTGTGTCCTCTGTTTTACAGAAGAATTGGAAGCCCTGCTTCCCTTGAAGATGAATCAAATAAAAGCCATAGGACCACTGTAAGGGTTGAAAGAGAGAGTGTGTTTGAGAGAAGAAGGGAGAAGAAGATGGAAATGGAAAGACAGAATAGATAAAGAATGAGAGGGACAAGAGTGGGCAAGTATAGCACTGATTTTTGACCAGTCTGACAAACAACAATAAAATCTGTCTAATCTCTGTCTGAGAAAATACTATTTACAGTAAACAGAACTAAAGCCTGATGCCTGACTGACAACATAAGACTACATATATATATATATATATATATATATATATATATATATATATATATATATATATATATATATATATATCCCCCTGTGTATATATCTGGAGAATATATGTGAAGATTTGGAGGCAGCTCAGGTATTACAATATCAGAAGAAAAAAGGTAGGCAGTCAAAGCAGCTTTTCTCTACAATTCATTGGAGAAAAAGAGCAAAGATTTGCATCATCTTACCATTTTTCCACTTGACTGGTAAGCATGCAAAGGGAAACACCAGAGAGAGAGAGAGAGAGAGAGAGGGGGAGAGAGAGAGAGACCCAGTTACACATGCAATCACATACAACATGCAGAAATTTGGAGTGTTAGAATCGGAGAGAATGCATGGCAATTTGAAACTGATCACATTTACATGCTCTCTAGAGCACAGGACAGTCTGTAAATTACTCATGACTGGCCTGTTTGAAATCACAAGCACCATGCCTTCTGTTCAAGGACAAGATTACATTAGCACCATCCATCAACAACAACTAAAAAGATGAAGTACATAATTTGAAGAAATGCATTTCTGTCTAATATTTCTTGCACATTTTTTGTAAACTGTTCAAAGCCTGAAATGAAAATTAAGAACTGACTAATTTTCACAAGGAGTTTTTGAGGCTCTGAACTTGAAAGCTTGTCACCTTTTTCCTGGAGCTCTTACCTTTTTCATGTCTCTGTTGTTCATGGGATCGTCTGACATCTTGTAGAACTGAAGTTCTATGGTTTCTTTCAGCTCATAGTTGTAACCTTTCCTCTTGCACACAATCACCACTTTATCAAACAGGAAGATGTACCTTGAGGAGAACATCATTTATCAGTTGTGAGTACAGTCTTCATGCGGAAAAACTAAGACAAACCTTTCTTGAGTTGACAAGAGGCCATGGTGAAGTTACAGCCTGGGATGAAAGCGGCTGTATTACCTGTCCTGTTTGGTTCGGTTCACAGCAGAGCACACTTTAAGTTCTCCATCTATCTTCGGCCTCCCATACTCCTCCAGTTTCACCTGCTGCTTATGACACACAGACAACAGTGGCCTCAACAAATTAACGACGTTCAATCCTGACTTAATGTTATACTACACAGAACTGCCTCATGGCTCGACTACTATTAAGGCCGTGTACTCAGGTATACAGTGTAACCACACAACCTCCAACACGGTGATATTCACGGCATAAATATTAGATAGAGCATAAATATTAGAAGCAAATTACTTCTACTGAATTTGGTGTTTTGACTATGTGAATAGCCATCAGAATTCACAGCACAGTCAGCCACTGTGGCTTACTTGTGTGAAGACCTTATAATGCAATATTCCCTCAGGTATCATGTGAGAAGTATGGAGAATGTTCTCACTGGCTAATGTATCTTCCCACAAACTTGAGCTGAACCACAGACCAGTGCATAAATAAAACAGTTGACATGGCGCTTCAATGTTACTGTCTCCATTTGCATAGATGTCAAAGGAGACACAGATTTCCATTTTCTCGTCACACAAAGCAAAAGCTGTGCTTAGACAGAGAAATGATTCAAGGAAAAAAAAAAACTGCTGAGGCAAGGCAGGTGAGCATTTTATAAAGTGGATAACACACAAAGCAAAGAAGAACATTCTAGAAAAATCCTGCCCGCAGCAAAAGATCATCACACCACGATCACCATGTAAGATCACGAGTTCTTTCATCGGACGCAGTGAAAGGGGGAAAAAAGTCAAGGTGTAACTGTGACTGAAACTAGAATTGAAAAGAGCAAATACTTACGAGATTCTCTATTGAACTCTGAAATTCACTTATTTTCTTTAAGGTCTCGTTGTCTCTTTTCACTTCATTGATGTACATAGCCAGATCCTTGAGATGTCAAGAAAACAATGATGACATTTCAGAAAGCTTTTCGAACAAATTGAGTCTGATCTCTTCAAGCTCAAACATCATTCAGAAATCTTTCTTTTCACATCAAAACAAAGCTGAAGTTATCAGGATTTCACTACATGGCAAGTTAAACTGTATAACTGACATCCTGTTGCTTGCTGATTAGTGAGATGTTATTAACTGGTGAATGGAGGTGTGGTGGACATGATGAGTCATACCTGCATGGCCTCCAGGGCCTCTCTGAGCTGCTGTCTCTCTGGTGGGTCAGTAGAATGACTCAACAGTTCCTGTAGGACAGAGCAGAGACAGCTGTACCAACATATACAGAACATACTCTTCACATAGTTTTGGTAACAGCACAAAGAGGAGCTCTCACTGTATTACCAATGCAGAATGTCAGTCAAAATGTGTAGCATCTTAATGACATAGTAATATAACATGACAGGCAGCAAATTCATGTAAATTTCATAAACAAATTCAAAAGGTAAGCCTCAAAAACCTGTTTTCGCCAATGAAGTAAACACAATGAATACTTCATGTATGTACCAGAACTTCAGAGCTGACTGAAGCTATTTTAGGACCAGTTTAGTCGCATTCTCTGTTCAAAGCAGTTCCAAGATTTCACTTGGGCCTAACAAAACACCACAGTAAAAAGCATCCAACAGTGACAAGAAAGCAGAGAACTGAGTCATCATGAATTGTGCTAACATGCTAAAAGGAGAACATGAGCTCTCACATAGCGTAAGGCTGCCGTAGTGATGGGAGAAATCTGTACTAGAGGCAGTGCTGCGAAGAGAAATGCCCAAACGGTGCTTCACAATTCCTGGACCAGAAATGCTTTGGCCAGAGGAAATTCCACCCAACCACATCCTCACCATGTTTATATACACATTAACACACATATATACTGTACTGCCTCTCTCTCACTCTCATGCACACACACACACACTCCCTCTCTCTCTAACTTGAGGAGATACCCTGGGGCCACATGTGTATGGATGCTCTAAGCATGGTGTTATGGGAAGCAGTGAAATGGGCTGCGTGTAATGTGATTTTATCATGGCTGATTTAAACACAGTGCCACTGTAACCTGGGGGGTGGGAGGGTGATCCAATCAGAAATACGTTCCTCCTTCAGCTCCATCCTTCAGTCCTTCCTATGGCCCAGTCAGCCTCCCTTTATTTAATATTGATCAGTGTGTTTAATTAATAATGACCCCGTGTCGTTCAGGGTGGCCCGTTTTATATGTGGCCGAGGAGAGCTGGCCAAAGCAGGTTTTACTGAGTTTATGTGAGGCAAAACCATGTGAATATTTAATTGTTCTATGCGCTTGAGGACCAGAGGGGTAAGGGGACGGTTGAGGACCTACCGTGAGCTGCATCCCAAACTATCACAGTGGTTGTCACAGACCTCTATCAATCACAATATTTAAAAATGAATATAAAAACATATGGGATCATTTTCTGTGAGTAAAGTCTGTAGTCGTATTTCGATGTATGCGTGGTATACTGAAGTCATGTTTTGCCATGTGAAGAGAAATGTGCTCACACTAAATATAGGAATGGGGTGACTGTGTTTCTTCCTGTATCTAAAGGGCAGGCTCTATTTCATTAGCTGCTTACAGTGACTTTGGTGGTAAGATGTCAAGGACACTTACTTTCAGTAGAAGGTGATATTTAAGGACTCTCTGCATAGGGACGACCAGCAGATCCTGAAGTTTAAACTTGCCCTCCTGAACCTTCATGGTGCACTCCTGCAGTACAGCAATAAGAGGTACATAAGTGACATATTAAGATATTGACGCTAATTTTTGACCTAAACTTGCACCTCTTACACATGGACAGAAACAGGTTAGAGGGTAAAAAGACCTTTTTGTCTTCTTCAGTTCAGTTCTGTGATGACGAGTTACACCAATGGTTAAATTTAAAAGACAATGTCTTACTCATGATTCATCTAATCTAATGTTTCTATCCAATGACCAATCACAATGCTTCAGATCAGTCATTTCGACCATTTACCTCAAGCACATTTTTGTGTCTTCTCTAATCTAACATACACAAATCTAATATCAAGAGAGTTCTCAGGACTTTTTTATGCATGGATGGAACAAGAGCCTTGTTCTGCAGTCCTCCAGTAGAACTGTCTAAAACATACAGATTGTCAATTCAACAAAACAGAAGTTACACTGGAAAGCTGAGTAGCATAAAAAGACAAAGAAAAAAAAAAATCAGTTTAAATATAGAGTTATTTTTTCAGCATGCTACAAAGATAATATTACTGTGGATTACAAGTGATCTGCTCATTTATAATCTGCCTGAACTAACTTGATGTAAAGCACGCAAGGAAAAAAGGCGGAAAGTCAATCATTCTTTGTATTCATCAGTCTCTTGCTCTCCCTCTCTCTGTCTCTCTGTCTCTCTCTCCAAAAGTATGACTTTAATCCATTTACTACTCCTCCAGCTAATACTCTGAGGGCAAGACTCAAATGTGCCTGCATTGTGCCCAATTACAAAGCCTTCCTCATACATCAGATAAATGACTGATAATAAACAGCATTTGTCAACAGCTCTAGACACAAGCACTGTCACTGCGATTTCCTTCCTGCTAATCTCCTCTAATCCTCCACACACATAATGGCCTCTCAAGTCTTCTGAGCTAGATCTTTATTTTTGGATCTTTTTAGGAAGACTCGTCTGAGTGGAGCACACACTCTCTCTCATACGGGAGGGGGGGGGGGGGCTCTCATCTGAAGCTCCTGAATAACATTACCAGATTGCTAAATTAGTTAACATCCCAAAACTGTCAGCTATAGTCTGCTGTGGGCTACTGGAGCATGGAGTCTGGTTGGAGAGAGGTCCAAGAGAGAGGGGGGGGGGAAGGAGGGAGAGAGAGAGAGAGAGAGAGAGAGAGAGGAGAGAGAGAGAGAGAGAGAGAGAGAGAGGGAGAGAGAGAGAGGGGAGAGAGAGAGAGAGAGAGAGGGAGGGAGAGAGAGGGAGAGAGAGAAAGGGAGAGAGAGAGAGAGAGAGGGAGAGGAGAGGAGAAAAGGAGAGGCATACAGTGGTAGCATTTTTAACCGAGCAGAGGGAGTTATGGTGCGGGGGCACACAGCACAGCCTCAGGCCAACGCTCTGGGCAACAAGCACCGTGGAAAACGACTTGTTCAGTTGGTAAATAGGTCAGCGCTATTCCTAAATCTAAGCCCTACAGAGCTGCTATGGATTGCTAAGATTATGGATTTTGATTTAAGGCTGTCACATCTCATTCAAATACCATTTCTGTAGTTTATGTTGTAAAAGATTTTACACATGAACAGAAAATCGAGATAAGAGAGATTCTGGGAAATGATAAAATGTGATCTTGGATTCAAGCCAAGTCTTTGAAAGCTGAAATTCTCATGCGATGGCATAACTGAAAAATATGTGCTGCTCTAAGGTAGTTTTCCAGGTTAAACAATAAGATAATATTGCCCCTGTTTAGTTTCAAGACTGAGGGCCAAGTTAGAACAAGACACGTTTTTACCTCCACTTTCACCCTGATGTCCTCTCGTGTGGCAATGAGTTCATCCAGTGTCTTCTGAGCGCTCTCCATGTGGCTGCAGTACTGGCCGTAAATGAGCAGCCTGTGGAGAAGAGCTAGGCTCATAATCAGCATTTTTTACATAGATAAATCAACACATTCAGATGTCAGCACCATCCATTGGATTTCCAGCTCCTGTCGGGTGTATTCGCCTTCGGTTTCTCACATACGTATCTATGAGGTCACACAGAAAGGGAACCATCCATGACTAAAAACACCATTCAATACCCATAAAAAAATTATCTTCATAAGATAGATGAGGAGATATACATGCTCAAAATGGAGTGTTTGTGCTGAAATAATAAAACGTCACCACAAATGAGGCTGCGTAAAAACGATTTTCACTACATAAAGAGTCATAACAGATAAAGATGACAGGAAAAAAAAAGATAAAGCTATGACTTGTTAAATAAAGACACTCTGACTAATTGATTTGAATAAATCTTTTTGAAGGACTCTCTCTTGAAGAAAAAAAAAAAAAAAAAAAAGAGAATATTCAAAGCACATTCATTAGAGTTCACAATGGACCCTTGACACAGATCCGCTCATTTTGGAGGCAGTTCAAAGTCGTTTTGCCTCAAGGATGGCACCACCCATGGCACAGATTTTTCGCCTCTGATTAAAGTAGGGCATTGGCATGGTTGGAGACGGCAACCCGTGGACATTTTTGGCAGCCGTGCCTCTTAATCTTGGTCTTGCTTTAGAGCAAAGCTGGCATTATGAAGTATAATCACTGCTTCGGGAAGATCCTTGATGAAGATAAGTAAAGTAGCAGCAATCGGTCCAAAGCCCAATGACAAAGCAAGTATGGAAAGGTGGCACAGATACAAGATCTCTTTTAAGACTGCATAAATCTGTCCCCTGCAACAGCGAGAGGCTTCATAGCCAAATGCGCACGCTATCTGAATTTCCTGACAGGCAAATGCACAGCAAAAGACTACACGACATCAAAAGCTGCTAAGGATTAAATTCAAATGAAGACATGATGGAGCGCAGCTTAACATGGTATGGAATCAACACAAATACAGCACTCTGAATGTCGAGTAAAACCTCTTGTTTACAGATTGACTGCACAGAAGATCCACGAAGATTAAGACATTTAAGACACTTAGACGGTACTCTGCATCCACTGAGATGTCGTGGTTTGTGTTTCTATCCTTTGATGGAGCGGCGAATCTACTGCAACGCAGCGCAGTTCAAAACACAAATCCTAGGAGAGCCTGAAGACTTCCCGGGGTTCCCGCTGCTTGTCTTTCTGCCCGGGCCTTCATGCCCCTGGGCTAACCAGACCTGATTAAGGGCTCATTTGCTGCAAAAGAGATGCCTCTAGTCCTCAAGGAGAAAAGCTGATGAAGATTAATGTGAGTTCTGTTCAGTGATGAGACACTACGTGGATTGGCTAGCATATTGAAAATGCAAGGCCAGGTGTCAGAAATTAACTCTAATAACACATGTCAGAGACATAATTGAACATGAAGGTCTTTTTTTAAGAGTCAATTTTTTGGATAGAATATTTAAGGTGGATCTTAAGGTAGACTGACAGGAACGTTATTTAAAATATTGTCTCTGCCAGATGTGACAGGGATAAAATATAAGCCTGTCTCTAGAGCTGACTGCTAAGAAATTCCACTGAGGCTCATTCTTACACAGACAACTTAAGCATTAGATCTGATTATGCCGTTGTATTAAACACACATATTTCTATGGAAATGTAATTATTCAAGATTTTGTTAGGTCCTAATGATACTGAAGTTGTTTTCTCTTTCAGTCTTTCAGTTTGTTGCAGTATGGACGCTTGAGGTTTGGGCTTGAGTGTTTAGCTGCACTCTGTATTTAATAAAAAAGAAAAAAAAAAGAAAAACAAAGCGTTCTGAAAAGACATGAATAGCAGTCACCTTCACATGTATTTCAGCAAATAGTGGTGACATAACAGTGTCAAATTTAACACAACCTCACACATGAAAGAGCGAGAATTTACATAGCCAATAGTAAGGCCACAGTATGTTCAACTGGATAGAGGAGAGGAGGGGGAGAGCGTGAGTGACAGAGAAAAGTATGACTGAACGCAGCTTGGAGGGGTAAGAAGGTCGAGGTTAGGCGGCGTTCACAGCAGGGAGCCTTCTTCTTTTACGCCAATACCAAATATATGACCTCTCCACCCTAAGGCCAGTTCAAACAAAAATACTGCCTCACACTGTACTGCTCTACTGACAGCAAAGGACACTGGGACATGGGGGAGACACTCAGGGAGTTCTCCATTTTTTTTTTTTTTTTTTTAATGCCCAATGTCACAACATTCAGAGAGCAATCTTAAAATAGTCTTTCAGAAGAGGATCTTCAATACAGCAATGGAGAAAGGGTGGTTTCCCACGAAAGTGGAGATCAGGGTAAGAATGACTGCGCATCCATTAAAACAAGTCATCTGGGTTTTAACACTACATGGTCCATCTCCTGGTCTGTAGTCCGCATGTTAAAATAAGTTTTTGGAAATAACTTGATGACAGCTTGTATGATTGAGTGGCTGTTCTAAGTTGGTGGATTTTATTTAGTTCAAGTCCAAACCCTTTCACAGACAGTCTGAAGTGAATGTGCTAGCAGAAATGGAACTGATCCATCTCTGAGTCACTGGATGTCTCATGGTTGAATGACACCATACACTGAGGAAAAAAGAAGAGGGGGAAAAAAAAAGATGTAGTTGGAGTTGCCAAGGAAAAGATTTCATTACAGCCTGTGTACATGTTTTTTTTTATCATTCAAAGTTAGTCTAATGTGCTTAGTAGGACACATAACGATGGAGAATAGAGATCATTAAAATGCTATTAATCATGTATGCTCAAACAAAATAGGAGCAGAGAAGGCAAGAGTCAATGGCCATTAACATCTTGAGACAACGGGGAACGCGTTTTCTGGGAAACGAATGCAAAAAGCCTCTCAGTCCACCCTGCAATGCTTAGCTTCCACTAACACCCCAAAGGCAATTTACATGTCAAGCGCAAAAGGTGCTAAAATAAAACAAAATGTTCCCATCTGTGTCGCAACTGTCCGGTTAGCTTTGAGTGGGTGTGTGCATTAAGACATACTGCATTCTGACAACTGTAATGGTGAAAAAGTTCAACTTGTCTCTGTTCCAGCAAGAGTTCAGGCCAGTTCAGTGGGGAGAGAGAACGGAAGGGGGGGCTGGAGGGGGAGGAGGGAGGGAGAAGAAGAGAGAAAGAGAGAAAACCCCCCCCCCAAAAACCTCTGTTCCCTTAAGTGTGAACATTCCCTCGGGTTTGAGCGTTTGCTACCATTGTGTAAACATTCAGTCTTTAAATTCATCTCTCTTCCGGTGCCAGTGCTAGGCCCACTGACTTTCTCATTATGGGAATGCTGTCATGCATGTTATTTCACAGAAAACACAATTTCGAATAAACGCTCCCCCACCTCCCGTTTGTCCCTGGAATACGAAGCGGGCCTGTCAAGGAAATCTTACTGCAAAGTAGAAGTGACAGCCTCAGTAGAAAGGTAATCGTCTTTGACACATGGCATTGAAAGCCCCTCACCTCTGCTTAAACACAACCAGGGCAGAGCAAATGGGATTTAAGTTGTACAAGCTAATAATGTACTTCTGCACTATATCTTAACACAGATCCAAGAGAGCCATAACTTAAATGAACTGGTTTTGAAATTATTTTTTGATACTTTCAGACCGCTCGGTGAGTTCCAGCCGCGGTGCCGCTGACCTTTCCGGAAACAACTCTACACTTGACTGTAAACAGGAATCTCTTCCTGCTGGGTTTAAGAATGCTGCAGAGACACTTGGAAAAAAAAAAAAAACACTGGCATTTTCACTTTGGCATTCAGTGTGTCAACAACCTGAAAAGCTTCTCATTCATTCCATTCAAGAGCAAGCATTACTGCAAAAGGTCACTGGGACTTACACGTGGAGATAACAAAATTAATTAAACTGCAGCTGGCCCTTGACGCATTCAGAGCTGATGATGATATTGAATGGGAGGCTGGTCAAATCCCCTGGCCATTTCTCTCTTTGTATTGAATGTAAAGGAGACGCTCAATGTTTTATAATGCAACAGGCAAACATGTCAATCACATTGAAAATAGCAGAGGCAGATGACACAGAGAAGTAGTAATGAAATGAATTATCTGCCAAAAATACTCAGCAATGTATTATGTCTAATGTCACCAAATGTAAATATTCCCATTCTCTGTCATGTGAATATGTCATAATAACCCCGCGGATGACAGGGAAAATAAAATATCCCGTTTCTGTGGTTTCTGACGTAGAAAAAGCTGGGAAAAAAGCGTCTGTGTTTGGCACAGCGCTTCAGGACAAACAAAATTTGTTTAGATGTTCCATGGTTTACGTGCGGAGAGTGGAACACGGTTTGGAGCAGTCACGACTAGACCGTCAGTGTCAGCAGCTCCAGCCCTGGGAGATGAGGAAGTTTTACTCTTTGGTCCCTTTAGCACAGGTGACAAAACACAAGCAGGACCCCACACAAAACAAGTTCAATCAGATTACAGACTCAGAGTTAGATAAACAAAAGAATGTGGGGGAGATAGGCGGATCTGTCAGCAACTATGCCGACCTGACCAAGAGCTCAGTAATGAGCCAATTACCTCTGCAAACTGACGAACAGAAACAACGGGTCCGTCCTTCTTTTTTTTTTTTTTCAATAAACCCTGCCTATGTGTGTGATGAGTTTAGATTCTGCGATATGAAAGAAATACACACAAACTGTCTTATGCGCATACTCACACACACACACACACACACACACACACAGACACACACACACACACACACACACACACAAAATTCAGTAAAATTATAGTCATGCATGTTGAACAGTAAATAAATAAATAGAAATAAAAATGAAAAAATCTGAAGAATGGTTCCAGAAAGCTTGCTGTCAGCACATATAATCATTCTGAAAGCAGAATCTATCATTGTCACCACCTACACCACAGCACGGTGCAAATCTGTGTGAGCAAGCAAAAGCAATGGGCTCGCTGCGGCTGGACTCTGAGGTGGAACAAACTCGCAAAACTCCTGCCCCTTATCAGTACCAGTGAAGTAGAGCCTTTCAGCCCACTACACCACAACACCACATCATGGTTTTCACTCTCGTGTATCGGAGGCCTTGACCCGATTAGCACACGACAGGCAGGTAACGCAAGCACTGCAAGGTATATGCGTGTGTGTGAGGGAGCAAGAGGAGCTAGAATCAGTCTGAGAGATAAGAATGGTATGGAGGACATGGAAGGAAACAGGAAAAAGTTATTACTACTTTTCTCATATTAACTTACTGTAACTGGAAGGAAGTTTGTATGGTGTGACTTTGCAGTTTAAGTACTCCAAGACTTCCAAACCTGAGGGTGGCTAGCGCTATGCTAGCAATGATTCATGCAGCGAGTCAACTAGCTCCCATCTAATTCTGTTTGTTCTTTGCTATCCCTACATTAAATGCAACATCATGGATGGATAAAGAAAGACGAGAGAAGGTAACTAAGATCTCTATCTTAGATCTCTATTAAGATCTCTAATGCAGCCGCTGTACATGCCCCTCAGGCCCAACACCTATGCCACGAATAATTATTAAAAATACTCATCAGACTAAAACACACATTACATGCATGCCTGTAATTCTATATGTGATGAGAGTGTATCCGGGAGGAACTCTCCCTGGAACCAAGCTGCTGACAGATTATTTAAGAATGTGGACTTACTGGTAATTTTTTTTACATGTAGACCAGTAGAGAGCCAGGTCTTTCATTTGAATTCTCACTGCCTGGCTTCTAAATGGAGGAGGATCACATGTTCAGAATGTGAGTGGTTACTTAGATTCTCCGTGGGAGAGTGTGGTTGCAGGAGAACCATTGTCAGATCCATGCTTATTAAAACAGTGCTTGAAACAGTATAGGTTTGATCTCAGAGGAAAAGCGTAATCACATCGCTGTGGACTCAGGTCGTTGATATGTGCATGCTTGGCTTTATTAAGCCTGTATATAATGTCACTGGGGAGGTCCGGTTAGAGTGGCTCTGTGATTGTGCTGAATGTGGCAGAATTAGCCACTTGTGCCGCGTTACCTGCGGAGACAAGGTGAGGGAATAGTGTGTCTACATAATGGGCTTATAACATGGCTAAAAGTAGTGAGGCATGGTAAAAATGAGCTGACAACTGCTATGCCTGTCACTTAGTTTCATCTCGATGCAGCTCAGTCCGAGAAATCTACACTGAGTGTCTGCATGTTATCGAGCTTATTCAGCGCTGGTCTCAGAGCCAATGACCTTCAACATCTCTGGTGTAGACGTCCCCACCCTGTGGCTGGACAGACTGCAAATCAGCTCGAGGAGTGGAGGAAAACATGTTCCCAGAAATTATTCCAGAAATATCCACCACATAGTAGACAGAATATGCTCACAAACATTACAATAGTTGATGACTCGGCCTGAAAACTTCTACTTAAACACTAAGTCAACATCAAAAAAAAAAAAAAAAAAAATCATTCAGGCCTAGCTGTGGAACAATGTGCTTACTTAAGCTTTCTAATATATCGTTCAGTGAAAAGAAAAAAAAAAAAAGGACCACAATTCAGGGATACTGACCTCTCCTTGAAGTCCAAGAAGATCTTTCCTAGGCCACTGCCTCCACTAACCATGTTCAGGTCAATGGCCCTCAGCAGAGCAAAATGAACCTTGATCACATCCTGCAAGACACGATACAATTATCCTATGCATTAACATTCAAGAGGATCATATTCATCATTAGCAATATGGTTATGAGAGAAATGAGGAAGAGAAATGACTCTGCCAAGATCAACCATCTGTTCGTTCCCCAAATAAGTTTAATCAAGATAAACAAAAACAAAAAACAGAGAGAACACACAATATGTCTATGGATCTATGAAATTAATAAACTTTTTAAAATACATTTGTACGTGTAATCGTACGTACCTCTAAATTTACAAAAATGGCCTCCATGTCCTGTGGACTTAAAACTTGCTTCAGTGGAATCATATAATTCTACAGGAACAAAGGGGAAAAAAAAACATCTTTCATCGGTCTCACAGTCCCAGTAGCAAGTCACATGATTCGGATGATCAAATTCAAAATACTTTAGCAAGTTCTCAGATATCACTTCAGTAAATTACTCATCACACAAGTATAGCAGGTTACAGAGAACTTTTACACACTTGAGATCTCATGCCAAGAAGTGTGGGGAATACAGTGACGAGGAGAGAAATACATGTGGTTTCTTTCCACAATGTGAATTCTGGCAGGTGCCGACAGTTAATGAAATCCTAAAAGTCACTTCAACAAGTGAATGGCTTTGATAAATGCCTGACATGAATGAAACGATATGAATTCCAGTACAACACGTGTTAAAAAAGGTGTGTGTTAAATGAATAAGAAAATGACAAAATGAAAGTGCAAACCCGCACCAGTCTATTGTGCATCAGCTGCCCTTTATTCATTTAAACTGAAACAGGGTAATAGAGCATAAGACTAATATAAAATGACAGCTTTCGATATCCCAACAGATCAAAGCGTCCTTGCTGTAACATAATATACTAAAAACACTGTGAACGCACAGTTATAACAAATTCACTACTAACAAATAAAAATTAAACACTGGATAACATCAATACAAGCAACATAAACCCTGAGCAATCATCATAAATGGATCAATTAATGTGTCCCAATTGAAAAATCACAAGAATGTAAGAATGTAACAAGGTGATTGCCTAGGAGAGCATTATACACACATTTGATTGGATTGAGAGAAATGAATACACCTTTGATAGGGGGATAACATGAGTCTGTTTGTTTGCCTTGCAGAGTAAACAAAGCTCCTTACATAATGGAGTCAGTGAAGCGGACGATCACTGAGTGTCCAGCACAATGGAGAATAATCACTGTTCTCTGGAGCAAAGCTCTTCTGTTTTATGACATGATTATAATTAGATTGTTAAAATTTGTGTGTGTGTGTGTGTGTGTGTGTGTGTGTGTGTGTGTGTGTGTTAGTGTGTTTGTATGTGTGTGTGTGTTTGCAGACTTGTGTGTTTCTTAAATTAGCAGTGTGCACTTTAATTTGAGAGGCGGCAGAATCTGTGTCATGGCCTGGGGGGGGGGTCAATCCCGTGCCATGCCAATATTATTGATCAGTTCTGCTGACATTTCTGTCTTCCAATCACACTGCCAATGTTGGACATTTTTTGTACTGTAACTGACCTCTGGGCATGAGAAGGGGAAAGGCAACCCAATACATTGCCTCTAACAGGCGGGGACTCCTCTCACTCTTTGACCTACAAAACTCTATATAGTTTGGCTGTGAAACCCTCTTCATGTCCTCTGATTATATAGCCTGGATGTCCTGCTCCCTCTCTTTTTGTACTGTCCTATTTTCCTCCATCTTTGAACCTCTTTCCAGTATATCTACTACAGTCCATGTCTGACTCACATATTCCCTTATGTTTAATCCTCTGTCTTTCAGGTATTCCATGTCCTTAAACTCGAGTCAGCTCTCTGTCACGCACCTTTTCAATGTCTTCTAGAGTCTTGTAGTACTTTGCTTCTGTCTCTTGAATCTCCACCAAACAGCAGTTCCTTTTGTCATCCTCTGTCATCCCCATTTTCTGTTTGGGGTTAGAAAAAAAAAACACACACACACACGCCACATAACTTTGATTGTTAGCAGGAACCAGACGCTTGCACTGCGTTCTTTGAATGCCCATGGCACGTTTCAAACTATTTCTGAATGAAAATTGTCAGAAACTAGACCAATGGGTTCAAAGGGGGTGAAAAGACACAATTATCTAGCTAAACACGTAACACGTTAAAACAGGACACAAACAGTATTCCAGAGCTGAACAAACATTCAAGTACGCTTGTCATTAATTTTCTTTATGTTGCTTGCTTTGTAGCGTAGCTTCACCTGCTGAGTTTATCTCTCTGTTCTCTGCCTCTCAGCAAAGCTGGAAACTCATTCACCCAGAACAAAAACAAAAGGGCTCTTCGGGAGAGAAAATGCTACAAATGTGGTTCTGATGAAACTGTTTAATTAAATGAGGCTAATTCACACCACAATAACAAAGCAACTTGATCTAATAGAACGTGATGATTCCGATTAAATGCAATGGCTTTGCCCCGCGCTATGATGTAAACGATTTTGGAGGGGGCTTTTTTCGGCGAACGCCGATACGAGCTCTGAAGTTGAAAGCAGGCACGTTTGCTTGTGGCCCAGCTCTAATGAACATCTGTCTTTGTACCAAGCTAAACATCTGGGGCCAGCATTTGTACAAGCCAATGCAAACGCCATCTGCATCCAGAGTCGTTTAGCGGTGCAAAACAATCGTTTCATTAAGAGAGAAGGGAGAGACAAGCAAAAACAAACACAGACACAGATCTCATAACTTAAGGAGGGCTTAACTACGCGGTGTGGCCCAAAAAATTGCTAGATCATTGGTTTGAGAGGGGGGGGGGAATAAGATGCAATTTAAGAGCTGGAGGAGAAAGAAAGAAAGATCTGTGAGATTTACAGACAAACAAGACACATGTGAAATCCCAGTGACATCATAATCTCCGGTGCCTTTGTCAGCAGTTGGGAGGGCAGGGATTGGTACAGCATCTGGAAGTGATTGGAGATGTTGATGATCATCTGGGACAGTGGGGGGTAAAAAGATAATAACATCCACAGACAGTGGAGTGAGGATTTCAGCTCTGTCTCTTCCTCTCTTCTCTCTGTCTGTCTCTCTCTCTCTCTGTTCTGGGGCTGTGTCTGTGTCTGGGATGACTAAAGCACTGTGTCACAGACAGGCTGATCTAAGGCTGATGTGTCCTCGCTCTTGTCTCACTGAAAGACACAGTGCAAAAGGATTAGGCTTTTTCTCTCATGGCCATGGGTGGAGAGAACGTGGGGGGGGTGGGGGGGGGGGGGGGTTGCTCTCTCAGTGGGGAGACATTCCTCCCAGACAGGTTTAAAATAACTCCAGCTCTAACACTCACAGCACAGCAATTTTTACGGCAGGGGAAGAATGAGGAATGTCATTACCTAGACACCCTGCTTTAGTCTTCCACTGTGCTTTGACAGAGCGCACAGCCTTGAGTGTTCTCTGAACTGTTGCTTCAGGAAGCCTATATCATGCTATTTCTGAGAGGAGACCATCACTGCCAAGGGATAAAATGAATTGCAGCGCTCGCTAAGTGAGCTGTTGCATTTTGCTCATCATATGGTGTAACCACATTCAGTAGCTGGTAATGACATACCCTACATTTGCCAACAACATAAAACACTGGGGGAAGCTTGACAATCATGGCCATACATACAACACTTACCTGCATGTATCTGATCTGCAGCATAAAGGAGGCAAAGCAGCATATGTGAGCAATGTAGGTAAACACACACACACACACACACACACACACACTTGCACACGCACACACACACACACACACACACACACACGCACGCACACACACACACACATACACACAGACACACAGCCATACGACGAGATACAAAAAAGCGATACCTTTCTCTCTCACACACACACACAAACCCACACATACACACATTCTCTCTATGTCTCATGATATCCCTAAGTTATACACACAGTATATGAGGCTGTACACTCACCATAGGCTGTCTGACTTCCACCTTAATAATGTCCTCATAGATGTCATCTCCTTCATCCTCACATGGTACACAGTCGTAAATGTCATCCTCCCCCAAGTCGTGTTCACTAGAGGGAAAGAAGTAAAAAAAAAAAATCAGAAACAGAAGATGATGTATTAGTAACAACTTTATCCAGAGGTACTTCAAGGACAAAAACATCGGAGAGTTTATAGATGACAATTTAAAGCAATCACTTCACTTTGAAAGATCTTTTAAAGAGAGTCCTCTCCGATCAGGTACGAACTAAACCTCTGTTGGTGCCACTTCACACAAGACTAGAGAGACTGCTTCATTGTGGTGCTCTCCTGCTGGTAATCGACTTTTCTCATGTGCAAAGACTCTGAACATCATGATGAGATTTTAAAGAGATGAGAAATTTATTGTATTCCTTGATGACAAATGCTGGATTCTTAGTGCAGACACAAAGCCTAAACTAAAAGAACAGAAAATCAAGATGATTTTCTGAGATTTTGGCATTCTTCAATTTCTTTGGCAATCTTCAATTGTGGCACTTGAAGCCGTACCAAAATGATATTTCACAAGTTATGGCAAGATTGAGCAAAACATTTCTCCAGCGTGTCTCTCTCTGCAGGTAGTTGCCAATAATGAGAACACTGAAAACCTCTGCTTATCTAGCCAACACGATGATGGTGAATTGAGAGCCAACGAGGCAAATCTGTTCCGCGACCTCAGCCAAACGGCGGAGCGAAGGGGCTACATACGACTGCTAGGTTTATGTCTCCGAGTTGGACACCAGGGTCTGTGTTTGACAGCACAATCAGCCAGTCACAGAAGTAGATGAGGGTGTGAATGCGGGCATGTGTGAAAGAGAGAGAGAGTGTGAGTGTGGGCACATGCAGGTTTGCAAGTGTTTTAAACACATCAGAACCAGTGTGCCCTGCCAGAGTGAGTCAGATATGGGTGATACTAGATCTGTGATATTTGGATGCAGGCACTGACATGTGAGAGACCCCTCAGACAGCTTTTCTGGCATCCATCAGTGAACACCCCACAATCATTCTCCAAGGCAAGCAGAGTCCCAGCTAGAGCCTGCCTCTCTAAACCCAGCCTGACAACCACACAAGGTGTCCTCACCCGCCTGGTCTCAGCTGTGCACTCATAGCAATGAGCAAATCAGTCATCTAGTGAGGCCACACACACACACACACACACCCGCGCACACACACACACACACACAAGAATACACAAACAGTTCCTTCTTCTTGATCGCTCCCACCAGCCCGTCCAGACGGCGGGGACTCTAACGAGGCAGCACGTCTTTGTCTGTTCAAACTCGTGTTGCCGTGGGCGACCTCTGAAGCCCCTCACTGAACATCAAAAAAAAAAGGCCTATGATAATTCATAACACATAAGAAAACATAAGAGGAGCCCTGACGTCCACATAATCTTTTGTTCTCTCTCGCTGATGTGTCTATCTGCAGGCAAAAAAAAAAAAAAAAAAAAAGAATAAAAAAATAAGCGTGAAATTCTAACATGACCAGAAGTCAGCCCCTGTTCAAGAGCTCAGCTCATGGACTCATTTGCATCTCGAAGATGAATGTGGCTTAAGAGAAAGAAACAAATGGAAGCCTGCCGTAAAGCGAATGTAATGAGTGCTAGTGAACAAGTGCGCTGTCTCCCAGTGTGATTTAGTAACTTTTCCAATTCTTGTGTACAGCTCCAGAGCCGGTACAGGACTACACAGCTTCAATTAACACATTTTTCTTTTTTTTTTCTTAAACATGGGTTTCAGTGTGTACCACTTTCAGGAAAGCTACGCACGCAGTTTGTACTTTTGTGAGCCATACGAGAATGATTAGAAAAATAACTTCAAAGATCATAGTTTTTCGCATAATCACTTTGAGTTGAATATGACATCAGCTTTGGCTAAACACATCATACGGCGCAATTTTAAATTATCGGCGTTCTCCTTGTGCAGATTTTTTGGGGAAAGAAAACTGCTGTAAAGAACAGGATGTTTTCACTGCTGGCTTCACTTTGTTCATATGATTTGATTTGCCATATTTACACGCAGAGACATCTGTGCACGGCACAGCGGGGGCCAAGCGAGGTCGGACAGACAGAAAACCAGGGCCTATATAAATAACCAGCCTTTTCCATCTTTGTTTATCCCTGGCCAATTTCTGAACAGGTGTTGTCAAATAACAGAGCGAGAGTGTTCCACAGATGACTACAGTCCACTCCGAATGGCACAGGACAGGACTTTGAGAGCCGAATATCCTTCTGGAAATTGCTGATGTGCAATTGATCTGGTGCTAATCCATCTGTGTGACCTTTAGAATCACCTGAAGTGCAAGCCATGCACAAAACTCTAGGAAATACTTCGCAGGAGATACAACACAGATCACTGGCTCCGTTTCTGGAGCTACCGCTGCAGGGTCTTTGCTGTGTGTCCTTAATTTTCCAGTAGCCTAACCACCAGAACCAGTCCCCTGGGGAGATGGGGTCCAAGCCCGTGATGTTTATCCTGTTTTCTGCTACCCTGAATGTGCAATCACTCTCGGGTGTTCTGTGCTAATATCTCCGATGACGCAAATGGCCCGATTTATATTAAAGTGACAAGTGACAGGACTAAAGTGATCACTTCTACTTCAGCAGTTTCTCTCTGAACTGTCTTTATTAAACTCCTCTGCCTCTAACGTGTTCCTCCAGGGCGAAAGGATGAGGGGGCTGTCCGTCAAACATCAGTGGAAAAAGTAGGTGAAATCTTGGAGGCAGCAGAACGTTGTATGAGTCACATTAATGGGGTTTCGCCGTAAGCCCCGTGACTAGGAGGTACAGCGAGGACTGGCTTTTCGCTTTGAAAGTTCTCAATCTATATAGTAATTATAATGACAAAAAAAAAGTCAATTAATTTTCTGTATTGAAAGCATGGTTTTGTGCATCTGCCATTATTCTCATGAATTATGCGACATGAATGTATCTCTCCTTCTTGAAGCGAACAAATGGGAGAAAGGGGGAAGGGGGGGGGGGGTTTGGCTGCTGGACTCAATCAAATATTCAGCATTGTCACTCTCATAGTGTGAGAATTGTTTGAAGATTTAATTGAGGTTCTGTGGTTTGGCCTGACTGATGTGTTTCTCTTTGCTTCATTACCACAGTTGACTTTCAGCGCGTACAGAGCCGCTGTGAGCAGAATGTGAGAGCGTACTGTGGGCCTTAGACATTGCTCCGCACTTTACACACAGAGTATCTCAGCAAATCTGATATAAACGCAACTAAAATCAAAATAACACAGGGAGAGACAAAAATATCATACCCTAGTCCCAGAGGATAGGAATTAGCTGAATGATGGTTTATGCAGTCATGTGTATCTTCTTATTCTCTGGAGGGTGAGTGTGAGTGTGAGTGTGTGTGTGCATGTGTGCGTGTATATGTGTGTGTGTGCGTGCGCGTATGTGTGTGTGTGCATGCGTGCGTGCGTGTAGTGACCGTTTGGGGGGTCAAATCTGTCAGGGAGAGAAGAGACAGAGGGTTTGTGAGTGGTTTGTATGAGAATATGTCTGTATGTATGCGTATGTGTGTTTTTGCCCAACTCCAACTCCAGCTGTGGGCTCATTTTTCCATCTGATTACACATTGGGTGGAAAGGAAAAAAAAGCCACCGCTTCTGCACGCAATGGATGAACACATCTAGTCTCATAATGCTGAGGGGCACTAACTCTATGTCCTAACTTTGGCATGGGGACGGGGAGGAGGGCATCTAGGGTGGCGCAAGGCCACAATGAAACCGCCGGCCTGACATTTTACAGAGGCTCACCAGGACCATGGTATGAGATTATGTTGTTTTTATCACTGTACAGGGATCAGAGTTGATGGCTCATCTCTTCCCATGATCCTCTCCGATGGAGTCTTGCCACTGACCTATGATCTGTTCATAGTGCAGTGCTGGAGAAGGTCCAGGTCTGTCACTGACGGTCACATGGCCTTTGAGAGGTTTTAGCATGAGAACAGGCACCTCCTGGGGAGGACCCCCCTGGAGCTGGCTCTCCTTGGACATGTTCCAAATATGCTTTCAGCTGACAGAAGCCTTAGCGGTCAATCTCATCAAAACGACTGTGACAACAAAGGTTATTATGCTAATTTCTTTTTTTTTTTTTTCAGACAACCCACGAGCAATTTGATCTGCTATCAACATCCGTCGATGCCAGATATGCTACCTTAAAAGCCGAGTGTTGAAATTTCAGGGGGAGATACCAAAAGAGTTTTCAGAGTGCTCTTGGTTAGTTGTCAGCCCCTATATAAAAGCTGGAAGCATAGAGATATCTTTATTGAAGTCACCTTGGCCTTTGATGCAGAGAAAAGAGGTAGGCTTATCGTTTTACTTATCGTCCTGGTGCGACACCTGAATCACAGGCAGAGGTGAACGGTTGCGAAAGTGCATGCATTGTGTGGAATGCTGGTATGGCTTATTCAGACGGTGTTTGGATTTAAATGGGGGTAAGATAAGAGGACCTCCATGCTGATTCAGTTCAGAAAAGGCCAACAAAAGACTGAACTACCACCATGACTCACAAAAATCAGAGAGAGAGAGAGAGAGAGAGAGAGAGAAAGAGAGATCTCCAACCAAGCACAGAAAGAGGGCCTATGCGACATAGTGTTGTGTAAACATGCTATCAGATCGGCATTATTTGAAACTGCAACATGAAGGAGAAATCTGATAGCTTGTCCAGACATGCGTTCTCAGGACTCCTCCCAGTTCACTGTGATAAACCTGGCTTATGACCCATGCTGCCCCTGCCAAGTGTTTACTTTGTCTGGAGCACTTGTTTTTATACAAGGTCTAAAAACAAACTATTTCCTCCATTCTTTTCCAATTTGAGCTAAGAGTTAATTAGTCCTGCGTTGCCAGATTCCTCAGTGTCTGGTAGCCTTTGTTTTCTGGAGGTCATTCGACATGTTTAAAAACTGACTGACAGTGGTTTTAATGAATCACTGAATGCAAATGAGTCATTGAATGCAACTGAATGCAAATGCATTTGACTTGATTTGGTTTTTATTTATTTTTTTTCAGAGGCTTCATTGAAATCTGCCAGATGATGTCTTCAATCAAACAGCAAAGTCTAAGGCACTTCAGACACCAAACAGCGAACACAGCTTGGAAAATAAACCTATGATTAAATCAGTTTAAATTTAATTGGATAAGAGCAAAAGAGATTCATCTGTGCTCTCTCCTCTTAGTCTTAGTTAAAAATCTCAATAACGACACTAAATGTTCTTTTAAGTTTCATTGTCCGTGACAGGTTCCATTGATCTGCTGTGGTACGTCCACCACAGAGCGTCCACCAATGCCAGTCTTAAGTGAGGATCCATAGCCTATTGATGTCTGTGCTTAAAACCTCAGGATGATCAGTTGCCTCACCCTGCTCAGCATACCTGTCACCTAAATCAGGTGCTAATACTGTATCTTGACATCTGAGCCTGATGGCAATGCCACGTCTTGCGATACCTCAGAATGAACTCTGTAACTCAGACAGAGCTCCACATCCCAACAGCGCCTGTGGAGACAGCGCGGGGTGACAGCGCGGGGTGACAGCCGGGCGGGGGGGGGGGTGAAGTAAAGCACTTCTGACACGATTTGTGTTCGGACGCATGATTGCTATTTAAAAAAAAAAAAAAGGAAAAGAAAGAAAGAAAAAACTCTCAGGGGGGCAGTTCAGGGTTATCGCTCCGATTGAATAATTTCATGCTTTGTCAATTTCTGGTTGGACAGGTCACATATGGTAAAGAGCTGAGCGGTGACGCTTCAGATACACTGCGAGCTAGTCCAACGTAAAGGTAAATTAGCCTAAACGACCTCAATTAGCAGTCTTACCACAGGTACGAGCACACCTCTGTGTTCAGTGTCCCGCCCCACCCACCAATCAGAGGTCACATCTGTTTAGTGTACGGTCAAAGTCCCAGGGCCTGTCTCTGGCTTTGTCCCTCTAACCTTGTTATAACATTGAGGTGCTCTTAAACAAAGCCAGCCTTTTCTGAGAGAACTGCTTGTTTATACTTTCAAGGATGAATCAGTTACATGACGCCCTATGCCAGAATAACAGTCTGAAACATGGCGTCCTTGTGGGTTACACAGTGATGACACAGTCATGCCTCCCAACCCATGCTCCACTTCATCTCTGTATCTCCGGATGACATTTTAGGCTTTCAGTACACTCGTTGTGATAACATTGGAACACCAAAATGTTTTCAACCTTATCATTACTAAATTCTCAAATTTGACCTTCACAGCGTTTTAAAAGCGACCGACGTGGTGAATTTTGAGGCAGAATATCCACATCTAGTGGAACAGCGACATACCAGATGATCCATTCAGTCATAATGAATATCATTTTTCTACTTTTCTACGCATACCCTCTCCTTAAATGTATCAGATTATGACGTCACAATCCAATTAAGATACTCCTGAGAATAATGAAATTAAAGTGCTTATTAGATACATCCCAGTGCGGTATGTCAAAGACCTTTCCATTAATCAGTTTTGAGAACAACGATAGAACAAAACCTTATTTGATGCTTGAAAGGTCAGGGGTCATCACAGATGATTAGTTTCATTACATTAATAGGAAACATGTTCCTACTGGAGGTGATACGCTGAGTTAGGGATCAAGCTCTCTCTGAAATGAAATGGATCCCGACAGTTTTACACTCCCAGAATGCCTTCGAGCTTCTTTTTTTTTTCTGAGCCGCAGCATGGTCAAAGGTCAGGAGGTCATACCACAAGTCAAAAAAAGGGCGGTCTACATTGACTAGAGGACATCTCCATCAATATTCAGCGTTTAACTCAGTATGGTCAAAAACGGCTTTCTATCATTCTTCTAACCACCTCACAGAGTGTATTTCGCTACCATATGCTCATGCTCTATGGGATGATGAGAGCATAATTTTGTGTCATACACTGAGAAAGTCTGGGGTATTAATTAGAAATATAGATGTACACGTTAAATAATGCAAAGCTGTTGAAAATGTTAAATAAATCAAACTTTGGAGTCATCCATAGATTCGTCAGCTTGTTTTTCTAACAAAAAAAAAAAAACAAGAAAACAAAACACAACGTTAAAGAATGTTATAGACAGCTCAGCTTTCCTATCCTCCTTCCCTACAGATCCTGACCGGCTCGGCAGCAAGGAAACATAAGCGGCACACGCCGCTCTGCCTTCCCTGTCCTCTGCTTGGCTGATGAATGACACCTATCTGATGGCTGTGTCTAATTAGTCTCCATTAATCAGACAGGGATCACCACTGTTATTGCCACTACCACCTCCCAACCCCTGTGCCTTTCAACACCCACACTAGCAGCGTGCCGCATCGCGCCCACATCTCCATGGAAACCGGCCAGCCAGAGCGATTAAGGCCCGGGTGTTTGTGTAAACAGGGCGATCGGGGTAAGGCCCGTGCGGCTGCGGCCGCGTCTGCGTCTGTCAAGGGACGGGGCTGTCGTGTAGGTCAGAGAAAAAGGGTTTGACACTTACTCTGCCAACTCCTCCAAACTCCGGTACACATCATCTTCATTCACCGCTGTGTCCTCTGATGGGAACGGTCTGAGAGAGAAAGAGAGGGAGAGAGAGAGAGAGAGAGAAAGAGAGAGAGAGAGAGAGAGAGAGAGAGAGAGAGATTAGTCGGTGGACAGCTCTTACACATTCAGACAGTCATGGTGGGGGAATATCTATCAGTCAAAGAGGCAGCTTCACTCCATCACATTAATAATTCAACAGGTTGGTTTATTTATGAGGTTTCTATCTACCACTCTATGATTGACATGTGTAACAATATAACAAATGTTTCAAAGGTATTTATCTGATTTTAACAGAATTTCATAGACATATTGAATGCTTGTGGTAAGACTGAATGACACGTATTCATCCAGAGTGACTGAAACATAACAAAAAGCCACATGCTTCAGACTTCTTCTCAATTACCCTGGGTCAAATGGTTTATTCCTCAGAGAATCGGCTCACATGGGTAGTTCAGCTCTACCCTTCTAAACATGTGTGGGTCCATTACAGTGAAGCAAATGCAGGACAGATCAATTATCCGATTACAGAATTTGATTTTTCTGCTGCCTTTTTCTCCCCTCTTGAGATCTCATCAAATCACTTAATCTCCTGCATTATGTAAGGCCAAAGGTGCTTCAGGATTTGAATAAAAAAGTGTTCATCGCATCAAAAAGGTGATTACAAAGCACGTAGCACAACTTTCCAACGCCTTAGGTAAGTGATGATGATGTATGTGTGTGTGTGTGTGTGTGTGCGTGTGCGTGTGCGTGTGCGTGTATGTATGTATGTGTATGTGTGTGGCAAAGCAGCGGATGTGGGGTGTAGGAGATTGCAAACGCTTCATCTCTGCCAGAACATTTAATATTAGTTTTGTCTAGAAAATGAATGTATTTCTAATGAAAGTAACGGCCAAGGCATCTATCACCCGAGCTACATGCACTGGTACATTCCGTTTTACATCCAGCGGTAAAGAGCTGTTGTTCAGTGTGGGCGACACTGATGTAGTGTGAAATGAGCTCTCCATGCATTCTCTCTCCCATATTTTCCAGCCTAGAAATGCAACAATAGACATGCTTTTAAAATATCACGCCTTCACAAAACAAGGCACATTTCATCTGTATTCTTTTTTTTGTTTGTTTGTTTCATGTGTGTGATGTGTGTGTGTGTGTGTGTGTGTGTGTGTGTGTGTGTGTGTGTGTGCGCGTGTGTGACTAAGCCTTCGTATGCTGTTGACATGCCATTTCCTCACTAATTCATAGAGAGTCTATTTCTGTCCGTGATATTGCTGTCAAACACATAATGATGGAGAGAGCTATAAGGATACACAGAATGACCTTCAGTCCTGGTTAATATATGGCTGTAACACATGATTCAAGCAAACTGTCACTCTGCTTTTAGAGATCAGGGATGAAGCAATCCCCTAAACCACAGGACATGCATAAATATACAAACATGTATACACACACGCACGCAGGAGCACATACACAAGCATACACACACACACACCACACAAGGTGACGTCTCTTTCACTCCACACTGGGACACCCGAGGCGCAATCACTCAAGAAAGGAAGAGAGAGAGAGAGCAGTGAGCAACAGTGCCATGTTTCCAAGCCAATGCTCCAAAACCACGTGCGTGCGTGCGTGTGTGTGTGTGTGTGTGTGAGTGTGTGTGCGCGTATGTGCGTGTGTGAGTAAATGCATATAATACATTATGTTATAATTAGTACATTATCTGTTACTGCTTCTCTGCTTGCCATTACTGGATAATATCACAGAGACTTTATTATTTTAATGCTTTGGCAATAATGTCACAAAACACCATGCAAATAAAGCCGACTGAAGTGAGAAAGGAACAAAGAGAGAGAGAGAAAGAGAGAGAGAGAGAGAAAGAAATGGCAGAATTGCGGAAGAAAGAGAAGGAGAAAGAAAGAGCTTTGACAGCAAGCAGAACAGCTCCCATCCATCAGTGTGGAGGGGAAGACACCATTAGCTCACATGCAGCTGATGGCTGTTGTCTCAGAGAGATGGACAGCCCCCTATAGCAGGATGCAGAGAAGGCCCTGATTCCAGCGCTGATTAAATCATCGTGCACACACACACACACACACACACACACACACACACACACACACACACACACACACACAGGCAGGAAGTGTAAAAATAGAGACACCGAAAGGGAGGGTCTGCACTCTGGCCTTGCTCTGTGACAGTGGGTATGAGAGAGCATGCACATGTGTGTGTGTGTGTGTATGTGTGCATGTATATAAGTGTGTGCGTGTATGCGCGTGTGTGTGTGTCAGAGGGCGTGCATGTGTGAAGGAGCACCTGGGGCTCTCTGGTGACAGAGAGCTGTGAATCACAGATAACTGGATGAAGTGAACAGGATTATGACTACCCAGGACTGACAAATCACTGGTCTAGATCTTATACACTCTCAATGACATCATCTACATCCACACCAAGAAGCAGTAGAAGTAGTTTAACATGAAGAACAATAGTCCCAAACTCACTCATTCCCTCACTCATTCCTACTGCAAATGGGCATTAACAGAAGCCCGAACCAAATTTCCTACAATCTGGGACAGTAAAGTGAAACTTGAATCTTGTTCATCCTCCTCATGTGCGTTAGTGACTAAAACACACTTTACTAATTAAACTGTGTATAAAGTTCTAGACCCATGGACATGAGACAGTTACACTGTAGAGTAATGAGTCCAAATCCACAAGGGGATACATGGGATCTCTGCAATTGACATTCATGAAGAACTAACACTCATTAACCTTCTGGCTTCAATATGATGCCATTATCACAATCATAAGCCACACTGGCAGTATATGAAACACACACACGAACACATGAACACACGAATGCACACGAACGCACACTCTGTCACCTCATTAACATAGTCATCCATCCCCACAGATTACAAATACGAAACTGATATATTAAGATACAAAACACCAGAAACGTACAAACAAGGCACATATACTAAACAGAAAGATCTGTAGCTCATCTAAACCTTAAATACACAGACTCTTCCCTCAGTCACTCTGAATCTCAGTCACCTCAGTCACTTTATTCTCTTTTGGGGTTAGCAGGTAAGCATTGCCTTGTTTCAGCTGGCGATATTCAGTCATTAATCGCTCCACCAGACCAACATGTCGTCCTTCTCTCCACTAAGGAGTGATGATCCACTGTCATCATCATCATCATCACCACCATCATCATGAACAGTGTCGGACACACTTTCATCAGAATGAGTGGAGGGACTGATGGGATGCCATCTGGATGAACCCACCTGGCAACTTTGTCACTTTACACAGTTTCCTCCTGTGTTTCACACTGCTCTCCATAACAATCACAATCAATAAAAATCAACAAAACATAAAAGTCAGTCCAAATCCCTCAGTAATTTCAGGCCTAAACATCAAACTGCCATCAAACCCAAGGGAGGTTTAATTGGATTTGGCAAGCATATCAGTCTCGTTCCAATTTCATTTATGTCCGACCAAAACAATATCCTTGGGTCTTTATCTCTTAGAAACAGATACACGCCTTTCTTCCAAAGTGCAAACGTCTCCAAGAGACACTCGGAATACTAAGACTTGTGAGGTGGTAAAGCTATTTGCTCAATGAAGCAGGCATAAGCCGTCCGGGAGAAAAACACACACATGAAAAAGTGATTCCATTTCTAATGGGCGCACCACGATTAGAAATATACCTCTCTGCATCATTACGCTCGGGAAGAGCAATGTCCGTGTTTTTTTTTTTTGTTTTTTTTTCCCAAAGTCTCTTTAATGTAGAATTGTCAACTCAGATTAATTAGATGGCTTGTTCCTTAAATCCATCACAGGCAAGGAGAATCTGACAGAAAAAAAAGAAAAAAAAAAAGAAAAAAAAGAACTCTGTTTTGATTGGTTAACACAACAATGACAATTAACATCAACAGAACTGGACCGCGTGAGTCACAATGTTGGAACATGGAATAAATCTAGCTAATGAGTGGTCAGGTTGACAAAGGTCAGTTTGCTGCCCCACGGCCTCCCTATTTCTGTCTCTCTCTCTCTCTCTCTCTCTCTCTCTCTCTCTCTAGCCACTTTTCACTCTTTCCTGCCGTTTTGCCCTAATTAAAAAATCTTGTTCCACGCAACAGTGTTTAGCAGTCAAAGCTGCCCTCCCCAGTGCTCACGTGTGAGCGTATTGGGTTGATATTGAGCTTATTGGCCCTGATGAACACACCTGTGCAGTGGAACAGATTTAAGAGTAGAGGCGTGAGGGAGGGTCCATCAGTGTCCAGCAGGGGGCTGTTCTCTCCATCCTAACATAGGCAAACCTCTGATCGCCCTCCAGCAGTTCAGCAGAGTTATGGGTGGTTTTCCAGACAGAGATTAAGCCGAGCCGTGGTCTAAATTTCACTCTTAATGGGTGTTTGCTATAGCAATTTCCTTTTCAATGTTGTATTAGACTCAATTTGTGTCTGGGAAACCGGTCTTTAAATTGCCTTTCCATACAGAGATGAGCGTGACTGTCACAGTGCCACAGTGTCTCTATAGCGACTGAGGCCTGTTCCAGATGTCAACCAGGCGAGAAAGAGAGAGACAGAGAGAGAGAGAGAGAGAGAGAGAGAGAGAGTGTTCTTTATCAGGGGAAAGTTAGGCTTAACACCTCACTTAACACCACGTGTTTCCACAAACAGGTCACACTTTTTGGGGGGTAGGAAAAGATGTCTTTATGTGCACAGTGTGAAATGGTCTGATTTGGTTTGAGTGTGGACATTTGTAATACGTGGAAGAGAGTGATATGTCGTGTGAGCTGATGTTTAAATGGAGCGCACAGTGAAGCATTCTGTGTTTTAGGCATCACTTACATGTGAGTGAACAGCTTAGCGTGTGTGAGTAGGAGTGCATGCAATTTGGCAGTATAGCGTGAGCGAGCTAACAAAGAATGGGAAATAGGCAGAGAGAGAAAGAATCAGAGAAGGGGGAGAGAGAGTGGGAGGGAGTGAAAGAGACCAAGAAAGGGAGAGAGACAGAGAGTGGAACAGGAAGAGAGAGAGAGAGACTGTGAGAAGGAGAGAGAAAGGAGAAAGGGGAGAGAGAGAGAGAAAGGGGAGAGAGAAAGGGAGAGAGAGAGAGAGAAAGGGAGAGAGAGAGAGAGAGAGAGAGAGAGTGAGAGAGAGAGAGAGAGAGAGAGAGAGAGAGAGAGAGAAAAGGGAGAGAGAGAGAGAGAGAGAGAGAGAGAGAGAGAGAGAGAGAGAGAGAGAGAGAGAGAGAGTTGGGTTAAGAAAGGGCATCCTGACACTTCCCTGCCTGCAGTTCCCTTCCCTGCTGAGCACATTCTCAGCATCTGCTTCACATCTTCCCGTCAGACTGCGCTTTCTCTCACGCACCAAAACATACACATACTCAGACTACGCTTTCTCTAACGCACCAAAACATACAGACACACACACACACACACGTCCCACTCTGACCCACTAACTTCAGACCCTTATTACAGATTTCACTGAATCAGATAGAAGGAGGAGGTGAAGCACAAAAAGTCAAGTCCAATATGCAGTATGAAGATAATACACACAAAGCCTAAATAATCAGGTCTTTAGAAGTATCACATTTATAATATTGTATCTTTGGGAGAAGGAAGTACGGCTAAACTGCTCAACTAGCCCTCGGTTCAATATGCAGGCCTGGACCCTTTTCATTTTTAATTTTGATGAGCATATAAGCATAACAAAGGTTTAGCTGTGGGAAGGTAACCTTAGAGAGAGAGAGAGAGAGAGAGAGAGAGAGAGAGAGAGAGAGAGAGAGAGAGAGAGAAAAAAGAGAGAGTGAGAGAGAAAGCATGGCCGTAGCTGACAAATGCTGTTTCAGGGTGACAAAGCCTCAAAGGACACATTACAGACCTGTTAGTGTGAACCAACATGAAAGAGGCAGTCAATATGCTTCAACAGCTAATCAATTGCCATGATTCTGAAACAATGACACACCAGTAAAGAGGGAGCGAGTGCTGAGAATTGACAGTGGGAACTGAGCCGAAGGTGAAAGTTCAGGAGGGCTGAAGCTAAAGGGACCTGACACACCACTAAACTACAGCAGCGGGTTCTGTTGTCCTTGCCCCGGGACGCCAAAGGTCGCGGGTCCATATCTGGAAACTAGCGGCTCAACCGAACACCCTTACGCTGTCACATACAAATCTATTCACTTTGCGTCAAACGCCTAACACTTTAAGCGTCAAACAATAGGCCGTACACGTGCAACTGTTTTCTGTTTTTCAGTATTGTCAACATGTGAAAATGTAGTTCAGGTTATGCTTGTGAATGAGCGGAGAGATTTGTGTGAGTCAGTAAGCTGTATAGAAAGGAAGCAGAAATCAATATTTAGTGCTGAGGAATGCAACATAAAACTTTCAGAACCTACAATAAACACTGTGGGTCATGCCAAGATAAAGCCACTGGAAACACTGGTGCGCCGTGCTGCTTGTTTTCTCCACTACGCATGAAATAAAAAATAAACGGCAAGGGAGAAAACAAAGCAGCCTTTCAGTGCTAGCTCTTGAAGGATGGGAAATAATGAGAACACACTTGAACAGTTTCAGAGAACCTGTCAAACATGCACACTGCCCCCCCCCCCCCCAACAAAAACTTTCCAAGTCTAAATTTGACTTGCATTAGCCACCATAAGAGAATCCCTCAACAAACTCTTGGAGTGAATCTTCTCTATTATTGCATCACACATTCAAAATAACTGCGTCTGCCTTCCACGGACATTTTGATGGAAGCGTCGGAATAGCTCAGCATGTTTTTTTTTTTGTTTTTCCTTAAGAACAGGCAAGGGGGGGATCTAGGGCAATGAGCGCTGACAAATCAACAGGCAAGGTTTAGGCCATCTTTCAGTAGACCCTGTGCTTGGTGCAGACAGGCAGGCAGTGATTTAGGTAGCTCTCACAGAGTCTCACTGTGCAGTTTAATGGCAGACACACTTGGTTGTGCACTGCCTATTCCTGGCACCGGGCCTAATGGTCGCGCTCCATCAGCTCATTACCCGGAGGATAAAAGACTTTATTTTGTGAATGCCGGGAAGGCAGGCATGGGGTGAACAGACCGAGCAAATAAAAGAAAGGGGAAGTGAGCCCACCGCCCCATAAAGGAGCACAGGAAACTTCCTCTGTTGAAAGATCACCTGAAGGGAAAGACTTAGAGAGAACAAGGTGGTACAGCTAATGTAAGTGCACAGGCTGGAGCCATATGCTGGTGTCTGTGGTAAATGCTGCTTTAAACTATACATCCTGGAGTGAAAAAAACATATAAAACACACCAAAAAGTTTTCTCAGCTCATGTTTTTTTTTTTGTTGTTGTTGTTGTTGTTTTTTTGTTTTTATTTACAACCCCGAGGAAACAATTAACGCTGCTAAAAGCCAAATATCCATCGCCAACTCACCTGATGCCTTTGATCTGTGCGATGCTGTGGTGAGAGATTCTAGACAAGGCTGAAATCACCTGCAAAACAACACAGAAGATTTGAGTTAACGACATGTAATTCATACAGACAAGGCTTTTTCTGTTGCCAGGCAAGTGGAGCAAACTTATGCATGAGCTGAAGGAGAAATGATGTTGTGGCGTGTTTGTTTTAGCGAGATGCACACAGATTGTGCCCAAACAAAAAAAACATGCCACCTTATTAATGATGACATAAAGAGGCATGTGGTGCGATCCACCCTCCCACCACCCACAACCCCCCACCCCCCTACCCCACTTCACCCCAAGCATTGTCACGGATGTATGACGCTTATCACGGATCCCTCATCACCCCCTCCTCTCATCCCCGCCTTCTTTTTTCTTTCTTTCTTTTTTCTCCCTCCATCCTTCTCCTGTGCATTTTCACAGAATAACAAGGTTAAATGCGTGCAGTATTTAAAGTGATTTAATGCTACTCATGAGTCATATGTGAGTGGGCTTATGGGTAGCCATTCTCGGGGCTTCCAGATGGCTTGCTACAGAGCCCCGGGATTCTAAGGCATGAAACAGACTAACTATGCCAACAAATAAACACATACACGCACACACATGCACATACACACAAATGCATGCGCACGCACATCCACACACACACACACACTCACACACACACACAAGCAGACCTACTGCTGTTATCTCGGCTCATTACATGCTTATGGTTGTGCTTCCTTCCCTTTTTGCCTGCTGCCATGGCGACACCAGCTGTCCATCAGTCACTGAAGAATACGCAGTCCTCCAAGTTCTCCCAGCAGGTGAGCCAAGTTTCTATGTGTCCATAAAGAGTCTTAACTCTAACTGCCATGAAGGTGACTCTACACATCTTACACAAGTTTTCTGTGTGACCACAAACTGTAGTGGCATTGTATACAGCTCTAAGAAAGAAGACAATTAATCCACTACCGCTGAACTAAAACCATGAAATTCACATCCACCTACCCCTGCACAAGGCAGTGGATTTAGAGGTGCCTCTCTGCTCAAATCACAACATGCTGATTAATAACCTTACATCATTATCATTCACTTCCTGTTTTCATCATTCATTATGCTGCTCACCTGAACTCCTCCCCAAACCTTACTCTGCTTTTTCATGCATTGACCCCTTGCACTCAGCACAGACACACACACGCACACACACACACGCACACACACGCACACACACACACACACACACACACACACACACACACACACATTTTTGAGAAGAATGATGCCTTTGGAATCAATGGTGCTGCATTAGCTTGACTTTTCCCTGTGTCAGGCTGCTGTCTCTATTCTTCATGCATCGCTAGGTAATAGGCATAAATATTAATATAGCATCAGTCTGGTGACACCAGCAAAAAAAAAAACAAAAAAAAAAACCCTGTTTGAATTATACACAGGTTGAGCCAGTTTTCCCTCTGTCGTTTTTCTCATCCATTTCTTCTAATCTTCTTTCTCTCCCCGTGTCCATAAATCTTCACATACGCATTCCCGTCACTCATACGCACACACGCTCTCTCTCTCTCTTTTTTTTCCCTTTTCCTTTCTACCTCCATCCCTCAGGTCAGATAAAAACCTACTACTATGTTTTTTTGCTATTGATTTTTCCTTCATCTCACTTGTTACCCCTGGAGAGGCTGAAACTGAAGGATAAAGAGAGCAAGATGTCTAGACATTCATCTTACGGCCAAGTATAATGTAAAAGACAATGGGAAAAATCCACATAATTAAGCTGTATTAACTAAGTTTAACAATCTCCATAGAAACCAGTGGGCACTGCGAGTGAACAGTGGTCATGAGGGAATAAGAAATATAGATCTGTTGCCGCTCACTTTACTCCCACTCTTTACGGTCATGCAGTATTAACAGCTCATTTACTGCGAGTAGGCAGAGTGACGAAAAGCGATGACGGAACAGCTGTGAAATGCGCTCGGTGTTTGCAAACACATGGCAGTTTCCATGTCTTCAAACTGGACACATGTGGCTCCGGTTACAGCGGGGAGCTTTCTGTCACTGAGGAGAACGGATGTCATCGTGTTTGTAACATCATATCGCGGTAAAGCGCGCTGTAAAAAAAAAGGCGCTTTTTGTTTGGTCACGGTAAATGAGTGGGTATTAAAATGAGAGATGACGACACATGAGACGATGAGACGATAGTCCCACTCTACTTAGATAAGTGCTGTTGCGTGTGTAATGATGATTATAAATGTGGCTGCTTTGTTTGCTTTAATACTCACAAATAATATAAGTGGAGAACTACATGCAAAATGTGAATCTGTCATTAAAATGCTGTAAGTGAGCAAATGTGAACTCAGTTTATTTAAGAACAGAAGCTAATGTGGTGGGAGAGCTGTGAACAGATGGCTGCCAATGAGTCAGAGTCCCTGACTTCATCAATAATAGACCCTAAATGACAGCTCTATACACACACACACACACACACAGGGACACATACATACACACAAAGAGACAGGCTGTAGATACACTGCAGAGGTACGACTCTTGGCCGAAGAGGACAGAGAATTGTGTGGCCGTATGGTAAAGTCAGCTGAACACATGACAAGATTTGCAAACTGGCATTAGCATTAAAGCTAAATCCTCTCAAAGTGCTCCAGCAGCAGTGTGATTACGGAGGATTTTTCGAGACAGGCCACAGTGTGTGGGGGACTGAGGAGATCAGGCCTAGAGACTGTGTCACTGGCATTGACCCAAAGACCCAGTTCAGCTGCACTGCCACAGAGCACATTCAGAGTGCATTCAGTAAACCTCCAAACCTCCCTCTGCATGAGACCGCCATCTCTGGAAACCACCTAGCAACACCACCATGTATTTAGATCATCATCATCACAATTCATCACAACAGTGAACAGTGGAAAGACAGGAAAGAGAGAGAGAGAGAGAGAGAGAGAGAGAGAGAGAGAGAGGGAGAGAGAGAGAGAGAGAGAGTTAGCAAACTTGTGTGCCAGTCTGTGGTGTGTTTCAGTTGTATTTCGAGCATCTATGATCAAAACAGACAGGTCTAACGTGAGTGCCCCAAGGTGATATCTGTGACTCCCTCTTGTGGGAGCCCCTTTGTGCGAAACACCATCCACTCAGATCAATAGAGAAACGGCTCCACAAACTGGCAGTAACAGGTCAATGACATGCAAAAGGTACATACAGGGTCAGAGAGGGGAAGAGCAATACATCCTCCTCGGTTAAGAGGGTCAAGGCTGAAGAAACAGAGAGAGAGAGAGAGGGAGAGAGGAGGGGGGAGGCGAGAGGGAAGAGCTGTACATCCTCCTAGTTAAGAGGGTCAAGGCCAGAGAGAGACAGATAGCGAGAGAGAGAGAGAGAGAGAGAGAGAGAGAGAGACAGAAAGAAAGGAGGTGGATCACTGTGGATGACATGAGTGGAATGGAACCATGTCTTACAATAACACTGCTTTCCTCCATGTACATCTTGTACATTTTCCAGCTTTACAAAGACTTCAGACAGTCTAATATTGAAAACAGCCTCCATTTGCCTTTGGGGAATGAGACTATTACTTGTGTAATACACATGTGTGAATACACAAGTAAAAGCCCCTGTTATTTCATGCTTCTCATGTTTCTTCCAGAGAGGACTGACATGAAAACATAGGAGGCAAGCACTATGGTGCATGTTCTAATGTTACTCTATGGATTCATATCAAGGCTAAACCTTGTGAGCACAGATTTAACAACCTAATCATTCCTCAGGTTTTCTCTTACTTGTGAGTGTGTACAGATGTGTGTGTGTTTCCGGTTTTTTTTGGTTTCCGGTTCGTACCTGTGCAAGCCTGCTGCTGCTGTTGTGCTGATTATTCGTCACTGCTCTACGGTCTGTCTCTAACATTTACGTTGTGCTGCGCTTCTAATCTTGTAATATTGTGTGCTTGTTTTAATCTCGCTCTGTGTCTGCTTCGTTAACGTTACCTATCAACACATTCTTTCTACTGTTTGGCTGCTAGCGTGGTAACACCAGCCTAGCATTCTTGCTAACCTTATTTGCACAAGCAATAGTGTGTTGATAGTTCACGTTTACGTTACCTCTCTTTATCTGCCACTATGTCTTGCTCTCTCTGCCTCGCTCTCGTAGAGAAGTTGTCTCTCCTAGAGAGACGTGTCCGTCAGCTAGAACAAGGCAGCGCTAGCCCTAGTTTTATTACTATAGATACGACGGGCACCCCAGATAGCATTAGTTTAGCCTCTGAGCCGATTAGCGGCTCAGTCTCTCCCTTTAGTGCAGTTTCGCCGGCGGAAAAGGAGTTTGTTACGGTCATGAGTGGCAGGAGGTCTCGCCGACGCCGACACCAGCCGTCATCCGTACGGCCCGACTCACAACCGCTGCCGGTGGTGAATCGCTATGCTACTCTTGTTTCTCCTGCTTGCCGGCCCGGGTCCTCCACCTCCCACGACCGCCCCAAGCCCCGTACCTTAGTTATAGGGGACTCAGTGACCCGAGGGATTAGATTAGCAACGCCAGCGACTGTTACCTGTCTCTCCGGGGCCAGAGCTCCCGACATAGAAGCTAACCTTAGGGTGCTGGCAAACAGGAATAGCCGTATCGATAAGGCACACCACACAGACACTAGCTATGACAATATCGTTATTCATGTCGGCACCAACGATATTAGAATGAGGCAATCTGAAGTCACAAAAGTCAACATAGCTAGGACTTGTGACTTCGCCAGAAAGATGTGTCGGCATCGATTAATTGTCTCTGGCCCTCTACCAGCTAGGGGTAACGACGAAAGATATAGTAGATTACTGCAACTGAATCGCTGGCTGGCGCAGTTTTGTTTAGATCAGGGATTTGATTTTGTAGATAACTGGCCCTCGTTCTGGGGTCGACCTGGCTTGCTAAAAGCGGACGGCCTGCACCCTAATGGGCATGGCGCTGCTGTTTTATCAGGTAACATAGATAGATGTCTGAGTCAGCTATGACATCTTCCACTAGAGCGGGCCAGGTCGCAGGTGATTACAGAACCTGCTAATGAAATCCCCTCAGAGGCTGCTGAGTTCCATGAACCAATGACTCCTCTCCTCCAGCATAAGGCAAAGATTAATTTGACTAGTTATTCATTTAGTGGAGGGGCTTCAGCAGAGACTAGCTCCCTCTGTGAGCCTGGTCCTCATTCTGCCTTAGTTGCTCAACATAACTCGCTCTATGGTCATCCCTCTGTCAGCAGCAATTTGGCTTTTGCTATTAGCGTACTCTCACGCCCTCGCAGACCACGTCGGCCTAGATTTAGACAGCCTATTTCCCACAATAACTTAATTCCTATTCAACTGACCCCCTGTGCATAAGCATCTTTTTAGTAATCTTAAATTAAAATTTGACAACTGCATTCTCTCGCAAAATTCTACAGCTAAAAACCTTGGTGTGATTTTTGACTCTAGTCTCTCGCTTGTCACTCATATCAAGAACACTACCAAAACGGCCTTTTACCATCTCCGCAATATCGCCAAAATTAGGCCCCTACTATGTTTAGCTGATGCAGAAACCATTGTCCATGCATTTGTCACGTCTCGCCTCGACTACTGTAACGTTCTGTACTCTGGCTTGCCCGCCTCTAGCACCAGAAGTCTTCAGCTTGTCCAGAATGCTGCTGCCAGAATCCTGACCCGAACTAGGAAGTTCGATCACATCACTCCCGTCCTGGCTTCCCTTCACTGGCTCCCAGTTCACATGAGGGCTGATTTTAAAGTCCTCCTATTAACATTTAAAATTCTCCATGGGCTTGCACCGGCCTATCTTTCTGATTTAATTACACTCTACGCCCCCCCCCGCACCCTGCGCTCTCAGGCTGCTAAATTATTAGTTGTTCCAAAAGTTAAAAAGAAGTCTGCTGGCCATCGCGCCTTTGCCTACCGCGCACCCTTTCTCTGGAACAGCCTACCTATAGATATTAAAGAGGCAAACTGTCTTGCTACCTTTAAAACCAAACTTAAGACTCATTTATTCTCCGTGTCGTATGATAGCATAGTCTCAAACTAATCTTCCGGTATAGCTCAGTCTCTGCTGTAGTCTCTCCTGGCATAGTTTAGCTTAGTAGCTGCCGGCTTAGATACCTCTCATCTTCTCTCTCTCCTCCCTCTCCTCTCCTCTGCTCTTATCTTAACCTGATCAGTTGCTGTCATTAACCTGCTCTCTTCTCTTTGTGTGAGTGGTCGATGTCTGCGCCTGCTTCCTGGATGTGGCACCTTCCCCTGACCGGCTGAATGACTGTGCCCTGCTGTCCCTGGCCCTGCTCCCCCACGTGGCCCTGCTCCTCCTGCGCCCTCCTCAGCTACTACTCTTGCAACTTTCAATACAAAATTATCTATAAAATTACTTTTCTTATTTCATCTGTTAAGTGCCGCTACTCCAATTGCTCTCCTTCCCTCCCTCATCTCCTGCATGGCTGTGGCTCATCTGTTTTGAGCATGAGTGTCTGGTGTGAATGTGGCTACTTTCTCTTAGGTGTCTCCCCCCCCCCCCCCCCCCCCCCCCCCACCCTCCATGCCATCCCTCTTCACCGTCATCCCGATGGCTGCTGCGGCTTCGTGTCCTCCTGCGCTGCTACAGCTGTGCCGTCCACCCCAACTGAGCCCCATGCTGCTGTGTCATTCCTCATACTACCTACCAGTTGTGTTCTCATTTATTATCACTCTGTTGTTTTGTAAATTGCCCTCTGGGCTGGCACCTACTGCACGCCTGGCTGGCCTAGAAGGGGTCTCCTCTCTTGTGGTCCTTCTCAAGATTTCTCCTATTTTTCCCTAACGTCTGGGTTTTTTGAGGAGTTTTTTCTTGCCCGCTATGAGGATCAAGTCAGGGGGTGCCACCCTGCTCTGTTTTGTTGTAATCCTGTGGGCATGTAAAGCCCTTTGAGACTGTAAACAGTGATATTGGGCTCTAAATAAACTTAAACTTGAACTTGAAACGTGTGTGTGTGTGTGTGTGTGTGTGTGTATCTATCTTCAGAGAGAGAGTAAGAGAGAGTGTGAGTTTATTAGGCTTGCCCTGAGAATGGTCTCCAGTGTTCAGGGGAAAAAGCATCTGACCAGGAAGGCAGCTGAAGATCAACATAAAACATACATTCTCTGCTCATCGTACAATACAGGATGTGAACACCTGGGAGGAGCCTACACTATGGGACAGACAGAGGTCACTCCCAGCATGCTCTCTCTCTCATTGTCTTACTACTCCTCTGGATCCTGTGCTAATCTCTTGATTTGTTCATGTCCTCGGGCGTGAGGAAGGGTCACTGAGGGGTCAGGAGAAAGGCTGTGTGGTGCTATTTTCCTAGCAGGATAAAAGCTTGACGATCACAAGCATGACCCCCCCCCCCTCCCCCCATCAACCCCAAGCCGCCCTATCCTGCATACAGACCCTGTGGGTCAAACAAAGAAGAAGCCTAGCGGATGATTTGCTGCTGACAGTAGTCATTCTCACGTCCTGGGGACGATCGTCCAACCCAGAAAGGCCTTGTTGCGTGCAAGGTGGCGGACTTTTTCTTCACTTCATGAACAGCTAATAGGGTCAATTCATGGGCAGTGACCCTTAATCTATATGCGCAAAAAAAAAACTCCACATAAACATCACAGATGATATACACAGAATACAACCTCTTTTGTAAGAAACCGTATGCTCAGCTAGGCTAAAATGCACTCACGAAAGCCAACGTGACAATTTACAATTTACAATCTGGTATTTGGCAGATGCTTTTAGCCAAAGCGACTTACAATAAGTGGATCGCTAAATAAATAAAAAATACGCCACAGCCATTCAATATGAAAATGTATTGGCAGAATAATGGGAATGAAAAGAGTTCTCTGTGTGTGGTATTTTGAAACTGTATAACCAGAGAAGTGTATTTGTTTTATTTATCCAAGGGGCAAATTTCCATTTGAAAATCATTCTACAGCCCTTATCAGATTCAGAGATCTTGTGGTCTTGGCCCCGTTCCCTGAGTTTATGAACTGAAAGAAGAACAATTGTATTCCTGAGACCAAAAAAAGAACAAACATGAAAGCTTATGTGTCTCTTTGCCGAATGTGGTAACCAGACAGAGAGTCACTGTTGATGTCTGAAGTGTGAGGATGTTTGTGTAGTGGTTGAAACTGTAAGCAGTTCTACCATTTCACACAACTACAGGAGTGTGGGCAGCGATTCTTGGTGAAGATTACACTTTAAGGCGAAGAGAAATCATAAAAAGAAGTCATCATCTCCTGTCAACCACAAATAAGGCTTTTTAAAAACAGTGAAAACCATAATATCGGACCTGTTCGACATATTTATGGATCTGACTCATCCCTGCTGTTCAAGTGCTTTACATGTGTTTGTTATTATATACGAAAAGAAGAAACGTTCATGTAAATGTATGTTAGCTTTAAGCAAACAAAGGTAAAGGTTAACCCTGTAAACATAATGAGAGATTGTATTTGGATCTCTTTTTCCTCTCCAAACAGCAGAACTGAAAAGCACCATTTCTTACTGTGTACTACAATGGTTGAGAAGCTGCATGCTATAGATACTATGAAAACATAATTGTACAAGTTGTTTATATAGCTTGTAACAGCAGTTTAGCAAAGGAGTAAATTCCACAGGAAAAGGAACACCTGCATCCCCACTCTCCTCTGAGAGAGAGAGAGAGCAGGAGAGAGTGCGAGAGCATCAAAAAGAGTGAAAGCACAGTCGTTACTGGCAAATGCAGTTGTGCACTGACAATGTCACAAAGAAGGCGGTGGAGACAGTGAGCACACAAAGAGAGACTCCTCACAAAAGCTTTATAAACCGAAGGAGATACAGTGGAGCATATCAGAACGCCCAAATGCATGCGGCTCACCCTAAAAGAAAAAAAAAAAAAAAAAACAGTATTCCAGGGAGTCTGTATAAGACCTAGACAGACACAGCTTATCAGTCCTAACCTTGAACAGTGTACTATACTAATAGAATACGGGCAGGCAGGGCAAAATGAGGAAGTCTTGGGTCTATCCTCTTCCACTAAGGGAATCCAGGAATTTAAAAGGATTAGAGGACACAGATGCGAGCTCTCTGTGTCCCATCATTCATTGTATTGCGTGCGTCTCGGTGTCTCCCCTTTCCCCTCCGCTGCGTACGCGGAGACGGGAGAGGGAGGTGACGTCGTGGAGTGGCGTACTCTGGTAATGAAGTAAAACCCAGGTGAGGGGATTCACCCTCTCAATGCTGCTTGCTGACACTAATTCCCCTACACTGGCCTTATCACTCCAAGGCACCTGAGCTTGCTCCGGATAGGACGCGGGGCATGGAAGTGTAGCTGGCGAATCATGCTCTTGTGACTAAGACAGCCAATGGGATTAGGCCTGGGCATAATCCTGGCATTCTTATAGGGTAATGGGAAAAGCCTGATGTGCTGCGCTGTTGGAGATAAGGGAGCAGGATGGGGGGAAAAAAAAAGAAAAAGAAAAGGGCCAAACCCCCGCCGCAAACAGCCATGGGTCGTCCCAGGGCACAAGTTGTTGTGTCTGGCCGAGACGTCCGCGTCCTCCTCCTCCTCCTCCTCCTCCTCCTCCTCCTCCTCCTCGTCTTTGGCTCGTTCTAATCCAGAACCGTCTCCACTTCTCCAGCGCAAACGCCACGAATCACACATGACACCAGTGACTAATCTTTGCCAGAGCTACACCCTCCATCTGGCTGACGTTCTATTTCAGCACGACGACACACACACAGGCACGCAAGCTCTCCTTCTGCGTGTAAAACAAAGCGTCATTCTGCTCCTCAGATTATGGGTGCTTTAAGGGTTTGGAGTTGGAGTGAGTCAGAAAGCTCAGGTGGCATTCATTTACGCTCTGAAAGAAGTTCATCACCAGACAAACGCTCTTCTCACCTAAAAATGCTGCAGTCCAAATGAGAGCTTTATCAGTGCAGCACAGATGAGTAATTATGGAACAGTGTATATGAGTCAGACTCAGCACATACACACACACACACACACACACACACACACACACACACACACACATCTCCAGTCTTGTTAAAACAGCCGATCTCAAATTAAATCACTCTTTTAACATAAATTAACACACCGTTTATAACAAATCATTCATTAGCGCATGTTTCTATGTGAAATATAAATTACATAAATAGCCTTACGTAAAAAAAAAAAAAAAAAAAAAAAAAATGACGAAAGAAAGAAAGAAAGAAACTGTTTCCATATCATCTACACATATTTAGATGGTAATGAGGACAGCTCTTCTGCGGCATTAACCAAACTGTTACATCGTGTCGTATCATACCACATAAACCTCATTGGCCCCATTTAGTCACGGGTAGCATTAATCTCTCAAACACGCTGAGCAACAGAAAATACTGAAGATAGATATGACCTGAACATTTTCTATGGGGCCCAGCCTAAGGATGTCCTGAGTAATAAGTGGAGGGGCATGGAGAGGCGATATCAACCCTGTAAATCCTCTTTCTCTCTCTCTTTCTCTCTCTCTCTCTCTTTCTCACTCCTTTTCTTTCTCCGCTCTCTGCAAGATGAGTGGTCTGCAGTGATTCCATGGTGGTTGTTAAAGTGACAGCAGAACAAAGAGGTTCCATTAGAAGCTCTGTCTCTGTCCCCATCACGGCACTATGTCATACGGACAGCGCCACTGATGGACACCTGAGGGCACGGTCACATGACACCAAGGCAGCAGCCAACATGACACATGTGCAGAGGGGCCTACAGCCAAGCAGAACAATGACGACCCAAAGGGACTTAATATGTGTAGATTAGCTGATCGCTCACATTGAATGTTTTAATGCGGTGTTTTGTCTGCAAACAAAAACAGCAACAATAAACATCAGATCTGTTAAAGGCTCTAGAAAACAGCCTGTTCTCTGTGAAATAACAAAAACACATCAATAGGTTCACTCATGTCCAACATGCAAGAATAAACAGTTGGCCCTGGTATGACATTGTCTGACTGTGTCAAATAAAAATCTATTACAAATTTGACATCAAATGTGAGATCACTCTTCAAACTGTCCTTTAAAAGTTTTCTAATGGGAAAGACCATGTCACTGGGAACAGTGGGGAATCTTTATGGCTGCAGTGAACTCAGTGTTGTCATGCAGTTTCCTCAGCCTGCATTGTTCCACAAGGAGAAGGAGGAGGAGGAGGAGGAGGAGGAGAATGATGAAGGAGGAAATAAAGGAGACAGAGATGACTCCACCCATCCAGACAGAGCGTGTGTCTGCATTGCAATGAAAAGGGTCAGTGTTTACAACTTAGATCCAGGACCATAACTCACAGCGTATGTGTGAGTGTGTATGTGTGTGTGAGAGAGAGAGACAGACAGACAGATAGATAGACAGATAGACAGACAGACAGAAAGAAAGAGACAGAGAGAGCAAGAGAGAAAGAAAGAGGGAGAGAAAGGCTGAATGCAGGGTGATCCACGTTAATTTGAAGTTCCAGCGGTGATAAATTTGTTGAGTGAAATGAAAGCCCTCAGTTCAAAAACCTGGGAGTCACAGATGAGGAGCACAGATCCAACAGTATCAATCAGACTGATACAGCAGAGAGAGAGAGAGGCACACACACACACACATACACACACACACACACACAGCCAGGACTCCAGCTTCAGGCTCCACAATTTTAAACTGTGTAATCATTTATTTCAATATTCACTTGGAGATTAGATTTTTAGCCTGCTGCATACAGAGAAAAAAAAATCAGATTACCAGAGATGATGGTAATCAATGGAAGGCTGCACTGTCTCCAAATCTCTCATCAAAGTCTGGGGAGAGTGTCAGTTTATCGAGTGCCATTGACTCTAGACACTCACCGCAGTGTAGAGGGGGAGGGTGTAGAAAAGAGAGGGTTATAACAACAGTGTCAAGTTGCATTACACTCTGATACTAATTCTGAGTAGTGTGGTGGATAGAGTGAAAGAAATGAGAGGTGATTTGAAATCTTAAGTTTTAGATGTCAGTTTAGAAGTTTATGAAAAGTGGCTTAAAAGCAGTGGATGTTTAAGAGCCACCTTTCTACATGTAGACTTCCAAAGGTAAAAGATCACAGAACTTCCAGGAATTGAAATAGGTCTTCCCAAGACTTACACAATAGGGGGCGGTCCAAGGGTTGTTTCCCAAAAAAATCCTTTGTTTATCAGACATGATTGCACTGTGAGGATCCACAACGGTGAATGTGAACATTTTAAAAGAATTAAAGCAGCATTCTCCCAATACATGTATTCATTTAAGATACTGACTCTAACTAAGATGACAAGTTAAGCACTGGACCAGAAGGATGAGGGGTGTGTGTGTGTCTGTGTGTGTGTGTGTGTGAGTGAAAAAATAGTGTTAAATTTCTCAGTAATTATGTCAGCTCAGATTTGACATCACAAACAGATGCTCCAGAGAAGCTCATCCCTTATTAATGCTGCTGTTGTGGAAAACCACAGGTTTGCCTCAAAGGCACGACCGTATGTGTGTGTGTGTGTGTGTGTGTGTGTGTGTGTGTATGTGTGTGTGTGTGTGTATGTGTGTGTGTGTGTGTGTGTGTGTGTGTGTGTGTGTGGCAAACATGGGGTTACGGGCTGAGATACAAACAGTTAAAAACAAAAAACAAACAAACAGAAAAAAAACACGAGAAAGCCGTGGAAGGCAAATCAAAATGGCAGAAAAAGGATGTTCAGGATGTTTAGCAGTTGCGTTCCTGAACATTTACACAGACCAAAAAATAGAACAGAAAAAACCCCTCCAAGCTTCGGTTTCGTGAAGCATGAAGGGAGAGGCGTCGGGGCGATGGAAGGGGTGTCACGTCAGATTGGGTCGGAGGGTTTCACGGCAGTTAACCTTTCAAGATGGGCGACCACATCATGTGATGTTAGCACACTGGCCGCGTGGCAGACAAGTCCTGATGTGGAGCAAGGAGGCGCGTTTATTTATTTTTTGTTCCCTTGCTATATACTGACGCTTGTGTGATATATTCTCTGCTGAGAGCGAGTGCCTACAAAAAAAGAGAAGGGATTGAGAGTGGGACCAAAGCAGAATAATGAATGCCAATGAGGATGAGCATCAAAGTGCAATGGACATGGCAATGGTGGTTAATAATTCCCTCTTATGAAGTCTGTATATATATGTGTGTGTGTGTGTGTGTGTGTGTGTGTGTGTGTGTGTGTGTGTGTGTGTGTTAGTGCATGTGTCTGCCACTCATTTCAATTGAGAACAAACACCAGCTTCAATAGTCCCGATTGCTGTTGCCTAGCAAAATCGTCACAATTCAACGGATTCAACTCTGCATGTTTACAAATCCCCTAATTTTACAAAAGTCTATTTGAAGTACTATTCTTTTGTTCAGGGCTGTTATGCTAAATTGACATAATCAATTTCATGGATTCAAAAAACAGAGTGGTACATTAAGAATGGTGTGATTATTAAAACAAGGAATTGGAAGCCTTGATGTTTCAGGTTGGCAACTGCACGCTGGGCTGTATGGAGTTTGGCTCATGAACTGATGAACAGATGAACAGAGAAAGGGAGGAACAGAGAGAGAGAGAGAGAGAGAGAGAGGGAGAGAGAGGGAGGGAGGGAGAGAGGGAGAGAGAGGGAGGGAGGGAGGGAGGGAGAGAGAGAGAGAGAGAGAGAGACTGTCATTCAGCACAGGAAAATAAATCTCAGTGTCTTTGACACAGCTGCCAGTGGAGCTCATAGAAGAGGGAGCGGGAGAGAGTGTTCATGGGAACTTATGTTCATAAGGTCAGGGTTAGCTACTCCATCATAGAGCCCAGCTCTGGGACATCAATTCACAACACTCACCACCATTCCCTGTCACTAGAGAAGCCTGCCTCTCTCTGTCTGTTTCTCAAACACACACACACACACACACACACAGACACACACGCCTCTGGCTAAGAACATGTCCAGACAGACACTTCTTAGAAACCGCGCAGTTGTGGTTGTGCTCTGACCGTCCGCAGCTACAGTGTGCATTCAGCAGTCTAGCTGCTTTTGTAATCATGATGACACTGGGCAGAGGTTGTCCTTTAATTCCTCCATGTTTCAGTGATGAATCAGGGTCCTGCTCTAAACACTGCAGCCATTCACGCGTGATCATGTTACCCTGTCCAATACATGACCCCTATTACTCAGCAACCAGAAAAAGACCAGCAAAAATAGTGCAAAAAAAGACTCTTCTCTCCTCCCCTCTTATCCTCCTCTTTTCTTTTTTTTCTTTCTTTTTTGTGGATGATTGTAGAACAGAATCAATTCACTACATTCAAATTGTCCAGAGGTAATTCAGAGTTTTACAGGGAATGGCTCTTCTCCTTGGACGAAATCTCGCCATAAACATATGTTTTTCAAATCAACTTCACTTAGCGTAATCAAAGGCAAACTCGATTTTTCTTCAGAGGAGCTAATCACGGGAAGTTTGGATTTAATAATTGGTACAGTAAAGCCGCCGCGGCGCAATCAAGATGAGAGCGGCCCGACTCGCAGACTAAACGGCGCAACCTGCCATGTTTGCAGTATTAGCAAAGCCCTAATCCTTCCACACTGTCACCCTGCCATCCTATCTTCATAAATATAGTCACAGATTGCTTTAACAGGCTTAAGGCACAATCCTAAATCCCATTTTCTTACACAGAGGCTAAGACCCAATGACAAAACCTGATCTTCACAGTCGAGTGACAATGTCCACAAATGGAGAAAAGTGATTTTTTTTTTACCAGTAAGGGTCTGGCACTGCTGCTGCCCCTCCGTTCCCCTGAGGGGCCAACCAGTAATCCCAATGGCACAGAAGTATTTCATAGATTCACTGTGTGTGTGTGTGTGTGTGTGTGTGTGTATGTCTGTCTGTCTGTATGTGTGTGCGTTTGACAGTTAATAAAGAATTGGGAGCCATTCCGTCACGACTCTGTGCTAAGGGTTAAGGAAACAGTGAGATGTCTCTGGTGAAGGGGGACAAAGCCCCTGACACACAGGCGTCTTCCCTGTGTCGGCTGTGCGGCTCAGACACACTGACAGGGGTGTCTGGAAACACGGACAAGCTTCATTATCCCCCGACTTCAGCGGCGCGGCGAGGGTCGGGGAGGAGTGACACCTTTCTACCGCTCTCTCCGTTCTCTCGTTCTTTCTAGCTTTCTATCTTTTTTTCTTCCTGTTCAGAGGCGGGCGGGGGGCCGGTTGCCGGGAGGCCGCGAGTTAAGCGTGCTCTCAGCGTGCCGCTGAGCTGTGCTGTGGCTTAATGAGGGGACAGGATGATTACACAGCCCGTGGGGCTCCGTTCTCTCCCCTCTCAGTACAGCCCAGAGCGTCAGGGCAGGGCCACGGGAGTCCTCCACATCTGCCCCCCGACCAGCAGGAGTCCCCGCACCCCTAATGCCCTCCTCACACACAGGCATACAGACAGGCATTATGACTGCCAGACTCAGGTTCTCATGTCTGTGCGTGTGTGTGTGTATTAAGAGAGAGAGAGAGAATATACGTTAATTTCATGGTGAATAAGTTTTCATCGATCAGACAGTGGCATTATTGACTAAAAAAGGATTTAGACACTTATCTCTGTAAAGCTGCTTTGAGGTGATTTAACTGTAGAAAGTGCTATATCAATACATTTGAATTTGAATATAAAACACACACACACACATACAAATGCACATACCAACACACACGCACACACACATACACACAGACACACACACACACACACACACACACACACACACACACGCATGCACACACACACACACACCTTGGCAAAATCACAACCTCCAGAAGGGTCAATCATGTCTTGTTTAAATGAAGGTGTAGATGGAGTTTTCAGAGAACAAAGCACAGAATTCAATTCTTTTGCTTGTTTCAACTGAGTAGGGAGCTAAACAACTCAACCAATTTTAAGACTAGGAAGTACATGTACATAATACCTGAAGCATATCAGGCAACATATCATGAACGCCATGGCCTTAGGGACTTTAAACAAATCGAATAACAGAGTAACCAAATGGCTGTTTTATTGTGTAGCAGGGAGAGTGAGCTGATCAGTTCCCTTAGGACAAAGCTGACCTGCTACTGTTACTGGTTCACAATAGTCAAACAGAGGAAAAAAACAACAACAGCAACCTTATTCCTTTTAAAAAGAAAATAAAATGGCAAGAATAATAGCCTGGCACCGCAGGAAAGGTGCACTCGGTCAGACTACATTTTCTACATACATAACCGCCCTCCAACCTGCAATTTCCTCCTTCTCGGTACAGTTTGACGAATTTTAACCGCTATTTCGACCAGGAAAATCCATTAAAATGTCAGCTGTGGAGGGGAAGGGCTAGAGAGGGTCCACCTGTCTCATTGTAGTGCTGAGGTATGGGCTTTTTATTCCGTCCCAGCCATTGAATTAAGAGCACTCAGAGAAGGATACTTCTGACCCAGTCTGGACCTCTCTCCACTCCAGGCGAGCACTTCAGTGCCTTCTGTGGTCATTTGGCTCTCTTTGTAAGCAGCACCAAGCTCCATTTAACAGAAACAAAAAGAGTTGATTCTCAATAATGTAAGAGCGAGGTTCGTTTCACTGAGTGAGAAGTGGTGTGTGTGTGTGTGTGTTTTTTTTTTCAAAGACCGACGCACAATGTTACATCTTAGTGAACCGCGCACCAGAACCATTACGGTCTCTCCAAACACTTCCCCTCACTCTCTCTCTCTCTCTCTCTCTCACACACACACACACACACACGCACACACACATGCACACACAGACACACAGATACTGTAAAAGTGTGTCTCCATTACCTATTGTCCAAGGGGACATGAATACTTTTTTAAAAAAAGGCTTCGTACTGCCTGTTTTTCTTGTATGACTAATCAAATTGAAAAAAAGGAAAAGAAGAACCTGACCCAAATGCAAATGTGGTATGCTCATGTGGTATTCTCTGCGGTATGCTCAGAGACACACACACACACACACACTATCTCGACAGGGTCCTGGACCTGAACTTTACGCGGCCTGAATAGGGACACTGGCCTTTGTCATTTTATTTGGCTGGTCTCCATACGACGTGATACAATGTGCTTTGACAGGCGCTTTTAATATCAGTGTCATGCCTTGTTCCTCGGAGGACACCGGTGACCTCTTTGTCACTCCAGACTAACCGAAATAACAATAACTTGGAGAAGAGAAAGACACTGAGGGAGGAGGAAAAAAAAAATTTGACTCGCACACATAGGAAAAAAAAAAGAGAGAGAGAGAGAGGCTGAGGAACCCACAGGGTAAGGGCAAAGCTATATCAATTTAGATTACCTCTCCTCTCATTTCTCTTCCAGTGCTGCTCCTCTGCAGGCCACAATATTCAGGATGAAAAAAAAAAACAACAACAACCCAACCAAAGCAAAACAAAACAAAACAATAAATCAACTGAATATTTCAACTAATCTTATCAAGCAAAACAAAGACAAAGGCTCTCCTGCAACCTGACACTGGCTGGTCCTGTATTGCTTGACCCTCGCGGAAATTTGTTTTTGGGGTTTTTTTTTTTTAATTAATTAAAAAGTGTCACTGTTCTTTTCTTTCTTTCAGATTAATAATCATAAATGTGTGAAAGAACCCACTGGGCGAGGAAACGGCGTAACTGGCATCCATGAAAGCATTTAATCAAGGCATGACAGACAAGCCTGTATTAAAGTCACTCCCTATCCAAACCAATTTAATTACAGAGAAAGACTTTGACAAGTTAGATTCACAATGTCATGTATTTAACCTTTAAATAGCAGAGCTCTGCATAGACTCAACTCAAACCGCTGTCACCAAGAAATAGGAACACGTCTCTCTGAAGGACTAAGAACTCCAGTCTCAGCCAGCTGGCAACAGTTCTCAAATCCTGACCTCCACAATGAAAGCCAGCCTCAGCATCTCCACTGACCATTCAGTTGATACTGGTAAGAAGGCTATTGGTTTACGTGTACAGAATACCATTTATCCACAGATACATAAATACACTTTCTCTTTCTTCAATTCAGATACATAATGTAATGAAGGGTTAGAGCTTTAGTTCTAAACTAAACATACCGCCATCTAATCACACATTCAGACTTGCGGGGGACGCTGTGTATGAAATGTTTTTTTTTGGGGGGGGGGGGGAGCGGAAGACAGCCAAGCTTGGGTTGGGCACGTTTCTATCTGGATGGAGGAGTGTGGTGGCAGCGTGAATTACGACGCGCTGGATCTGTGGGAGGAGCATGGGAGATGTGCTGCCGCTCCCGTCGAGGTCACGGGGCGGGAACGCTGGAGAGAGAGCGTTTGGGATGCGGTCAGACCGCAACCACTATTAGTCTGACGTAAACCAGACCGGGCAAAGATGTGCGCGGGACGACCGTCTCCAAAACCGCTGCTAAAATAAGAGCGACAGCAAAAAGAAAAGAGGTGCAGAAGGAGAGAACCCCCCCCCTCCCAAAAAAAACAGGATAAACAACTCAATCCTTCCATACTTTCTCCTGATCTCTTCTTTTCTTTGAGGTCTTACTTTAATCATCACGTTGAAACCGATTCTGCTTTCAGTTCTCACATAATTAATGACTTTGACGTGATTCCAAGGCCTCTCTTGAGGAAAGAATGTAAAAACAACGGCATTGCATCATCCTGGGAGAGACTGGATGCTTTGATGTATCTGTGATTTCAGATGGACTCCAGACATAAGCAGGCTATTGGTCTGAGCATCTGCATTCTACCAGAACCCAACGCTGACCTCACCGTCTGCGCAGAGAACGTGTCAAAACATGCCACAGGCTGCCGAGAATCTGGACCTCATCTCAAAGAGCACAAGCCCTCTGAATTCACCTCCGTTCTCTTTCCTCCTCTCACTCCACTCACACAGTCTTGATTAATCGACTCTGGCGTTTAAAGCATTACAATGCCGTCCGTGTGTGATTTCATCTTTGTAATGGGCTGATCAGGAAAATCATGTTTTGGTCTCAAAGCTAACCGGTGATGTTAGGGTTTTTATTTATTTATTTATCTATTTATTTTTATTTGTTTATTTATTTTGTAGGGATCCAGAGACCGCAGAGCTCGAATTGGACCCATTGAAAATATGTCAGTAACACTTGCCTCTGGACCCAGACAAGGGCCGGAGCCCACGGCAGAATTGATTTAGCCCTTTTGAAATGTGCCTATCTGTTGTTTGAGACTTTACATTAGCGAAATGCAGGTGTAATTTGTTTAATGCCGCTCCGGAAAAGAGAGTGCCATTAACTTAATGCATTTCTCTGCTCTTGTCCCAGTCCACCAACAGCCCTGCGTTTGACTGCAAAGAGTAGCTGACCTTCTTTTCCCCGCATATCTCTGTGTAAAAGACAAACTCAGCTGATGTTCAAACACACCCACGCACACACACACACACACACACACACGCACGCACACACACATACACACACACACACACACAGAGGACGTATGGAACACAAGCGACTCAGCGTTCAGGGATGCAGGTTTCAGCTGCAGAAATAAGACTTGGCCTTTAAGTGAAGAATATAGAGTAAGATACAGAGGACACTCATGCACAGACACAAGTCTCTAAGCAGCATGCACATGTGTGGAGCAGGTTTTCAATCCTACGCTATTTAATGCAACATTAGGCTGAATGCACCTGAGAGAGGAAAGAGGGAAGAGATGAACAGTGAGAGAGGAGAGAGAAAGAGGGAAAGAGAGAGAGAAAGAGAGAGAGAGAGAGAGAGAGAGAGAGAGAGAGAGAGAAGAGGGAGAGAGAAAACTGCCATAGGAGATACGGCAGATGGGGCCGAACATAAAAGCAATATTACAGTTTCCAGATCGCTGACCTACATGCTGGTTAAATTACTTTTTTCTCTCTCTCTTTTCTTTCTCTCCCTCTCTCTTTTCTTGCCGGGGAGGAGAATAAGTCAGTGGATGCTTGTTTTTCATACATCTCTAGAAATTGAACTCCTGTATCCAGATCAGCTATGGCCCACACTCAAAGAAATGAGATTTGTCAGACACACTGGAGTGAGAGCGGACGTGTGACGGTGGAGGGACTGGGCGACAGCAGCACACCTGTCCGTCACATTTAGGGACAGGGTCACACGCTCACCCCAACCTCCATTTGACCACATCCTCATTCATTTATTTACCCCTCTAACTCTCACAGCACGGAAGGGCTTATCAGAGAGGAGGTTTCAAATTACGCTCCGGAACTAGATGTTGTAAAATGCTGCAAATACCTCTGTAGGGTAAGATAAGGAAAATAAGAATGAAGCACAGTGTGTGCTGACACTCCGTATAGTGTAAATTACATGATGTTCGACGCATGTTTAATGTCCTATGGGAGTTACCAGAGTGAGGTAACTTTCATTTATAAGGTACTTAAAGAACTTTAAGAACCATATCTATAGTTCTTGATGTGTGTGTGGTGGCGTTTCACACAGTGGATGTGCATGATCCTCAAATGGTGAAGTTTCCTATTAATGCCTTAATGCAGGTTCAGTTGCCATGCAACTCTACATGTATACTGTACAGTGTTAAAAATGAAACAGTGCATTTGTTTTCTTCTGAATTTTAATGAGAGAATGATGCCACGAGGCCAATGTGGAGCCATGAAAACTCCTTCTGCGAGAGACTCTTTTAATTTAGCCCTTTGACAATAATTAGATCACCCACAAAGCAATAAAACTTTAATCAACTGGAAACAGTCTAGACATGAATGTAAGACAGTTGTCTGAGCCACACCCCCTGAGTAACTCAGACATACACACAGACGAAAACTCGCGTGCTGTCTGTGATGCTTTAGGAGACATTATGCGAACGTAAGTTTGTAGCCCCCAAAACCTGCAAGATTTCCCGCCACTGTTCCGTTACCATGGCTACGAAGAGACGGGGTTCCACACCTCTACCTCGGGTTCATAAAAAAATAATAGCTCAGAGTACAGGATGAAAAAGAAAACACTTGACACACTCCATTATTTGCTGTTCCTGTCGGCTTCCCTTCAATACCTTTCTGTACCCTCCGGTATTTTACTTTTATGTCTCCCTGATTCATCACCACTTATGTTACCTTTCCACACAACATAGCCCCCCCCCCCACCCCCCACCCTTTTTTTTTGCCTGTTCTCCAGTTGATGCAAACCTGTCACCTCTCCACCAGTTGTTATCTGCATAGTTATTTGAGTGTGTGTGAAAAACCCCACACATCTGGTTTTGAGTAGCAAACAGATCGAGCACTTCAGATGAGCGAGGTTGGGTGGAGTACTATGACAAAGATAGCATGTTTCTCACTAGATGATTTAAGAACTACTTTTTTTTTTTTTTTTTGTCCCCTGTGCTCTGATTTCACTCCATTATGGACAGAACGATCGGGTCAAATGGGCCTCATCTCAAACTGAAGAGGATTAAGGTGATGGAATAATAGAAAAAAAAAAGAAAAAGTTTAATCTCACTGCGTAAAAAGCAGCCATTACTCTGAATATAATGCGAGGATTTTTTTTTTTTTTTTACTGCGGTAGAAACAAGAAGCACGTCGTATTTTATTACGACATTAATCTGTTGCAGACGGTTTATTCATTCATGAGGACATTTTTCTTCCTTACTGTTTTTATAATGCTCCAGTGAATTTATGATGACTTCTAAAGTATTACAGTTTTGTAAAAATGATAGACCAAAAATCTCTTATTAAAACCTCATTAGAATAACTCTGATGAAGTAGTGTGAGTATGATTAACTTCTTAAAGGACCATTTAAATGCCTTCACATCAGAAATAGTCAAATATGCATGTGTAATCAACAGCACATCCAGGAAATTCAGAACCAGGCTTATAAACGATAACATTTCCTTTATGCAATCGTCTTATGAATTAATAAGTACTACTACTTATTTCAAATCCTCAGGTCACGGAGCGGATGAGATGTACCACTAGGCGCTTTAGAAGGTGGATCTCCTCTAAATTTTCCTAGGTCTTTTAATAAACCTTAGAGCCCCAAATAAGGAAGACTATTTTACATATATTATATAATACCACAGATGAGGTAAGGGAATAGGCGACACCACCCTGCTCATTGGTATAATGTTTTACTAGGAAACTTTCCACTTACGTATCATCTTTTTAGGACAGTATCGAGAAAACGGTAGAGAGAGCATGTATACGGGCGTTATCCACACAGCACAGATTAAATCCAGCACAAATTCTGGAATATAGTCTCTGTGGAGATAGGACTCCGTATATAACTGTTCATTTTACTGCAGGATGATCAAAACAAACAAAACAAAACAAAAAGACACGTTGGCCCGTCCATCATAATCTTCTGTACTGTTATTTAAAAGGAATGATGTATTTCTGTTCCTCTCTAAATGCTCCTTGGCATGCGAACAGAATATTGTAAATCACAGGAGGAACATCTTCACAATTGCTTCACTCGCAATCGCTCATGGGAATTTGAGGCTTGCCATGCATGCTGATGTTGTGATAATAGTGAGCTGAGGGGTGTGTGTGTGTGTGTGTGTGTGGGGGGGGGGGGGGGTGTTGAAGTGGCAGAAATCTAATTGGTCAGCCAAAACAGTCTGTGGTGCACTAATAAACCTTACTCTTCCTGAGGAAATCGCTCATTCTAAAACCAGGGCCAGACTGGGGCTTACAGTTATGCTCACTGGCTCAGCATACCAAACCCACAGACTTTCACTCACTCCAAACATAGCCACAGTCAGCAAGAGACCTACCATTCTGACTGACAGAGAGTGAGAGAAAAAGAAAAATTGAGGGTGAGGAAAAAAAAAAAAGGATGAGTGTGTGCGTGTGTATGTAAGTTTAAAAGTAGGCGTGAGCATTACAATTAGAAGCTCTGTTTTCTTTTTTCTTTTTCTTTCCCATTAATTAAATTGTCAGCATCTCTCATAGATGGGTAAAGGTCTCTCTCTTGCTCTCTCTCTTTCTTTCTCTCTTTTTTTCTCTCTCACTCTCTCTCTCTCACACACACACACACACACACACACACACACACACAAACTGGACAGTGACTATTTATTTGTCTTTTGGCGGAGGATAACAGTACTGGCGGCATCCCTTTGGGGGGGCGTTCGGGGGGGGGGTGGGGGTAGTACCAGGACTGCTCCGCTCTGGACTGTTGACAGATGAGCCTGTGTCCAGTCTGACCCCTGTGCCACGTCCACAGTCTCTCTTTCTCTCTCTCTGCTGTGACGCACGAAACCGCCTGGCACATCACCGAGGCATCACGGAGAGCTATTACTGTCCATTACGATCTGCTCCCAGACCACCAGGCTATGGAAATGAGTTTCTCTACACAGTCACCGCAGCCCTATAAAGTAAGGCCTGGCCTTTCCCCGCGCGGCGCTTAGCCCCCCGTTTGGGTCCGGCCGCTCGGGTCTCGGCAGGAGGGAGCGTTTGTGGCCCTGACCTGGCAGGCCTCCATTAAAAATAAATGAAAAGTACACGGAGAGGAGCCACCTGTGGTGTGGAAAAGCACAGTAAACACACACAGAGTTATTCTGTTTGAACAAATCAAAGTGCTCAAACATCTCTGTGGAACAAGGGAATAGGGCTGATTTTTAATGCCTCTGAACCCGTTTGGCTCTCATCTCCTTCGCTGCAAACAAGGAAGCGCCGGAGTGGGTTTCCGGCGCATGGTAATGCTTACTTTGCCTTCAAATCCAGCTTCGGGTCCGGCTTCAGTCAGCCACATCGCGCGATGAGCGCTGGTTTACCACGGATGAGTACGTCAGTGATACTGAGAGAACAAAAAACAAAACAAAACAAAACAAAGCAAAAAAACAAAAAAAAACAAAACAAGGAGATGCGAAAGGAACAAGAAGAATTGTCCTGATACACAGATAGAGCAGTGTATCAGCACCAGTCTTTTCCTCCAATCACTTTCACCAATGACCCTCACAGTTTTATTGCCTCGCTGATCGTTTTTGATGGCTTTCAGTTGCCTGCTGCTGGTTCTAATCCTACTACTAAAATCACCATGGAAGATTTCCATGGCAGCCTGGCAAGCCAAACACATTGTATGCAAGAATACCATAGCACTATGGTCTCCAAAGAAGCACTTAAATAAAAGGTGGCATTCTCCTCTGAGCTGTGACGTGTCGTTCAGGCGTTTGTCTTACGTACGTCAGCCGTGATCCGCAAGGTCTGACAATGCAGGTCAGCTGTGGACAGCGCGTCGGCGTGAGGTGTTTTTGAGTTTTTGTCTGACAGTATGGAATGATGTCCTCGTGGAAATTTCCGCTTAGCTTCTCTCTTCCTGAATTGCAAAATTAATGCAGAGAGTCAACAGAAAAAACACCAGTCTGATTTTCAAAAACAGTTGTGCTCACAGGGGGAAAAAGGACGGTCTCTTTTTCAAAGATACAGTGACAGCTGGCTGCTACAGAAATCTGGCTGACATTTCTTTAGATCCACAAAGAGAGTCGCGTTCTCGCCGTTGAACATATGATCGTTTTTCCCTACACGTACTCGCTCGCAGACTGGAACCCCAGATCGGTGACACAGCGACTTTTTGGGGACATTTTAGTACAAGCGAAAAAATGCTACAGTATCTTGGGAAACACAAACGCGTCGGGTCTGCGTGGGTCACCAGGCAATTAAAACTCCCTGCCTCCGGCCAAAACAGCCCTGGGCGCTGTCTGGGTTGTTTGTCTAAGTCAGCGACTCGTTGCGTGGCTCTGACTGCCTGTAGGAACTGATTTGAGGTGATTCTCTCTTGACAGACGTGGGTGTCTTTCTTTTTCTCTCCCTCTCTTCCCCTCAGAAGGATACACACAGTTGTATGACAATACTCCTCACTAAGGTCAAAGAGTTACTTCACGGGGGAAAAAAGATAAACATCCACCTTTTGTCTACCCTTTGGCTTTTTACAAAGAATTTAATGGATGGTGAGGAGAGGAAGGAACAGTTCACACGCAGGTATAAGAGGAGAGGAATAAACAGAGCTCGGGATCCCTAGTAAAAAACAAAATGACTTCTCAGACAGACTTTCTTCTGTGAACTTCAGATGTAGTTGCGTTGTTTTCACACTTGCCAACAGCACCATGTTCAGTGTTGGGAGCCTGCCTCAGGGCAAACATGAGAGATGGTACTTAAAGGGTTAGACAAACCCCTGAAATGAAGTTCAAACAGCAAAGACAAGTCCTGGATTCACAAAGTCACTATGAGAAGTCATGTTTTCCATTTTAGCCAATCCAATATGTATGCAATCTGGCCACATGAACACATATATAAAATACACAGCTGACAGCTACTCATATAGAGTAGCTTGACGACTTAACAGACTGACTTCATGTCTATAACTGTGTATTAACTGGGTATTAATCACTGTGATTTGCGATTTGTACCATAAATGCACCGGAAAACACTCAGTGTCACTCCATATTTGAAGGGTTAAAAATGAATGAAATATGGGGCCAGTTTCCTCAGTTTTCAAAAATGATTGACAGCTCATTGCTCATGACTTCAATACACAAACATGCTTCTATTCATGCCAGACAGTAGCCTGAGTGAGTTGTGCACAGGTAACTCAAAGTGTGACCCATAACAATTGACTGATTGAGAACCCAAACCCAAATAAAAATGTATCAGTTAGCAGGAGTAAGACAACGGTACTTTGAGACTCTAATGCGGACAGGTATGGTGTACAGGAGCTGCTGTTGGCGGGGTCTGACTCGCCAAAAGGCTCGGTGATGCACACAGAGGTCACGGTTACATAGACACTGTAGTCATCCTGCTCCAAAGACCTCCTAGGCGTAGGTGAGCTTGTCAGGGTGGATCTGTTGGCATTTCACTGAGATGGCCGTAGTCCGACGCCTCTCCCTCACTTCACCCCTGACTGTGTGGGCGGCCTTGCTCACCCGTAACCCACTCGGACAAATGCTGGCATTCGGAGAGTTATAAGGAGACATCTGTTACGTTTCATTGTCTCCGCAGGGAAGCTGCATGTATGAATGTGTGTGTGTGTGTGTGTGTGTGTGCGCGTGCGTGCGTGTGTATGTGTGTAAGAGAGATTTGTGTGTATTTTACACCATAAAACAGTTCATACACATCAGTGCCGGAGGTGCCTATGTTAGTCTGTGCCTACCCCTGAGGCGTGTGAATCACAGTTCTACTGCATGCCTTGACCACTTAACTCCACCCCAGTGCATTACAGAGCAGGACACAGACAACATGACCAGCAGCACTCATGGTACTGTGCCTCTCTGCTACTAAAACTAACAGAATGTGACCAACAGAATGCATCTGCAAACACTTACAAACATTATTCCACTGATTGTGTAATCAAAAATAGGCAAAACAAAAACAAACATCCCATAATCGCATTAACCTTAGTCTGGCCTTTTGTCTCTACTTTTTCAAATTAAATGTGCAGTTCTGAATCTCATTACAACATGTATATTTGTGATAATTAATTCGAAAGTGAAAACAAACAAAGAAACAAAAAAAAAAAAAGCCTGTTGTATTAAAACATGGAAAGATATATAAAATATAAACACGAGAGCATATAAAAACAAACAACCACAACTTACTGTCTACAGCATAAAATCATATTACTTATAAGTAATCTCTGTCCACTCCAAATTTCCCTTGGGTCAGTGCTATTTATTAAGTAAGTGTGTATGTAAGTGGAAAATGTAAATGTTCTGGCAAAGATATGTCCAAGGCAGACACGGATGGTTAAATTATTGAGCCTGAGACATATATTTCCCCAGTTCAAGTCCATCTCATTACAATATTGAGTGTTTTTTTTTATTATTTTTTAAGAGTGACTTCTCTACTCTATCTGAAGTCTCTTCTGGAAAAGATTTCCTGTGGAACTATCATTTCTACATCCTATTCTCCCACATCACTCTTTTTTTTTTTTTTCTTTTTTAACCTCTTCCATCACAGACGTAGAAAAAGTAATTTAGTGGAGAAATATAGCAAGTGCAGGGTATAGGAGATAAAGATACTCTTTCTCTCGCTCTCTCTCTCTCCCCCTGGGCCTGACAGAGGAATTATGGGATAGTGTGCTATGACAGGGGCTCATCTGCGGTCGGGCTGGGTGACAGTACGTTGGCTTAGGACACAATTTCTATAAGCCTTTCAGTCCATCTGTCCCCATTTACTGCATATGCTTACATTTAGCATTAGCACACGCCTCAGGGTCAGGACATAGTCCCTCCCCCCCCCCCCCCCCCCCCCCCCCCCCCCCCCCCAATCACTTCCAAAGGCCACACCTCTTTTTTTTACATCCACATTAACTACAGCATGCACCACCTTCTATGGAAACTTCTTGAAGAAAGTTAGGCTGCTGGAGAGCTACGGAAGGACATGATGGAGTTGTGGTAGAGGTTAACAGGTAAAATATAGATGTTCAGATACTCTGTCTCTGCCCTGTTTCTTTCTTCTTCTTCTTTTTTTTTCTCGCTTGTGGTTAAAGATTGATTCACTGTGTCCTCACGAAATGGGTACGATTCTTCATTCCAATTCCAGCCATTAGGCAGGGTGTTGTCTGGCCAGATATGTTAACTGCTGTAATTAATTACATTACTGCAAGAAACTTCATTAGCAGGGGCTACAGCTGTAGCCCTTTACTGCCTCTCGCACATTCATTTGTGCCATTCATGTGCGCGCTATCAAATCTAGATTATTCAGAAAGGAAATATCAGGAGTCATTACTTCTTATGATAGTGGCTGATGAGGGCAGACAAGAAACTTTCATTAACATCTGTTGGCATATAAACACTGACCTGCATGTGGACTTGAACCCAAGTATGAACACATACGCATAACAGATAAAGGACAGCGTGTAAACAACACACACTTTGAACAGTAGCCCAGTAGCCAAAGACAAAAAAAAACAAAAAACAAACCCTTCTATTATTTAATACACGTTACCTTTTCAGTATGTATAACCATTATATATGTCAGACCCAGTCGTCATGTTGATATGCATTTGGTTTGTCAGAGCAGCTCATATGTAGATGGGGACTATACAGAGAGAGATAGTGCCTCTTATCACTGTGTGACTGATCCTCCTCCGTGCTGTGTGTCTCATCTATGTACCATCTCTTCCCTCGACCCCCCCCCCCCCCCCCCCGCCCATTATTTACTGAGTCTGAATCCTTTGTGATTCAATGAAACAGGTCACACATAAGTGTGTGGTGAGTGACCCTGGACACAAAAGGATCTAAGCGCTTTCGGTGAGGAACCACGCTCACAATCGTGAGTCTACAGCGTCTACTGGTCTGCCTTTTCGTGTCAGTGCGCATGGTAGAATCACAGCACTGGACACAACGTCCCATTGTTCCAGCACTGTGGTTGAAATGATCCAACACTGCAAGAGCTCAGCTCTTCCTTTGCTAATGTTTGAGGACCACATACAGTGGGGGAAACTAAATGGATCAATGTGACGCACTGGGATCGGTTCCAAGGTAACTCATTCCATATTCACAGCTCGACTGTGTTTAATGAGCTTACTCATTAAGGTATGAAGAGACAGAGAAGAGAGCTGGTGGGAGGGAGGTAGTCGTGGCGACAGGTTCTGATTGGCAGTTCTGGAGGCGTGTGCCCTCCTGATCGATGACGGCGTGGTCCTCCTGCCGGACTCATTTCCCCGTGCTGTACAGTGATTAGGCAGCGCGGCAGGCCCAGGCCATTGATTTGCCAAGGCCTGTTCCCTCTCTGATAACACAGAGCTTAGTGTCTCTCGCTGAATGGGTGAAGCACTAGCTCGGAACCAAGGGGAATAAACTAAATCGATTGGTGGGCTACAGGAACACTAGAGAGGAGTGAGGACCTTAATGACCCTGGTTCAGTCAGGGAAAGTGTCCAGGTCCCTGTCCTCCTGTTAGGAAGGAAGGAGGAGAGGCATCCTTCACAGGACAGGATGCATCCTCCACGACAGAGGCAACAGTGCAATAATAGGAAGGGAGTGGGAACAGAGGAGTGAAAGTGGGGGAGAGAGGGGTAGACAGAGAGAGGTGGGGGGCAGAGAGACAGTGAGAGAGAGAGAGAGGGAGAGAGCGGGAGAGAGAGAGAGAGAGAGAGAGAGAAAGAGGGGGAACACTTTGAAATGTCAAGATTTAAATGTCACACAGTTTGACATGTTTCATATAAATGGAGAGAGCCTGGTGAATGATATTATGAGGAAACGGAAGGCAATAGTAAACAAGTACATGTGCATTCAAGATGCATTCAACTTTTATAGGCAATAGACACCAATCTATACATACAACCATATAGAAGTACACAGACTACACCATATACACCACACAACAGAATATATTAGCCAATACCCACAGATGTATGCGCAGATGAACTCTATGTGTTGTGACAGATGCGTCGATAGAACCAGGGCACATATTCACGTCCCAATATCCTGCACATGAACAAGGTCAAACTATTTACTGTAATCCCAGCAATCATGCCAAGGAATCAATCTATAATCTCATTCACTAAAGCTTGACGATGGGCAATCAGTTAAAAAGTTAAGCCTGAACAGGAGAAAGGTCAATATGATTAAATATGATCTTGTTCCAATACTCTATGGAATTCTGCCGTATAACATGAGTGTCAACAACTCTTATATTTATAACTACTACCTTTTCATCTGGGGAATTCAATCTGATTTGTGATTTCTCCCATATTGCTGATTCAGCCCACCTAGTCAAATGTCAGTAGTGGTCAGTTTGATTAAACGATTCATAAATATTGTTCCTTTGCCCTCATGTAATTCATCAAGTTGACAAATAAGAAGTGTTGGATCTATATTGATTTACTGTTTTACTTGAGTACTTTCAGAGATGAACTAATAATAAGTGTGTATGTGTACTTTTCTTTTCCCTTTTTTTTTTTTTTTTTTTTGACAGCACTGAAGATGAATCGCGGGGCCAAGCTGATTTAATCTGCCGTTACATCTGAGTGAACAGCCTCTCGCTTCTAGAACATTACCTCGGAGACCCAGTCAAACACTCGGGGTTTGAATTTAATCTGCCTGGTAAATATTAATCCGTGATTAGCTTTAACGCTGACTCTTCCAGTTAGCTTTCATTGAGATGCTGAGGGTTCCACGGTGGAGTGGACTTCATTAATGGCAGTGCACGTCCATTTTCTTTCAGGACAAGAGCCTGCATGAGATAGCGATGTCTGCATGTGGCAGTAGCTATGTCTTTGAATGCTAAAGCACACTGTCACTGCAGAACGAGATAAGAGAGAGAGAGAGAGAGAGGAAGAAAGAGAGGTAGAGACAGAGGGACTAGGGGAAATAAAGGACAATTATAAACTGTTACAGCTCGATACCGACCATCTCAATCACTTTTCTAAAACCCGCTGCTAACTTAAGCCATCCTTCTGAGGAAGCATTAATCAAACATTAATCTTTGATTAATCAGATATGCAGTCTGTAAGGGACGGAGAGGAAAACACCTGAGAATGCTGCAGGCTTCCCAGAATCTACAGCAAATCTGCAGATCACCACTTTGCTCAACGGTTTGCCTTGAGGGCATTAATCAAAACGTAGTCACACTCAGAAAACCAGCAGTTACTTTGAGAGTTTTGGGGCTACCTTAGAGGCCTTATTCAAGGGGCTCCGAACTGTCATCCCTTTTCCACCGCTCTGAACGGCAGAAAAATATCACAGCCCTGAGGTGACAGTCCAGTCAAAGTCTGTGCCGAATGCTAATGCGATTCCCCCATAGCGCGGTGCGTGTACATGTCTAAAATAAAAGACAAGCTGCTAAAGATTTATTGACGTCTCATGCAGTCTGAAAATGCATGTCATTTTTGCACAAGCTCCAACCTGAGCATTGACATAAACCAAAAAATTGTTCTTTACACTCCCTACTGAGCAGAAAAACAAAGGGGAATATCTTTATTTTACCAGAGCACCAGGAGACAATAACAGTCACATTGAGTGACTCTTAGACAGCCATGCCTACTCCTGGCTAAGTGCTCTTCTGCTTCCATGGTTTTTTTTACATCTTAAACGACTGAGTGAACTTAAAGGCTTAATTAAGCATTTTGAGTGGTGCTTAGCAACCTGCTCCCAAAACTGTCGTATAAACCTAGGATTACACACAGAGAAGCTCTCTCTTCTAAGTTCAATTTGTTTTACTCCTCTCAGAGTACTGCTTTGAACCCTGTGGATCTAGTCTGAAGTAATAATACGAGTGCAGAAGCCAGCGCTGACAGGATGTAGTACTGCAATGCCAGCAGCAAATGGAGCATTTGGTAATTGAAGTCAAGACACTTGCTCTGTGGTTTGCTTTTGGAGAATCGCGTTTCCTTCTCAAGGCCGTGAAGTTGTGTGGACAGAGCTGTGGAACATTTGTCTTTCCCTAAGAACAGTTCATGTTGTTTTCTCCATCAAAGACACAGCATCGCCCCCATCAGTAAACAGATGACTCACGGTACATAAACAGGAGTGGTGGATCTTTAATGGTACATTAGCTCTATAGCTCTAATGGCGGATATGTGACTGTAATGGTAAATGAGATCTCAAGAGTCTATAATGGTCCATTAGATCACTGATTCTGACGTAAGAGGGGATCTGTATATCTTCAGAGTAAAAAACCCCTGAAGCCAGTGACCAGTTAGTCGTTAGTTGTGGATGACACAGGGAAAAGGGTGGTAGATGTCAAAGACAGAAATCTACACCTTTGGGTTCTGAAGGTCCTGTCAGTGAACTACCAAGACCGCGATGGACTAGATTCTCCTTGCCAGGATCTTTACCATTACCCAGCATGCACTGTGGCACGTATATCCCCTCTAATAATAGCTGTATTAAAAAAGATTCAGCTGGACTGATCCTGCTTGCTGATATGTTGAGAGGTTTTTTCCCCCCCCTATACAAAGCAGAGAAAAGGAGTGGGATCAAGCTAAAGGAAAAATCACTCTGAGATCTATTATGGATCGAATGTATTCTCTGTGGTTGGGACCCAGATTAAGTTCAATATCACCGTTCTGTTCTAGTGCCATTGTTGGAAAACCTAGATCTGAAAACAAGACACCTGCAAAACATGAAAATCTTTTTTTTGTGGGTCACATCGATATTATTTTCCATTGTGGATATCCACGCAACTCCAGGAAAAGGACTATTGATGAATATCTTTTCATACCCACAGGACATCAAGCAGCTAAGTTTATCTCCATGTGCCATTAATAGCACTATATCACCTACCACTATGACCTTCATACAGCAGTATTTCTCTTCCCTGTCTCCAGCACAGCGGTCGTGGAGATTCTGTCAATGTACTCCCACCGATGACAGAGAAAACCCGATACAGTTATCCACTGTGATAATACCGCAATCTGATATAATGAAATAATCCTCGACTATACGGTCCCAGATGATTCAGTTTCACCCAGCTATGGTTAGGCGCTTTGCTCTATCCCAATCTGGGATGTGACCCTGTGGTAATCTGTAAAAGAGAGTGAGACAGATTGACAATCCATGAGATTACCTCCCTAATGGTACTGCCCTGGAAGCAGACCCTGTATTTCTGATGTATCCTGACACTTTCTGAACCAGGCAAGAGGTACTTTTCAGGGGCAATACAATAAAAATCTCTCAGCAGTTTCAGCACATATTTTTTGTGGTATTTTTTTGCTCCATTGCAGGACTAATCTTCTAATGCCATTGTAAAATGACTCACTAATGTTAAAGGTAGCCAGGGAGGTGATAGAAAGCAATTGTAGCCAACGACACATTTCAAGGCTCAGTGAAAAATTAAGCAGCAAGTGACAATGTCAAATTTTACTGAGGTCTGTGCTTCAAAGTTAAAGTGCTCAGTCAAACAGTCTCATTTCATGCTCTTCGTTTCCCATTAATTGTATTAATTACTGGTGCTGAAGCAACACTCCAGCTGTGAAATACTCCACTTATTCTGAGCAGTGACATTCACACATTCGTCTCTCTTTTGATAACAGATCATTTTATTAATCAACTTTCTCATCTTCTTCCACATTAATGAGACACAAAATAATACAAAAAAGTCTCCGAAATCACAATCTATCCACTTGTTGATAAAGATCTAGTCGGTCATTTCGTTGGATCCTCCATGGAGTGGCTGAAGGTTTGAAAAACCTTGGGTATATCAGTAATCTATTGAGATAGTTTGGTAACTAAAAGATGTCTTCAGAGGTCTGAAAGACTCCATTGTCTGTAGCTTTGCTGCCAACATGTATCCATAAATCAATTCTATTTGTCTTAGCCAAAGAAGAGACTTGACACTATCTAAGTGACTGATTATGCACTAATATGGAACTGAAACCCAGCACTCCTAATTTAGCCCCATTAGTCCAAACCACCAAAGCCACGCTGACAAACTGCTGTTGATTACTGCGCTGAAAATGCTATGTGTACCTTGCAGCATCGGCTTCTTTATAGACTAAAATATGTGAGCGTCTGCCAGAGCTGCTAATGCAGGGAGGATGACACAGCAGTTTTAAATGTGTCCCTGGACCACACATTGCATTTATCGCCACTCATTTTTCAAACATTTCCGTCACAAGCTCCCCAGACAGGACCGCCTGCAATGCATTTCACACACGCTCGCACTAATCAATACATCTAGAATATGAGAGGGAGGTGAGAGACGCTGAGAAAAAGAGCGAAATGGAGAGAAACTGAGAGAGGGAGGGTGAGCGGAGAAGAGCGTGAGAACAGAGGAAGAGGATAGGCAGCGTCTAATGAAACAAAGTTCAATTATAATGATATCGATGCAGTGCAACAGGTCCTCATTGACTCCTTAAGCAAGTTTTTTGTTTTTTGGGGTTTTTTTTATCAGGAAACGATGAAAAAACCTGTTGACGAATTGGAAAATAACAAGTTCTCGAATTGGAAACATCACAGATGCACTGGCGTATCAATAATGAGAGAAAAATAGCCAAAGCTGTACTTTCAGACGCACGTTTTTTTTTTTCAGATGGTGGGTAGAAGACAGGCGGAAGAACAATGGGACCAGTTTTACCAGTGAGAGAGATTGGTCTGTGGGAAGATGTTTGCTTTGAGACCTCTTCTCTGCTCACCTTCGATTCTCATATTCCCTTTCATTTCTTATCTATCCTCTCTCATTCCTTCTCTGCGTCATACCAGCTTATATCCATCACTATCACCTCTTCTCACTTTTTCACCTTTATCTCTCCTCTCACTTCTGAGAGTGTGGGAGATGAATGCTCCCGTCCCTTCCGCCTACAGAAAGCTGGCAGCTTTCCACCGCAAACACTCCCATGACTGATCACCACGACGCGCTGAGCCACATTAATACTACACACCATACAAGACACACATCACTTACACCTCTGCTGATAGCAGTTAATTTATGAGAGGCGGTGCAGAGCACACCTAAGAGAGTAAACTCATCCTGCCTCAGAAGGGTTCTGAGCGCGGCTTTCTGCCGGCGTGCAGGACCCAGGAGGCTGGTGCCTGCGATGATACTGGCTGGTGCATGGATGGATGGATGGATGGATGGATGGAGGAATGAATGCACAGGCTGTTGATGTGCAGTCTGGTCCAGGGGCCTGTCTTGGTCTGACAGAGGTCACAGTAATGAGAGACAAAGCCCAGAGCTTGTTGTGATGAGTGCTACGTTCATGCCAGGACAGTTTCCCCAGAGACATGCACAGACAGACATATGCATGTATACTGACACGCCAACCCTAACAAATACACTAGTGCAAAATGAATATGTGCACACGCGTGTCCTAAATGACAAACATGATTTTTCAATCGCAGACCCACATGGAATGGTGAGCGTGTGCATTTGTGTAGGCAAGCACACACGCATACCAGCTGCAACCTACCCTGTTAACCTACTCAACTTCAGGGTAGTCACTGACCCGGAACAAAAGAGAGAAAAATTTGTCCAATTAAGCCGTATACCTAATTACACATGAAGGGCAGACATGAGTAGACATGAGTGTGTCTGATGTGAACAAGACCTTGACAGCACTTAAACTCTAGGGAACCACATCAAAAAGAGAAAAAGTGAGTGAATGAGTGAGAGAGAGAGAGAGAGAGAGAGAGAGAGAGAGAGAGAGAAAGAGAATATGTGGAACACAAAACTAAAAAACCCAACCGTATAGAGAGTCACTCTGTGTGGGCACAGTGGAGATTAAGACAGTGTGAATCAATGGGCACTCGCACTCCCACACCTATTTCCTCTCCAGCTGGGATTCAGTCATGCTAAGAAGTGTTACACATAATCGTTTTGTGACTCTAGATCTCTAATGGCTTTCAGTTTAGTGCCAGCTCCCCAAACCCCTGCAGAGACCCCTACCCTTCTTTCGCTCCATACAAGCCATCTGCAATTGTCTGGTTCGCATATCTCTCCCCCCCCCCCCCCGCCTCCCGTCTCTCTCTCGCTCTCTCTCTCTCTCTAACACACACACACACACATTAAGTGAGAGTATGTTGTTACATTCAGCAGATCCATTAATGGCTCAGAGTTGAATGGGTCATTGACTGGACTCACTACTGTGGCATATTGAGAGGAAATAAAGGGTGTATTTGTGTCCTGGGTCGTTTCAGTGGTTCTCTTATTTTAGGAGTATCATGCTAAAAAGGTTTAGCCTCCCATTGAGATTAAGCTACTGAATTAATCTCCTACATCAATACATTAAGAATATGAGGTTAACATTTAAGAGGGTGCACGCGACATTAAAATAAGGATGTAAAACCCACAGTTGTAAACCACAGGAGAAAAGAGAAGCAAATGCACGGCTCCAAATGCACATCAGTTCATCAGTTCACACCTGCCCATACACTGTTTGTTCTTCTCTCTCTCTCTCTCTCTCTCTCTCTCGTATACACAAACATACCTCACAAATCAATTATGACAACCTCAGGTGAACATACCTGAACACAGTAGGTGCTTTGTTATTTTCTAACAGGGGGGATGGCACAATGGTCACTGACACTACACTACAGAGTATATAGGGGGATGGCAGGTTAACCAAGGGGATGCATTTTGGTCATTTTGTCAACAAGGGGGATTGGAACTCCCCTAACCCCCCTATAAATCGTCTACTACCTGCACAGCTGTGTTCATTAGGGTGAGACTCATGGTACAAAAGCTAATGAACTCTAGTGATTAGCACGCTAACAAGGCTCCATTAATTGCTGACTTATCTGTTAATCCTTGTTCAACAATAGAGTCCTGGGCGAACGTGTAGAGCATCCAAGAAATGATATCTTTCAACAAGAGCTTTAAGGACTCACTGTTCACCAGTCTCATGCTAAAAGATCAAGGGTTTTCAAAGTCTGAAATCAAAATGTCAACAGGTTCTTCAGAATCTATACAACATGTTCAGTCTGCCAATTCATCACCGGATATGCACATGCAAACTCCTGCAAACACCCAAATAGGACGTACGGCTTAGACGTAAAATTCACGGCCTCGAATGAGTCTTCATTTTTAACAAGGTGAACTGTCAACACAGCTGCCCGTAATGATCATTCTCTAGAATCATCTCTCCGGTAGGGGGAATTCTTTTTTTTTTACAATGAGGGGGAAGAGGCAGCTTCGGCCTGATGAGGCTTAAGACCCATTTGGATCTCTCCGGCCCACTGCCTCTCTGTCAGCCTCATTAGAGAGCTCCAGAGAGTTCTATACGATCAGCCGTAGCAGTCATCGCCGCGCTGGGTCACTGATGTGAGACGAGGGGCCGCGGGACTGGAGGTCTGTGAGAGAAACAGTAAGAGTTGAGAGTTGCGCTACTCCAAATGGAGACCCCACTGAATTACTGAAGACCTCACACCGTATTCTCCAAACAGCTATTTAGCCAACCTGCCCCGAACCAAACTGTGACACAGCGGTTCGTTTCAAAGACAGTTTGTACCACTGAGAGCAATGAACATCAGTTCCCTTTGTGTGATGGATTAAAAACAGTCTCAATTATGTGGATGTGTGGTCTCCCCGTGGACTAAGGAAAAACAGAAACCATCCATTAGAAAATGGGAGACCCATATTATTCTTTTGTTTGTGCAAGAGGACCTGCAGTATGCAAAGTCACGCGCTACGGTCAGCTCCTAACAATCTCGTTTCTGTACATCTCTAATCACAGCCCAACACATCACCTCCAACTTGCCTCCCTAAATCAGAAGATGCCATTAATTTCAACTTGACAGATACAGTATCACCAAAGACTTTTTTTTTTTTTACAAGCAGGACCTCTGTTCAATGAAAAAGAGCCCAAAGTGATTTGTCACAGGAAGACGATACGACCATTTCTTCTTTCTCCTCCTCAGAGCACACTTTTTTCTGTTTGTTTTTTCGCTTTTTTTTTTTTTTTTTCTGTTGCCTCCCTCTCCCCTCACACTGCCTCAGTCTGTGTGATCTTCAGTGTCTAATCCAATCAGCATTTAAATTATGGACTTAATAAACACAGCAGTAGCACATAAAAGGTTACGCTCTGATCTTGCAGTCAAAGGCTGGGAGAGCAACAACGCAAGACTCGCACGCTTGACGTGATTCGATCCGACACAGACACGTATATCACACATTGCGAATGGCGCAATACTTAAGTGGAAAACAATGTCTGTCCGTGAAAAAATAATCATGTCTCATTTGCGGAACATGATTTTTCGTGTCCTCTGATGAGGTAACATAAAACAAGCCCGTTGTTCGTGAAGAGCAGAAACACGCTCGTGCTGTTGTGATTGCGCAGTCTTATGTGTATCAGAAACACGAGAATACTCAGAGCGCATGCAAATTCAACTAATAATTTCCTCTTGCAGCTTGGCAACGGTCGTCACGTTGCGTAAGAACTGCGTGTGAAACGAAACTGCGGTCTGATTCCGTGAAAACGGGCAGAGGTGCACAAATCTGGATAGAGCTCTGACCTATAGTCCTTCTGTCCCCTGCTGCTGATTCCAGACTCAAAGAACGTGTCGACTACCAGTAGGCTTTTGTCTCGCCCGTCATGCTCCCCAGCCTGGAGGGGTTGCGGAGGTTAGGGTTTTCGGTCGACGGTCTCCCGTCCATCTCCTTCCCATCTCTCCTCTGGATGAGACCTTGGGCGGCAAGGAGTCCTTTTCACCCCGACACTGTCAGCCAGTCTATTGACCAGTGCCAGCTGTGAAAGCATGCGGGCAGAATGATGGGTATACCCATTTTTAAAGTCTTGCCAGAGATGCCTGTCAGTCTGGGTGATGAGGAAAAAGAAGGGAGATTGCCAGACTGAACCGAACGGATGGAAGACCCTGAGGCGCTTTGGGCAAAGGCTTGTCAGATTGCGTGATGAGTGGGGTCTGAAGCCCTTCTGGTAAAGGGTGTGAATACTGGAGCATGGAGAGAAACTCCTGGTTATACACAAGGGAAGTGTGAGCTATGTTGGGCTAAGGGGCATGTAACCATTAAAGTGTGTCAAATGGGAGCTGGTTGTCAGAGAAGTCAAATACTCAAACGTTAAGTCTGATGCTTTGCTTACAATTACTTACAGGGGAGGTAACTGCAAAGACAAACACCTTTTGAATGCAGTCATGATAAAAGTAGAGATCAGTAAGGATTCAAATGTAGGACAGCTATACATGTAAAATAAGCCCATTTACATGCTCATACTATTTTTTTTAACTTTAAATCACTCTGGATTGATATTTCGATTAAAAGCGAAATTAATTCATTCGCTCTGTCATACAGGACTGGCCGTCTGGTAGGTCCTCTGCAGTTACGGTCATATTATGAAAGATGACGGGCAATGAGAGAGGTGGTAATTAATAAACTCAGTCAAACAGCCACGTACGTAGGTGGATACATCTGCTCTCCCCCACTGCTCTCTCTAAGAGCCTCATTTAGCCCAGTTCACAGCTACTATAATTGCAGTATTATCAAAACAACAGGACAGCACAGGCGTAAAGGAAATTATGCCACACTGAGATTTCTGTGAGGCAAAAAAAAAAAGAAAAGAAAAGAAAAAGAAAAGAAATAGAAATGAAAGTATTACCGTCATTTACCCGGAGGTGAGCGCAAACTGCCAGTTCCATGACAACCAGACTATAAGCTGATGCACTTCAGTTTAACAGGAATAGAGAATGTGGAGAATAGGACTTCTTGAGGTGATATTAAAGCTAAAAAGGTAGAAGTGATCAATTTCTCTGCAGTGCTTCATTTCTTAACAAAGAGACAGAGAGAGAGGAAAAGGGGAGTGATGAACACAGAGAGAGAGAGAGAGAGAGAGAGAGAGAGAGAGAGAAAGAGCTTGCTGTTTTCTCTCTTTTTAATGAGCCAGTCCATAGGCTGTTGGAAAAGTGTGGTGCGTGCGTGCATGCGTGCGTGCGTGGACAATGTGCTGGGTTAGGAGAAGAAGATCCTGTGTCTCAGGTTTCATAATGCATGTCCGGTCAGACAAAGCTTCAGAGAGAAGATGAAGAGGAGGGACTGAGGGGGCCAGGGCGAAGAGATCACACACAGAGGAACGAGGGGGGAACTCTCGTACTGTAGTAATACTCTCTGATGCGGCCTTAATAGTCTGCCAAAACATACGTACAGAGTGTTTTTGCGATTCGAGACCGTTACTCTCACAAAAAAAAATGTCCTTAACAGATTCCTGTTAAGCAACATAAAGACTTGATTCATTTAGTCATCACAAATAATACCCCAAACAATCCACTCTTCGGTAATTACTAAAGTACATAATGGTACGTGCCAGAGCATGTATACACATTCACAAACACATAGGCCTGCATCAACACTGAGGCTCCCGTTTCAGATGACTGTAATGTTGACCACAAAGCTCTTCATTAAATCAGCAGTTCCTGGAAGAGAGAAAGGGGGAGAGGAAAGGGGGTTGAGAGCATTACGCCTCAAGGGACGGCCATAAAAACAGAGATGGACTGAAAACACACTAACATGGGTCAGGCTGGATTAAGCTGAAGATAGCAATGACAAAACCAAAAAAAAAAAAAAAAAAGGGGTTCCTTTCAAACATGCTGCTATTTTCTAAAAACCTAGTCAAACTTTCAACATCGCTCTGTCTGAGAGAGAGAGAGAGACAGAGACAGAGACAGAGATAGACAATATGACATGTTACGAAAGTCAAACCTCTTATTAAGTCGATGTCCTTACACTTGATTGACTCTGGTGCGACAGAAAAAAAAAAAAAAGGAAAGAAAGAGAGAAGTGAAATCACCAAACCAAACAGATGTGAAGGTGTAACTGCTGATGTGGGAAATTACAGATGCAAATTGATTTGTCGTTATCTTTAAAGTAAGCTGTTTGAAACCCTGTATTCTCCTGGCCTTGCATGCTTCACTAAATTGGCACCATATTGTGCAAAATCATGCAGTGCTGTTTCAGACAGATTCGGCAGTCACAGCCCACTTCCTCTGAGCGATGGGTGGTGGGTCCACACCCCTCCACCATCCACGGGGAAAAGTGAAAGGGGAGGGGAGGGGGGGGGTGCGTCTGCCTGTCAGTTTCTGATAAATGATCACACGCCAAAATATCTCCATTAAATCTTCCTTTATCAGGGGCGCAGACTGGTTAAGCCCCACTATTAGCATTGCAATTTACAGCCGGGCACAAACCGCCTGACTGATCAATTCCCACGAGCACTGGGCCCATTCAGGCCAGATTAGACAAAAATTGGCCAAATCATGTGTTTGATGATTGAGGGAGCTGTAAACTATCATTTGTATTGGCTCTTATCCAAAAGCCAGCTGCTTTTGTTTCCGAAGGGGAGGGGGGAGGGGAGGGGGCTCCCCCACTGTGTAATGCTGATTTCTTAGAACCAACCCGAAACACCCTCGCTGGTTGCATACGATTCTATTCATTATACTATTGGATTGCAGAGACACTGAAGGCTTCTGCTTGTCACATGGCAAAACACAAAAACAAACAGTGTCTTGTCAACATAAGCTAAAATAAAAGGAAGCACTTTTAAAAGAATTTCAATGCATTTGTTAAAGCTGGGACATACACTAAGAGCAAAACAATGGCTAAACTCAACAAACGCTGAGGAAAAATAACATGTTGATGTTGACAGACATAAGACGTTTAGATTTTGGGTTAATTTAAAATTGCAGACAGATGGAGAACAAGACTTATGAAGCAGAGAAGTTAACAAGTCAGGTGCAACATGTTACATCTTTAATTAACAACTTGGCTTTGTTGTACATTTATGTCATGTACAAATCACATGAGACTCTATCTGAAAGTGTGATCTCTAGGGGTTTTACAGAGAGGAAAAGCATGTTTTGGTGTGATTACTTGAATGTGTGTGTGAATGTGTGACTCTGTGTGTGTGTGTGTGTGTGTGTGTGTGTGTGTGTGTGTGTGTGTGTGTGTGTGTGTGTGTGTATGTGTTAATACTGTATTTGCACACAGTCGATGTACAAGGGGCTTAGGGAAAAAGCTTGATAAGACAGAAATGATTTTTCTACCCCCCCGAAAAAAATCTAGGCACTCTCAGCAGGACTGCATTTCCATTCAAATGATATTAGCTTGCAGTGAGTGACATTTGAGGAGATTAGATGTTAATTCAACTCCAGTGGACCAAGCAGAGATTTTAGGAGAAAATACGCATCTGTGTTGTGTTGTTTTATAGTACCAGACACATCAGAGGAGGGGGGATCTTTTGTACAAAAGTATGTGTGTGTGCGTGTGTGTGTGTGTGTGTGGTGGGGGGTGAACACCTCATCTGAAGACATCTCCAAAAGAGGTACCCAGTCTTGGTAAGCCACTGACTCCAGTGAGATATGCAGTGTGCTTGTGTGTATTGTTTTATAAGGGATCAACGCAAAGCTTAGGTTATTTCATTATTCATCTCTCTGTGGAATAGAGATGGCTATGATGGAAAAGCCTGGTCAGTGAAATAAATGAAGAAGGGAAAGAGAGAGAGAGAGAGAGAGAGAGAGAGAGAGAAAAAGGGGGGAGAGTCTGAATAAGTCTATAGAAGGCTACTATAGCCAGGGCACATGGCTGTCACTAGTCCACTTGTCTCTCTGAGGAACATGTCACCATCCTCTGACAGTTTTACCCTTGACAGGCAAAGCTGGCTTTCACGTAAGCGATTCCACAAGGATTACTGATAAAGGTGTGAGTGCTGACTGTTGAAATACCTAAAGATCAAAGGGTCATATGCTTTTTCCCTTACAGAAACGAGAGGACAGCCAGACAAAATGTCTACTCCAATCTGTTCCTCTGACCTTCGGTGAATAAAAGACACCACAAGTCTGCTAAGAATAATCTTTTCAACTTTAAAAAGATCAGAGTCAAAAATGTTTTTCTTATATGTTTATTTAAAAAAAAAAAAAAAAATCAAAGCTTTGGAAAAACCATCAAAAAGCTTTTCAAATAAATTCCCCAGAACAAATCTTAGGGGTAACACCAAGCTGTCTTATGCAGTCTTATGCCAACCCTCCGTCACAAGCCCCTGCAGCATTAATAAGCAAGGCAGGGGGTGGGTCGGGGTGAGAGACTGCGTGTGTGGCTTGCGTGCAGGTGCACAGCAGGTGAGGACCAGCGGAGAGCCACACTACCTGCCAGGTGCTTACGTCCAACCGCACAGGGGGAGCACACAACTTCTCCGCCCCATCTAGGGTTGACCTTCAGCAGCGAGGCAGGGTCTAAAGCCCTGGCCTCCTCCCAGGAGGAACCTGCAGATTATGTAGCATTAGCGATGGAGATCTGGCAGCCACTGTCGCACTGCATAATGAGTTCTCCTGAAACGGAGCCAGCATTAATGGCCTGGAGCCCGTCTCATCCGTGATGGCTGTGAGCACAACCTGGGCCAGCATCTGGGCTCTGACTCTGCTGCAGCATGCACAGTTTACACAAGCTAGACCCGGGTTACCATCTCATAAATCATACTGTAACCCTCATGTTCAGCACATAGTACGGTCAGAGTCAGGACATACATGAAAATATCTCTCTAGCTAATACATCAGCTCTTCTTAAACTAGCTAAAGACCAAGTTTAGATGAATATCAAAATATCAAAGAAAAAGCATGAATGATATATTGGGAGATGGAAGGGCTGAAATAGAAAGACAGACAGGGAGACAGAGACAGAAGGAGTGAAGGAGAGAGAGACAGACAGACAGGGAGAGAGAGAGAGAGAGAGAGAGAGAGAGAGAGAGATGAAACCTGATATTAAAATGTAACTGTACCTGAAAACTGCTTTACTGGCTTGGGCTTTTGAAATCTCATTACCTTGCCTAGTTTCCTCTCAGCATTAGTCAAAACAAAACAAAGCTGTGTTTTTTCTCGTTTACATCAAAGTACTGTATAATGTCAATGAAAGGGGGGGGGCCATAATTTTTGCTCTAATAAAAACAGTTAGCTGAGCGACAGGGCCCTTTGATACGGGCCTGCCTAAATTTCACAGGCTTTTCAGATGAGCGCTGGATTTCCTGTGGTCTCTAATAGTGACTCGAGGCAGCGTCAGGCCGACAGAGCTTAGAAAGATCTCAGCGGTTAATTTGACACCGCATAGAGAATGTCCAGACAATAAAAGTCCAAGGAGACCGGTTTTTATTGTGTTTCGTAAGCACTTTGACTGGCGTTTGCTCCATATTGTTTCAGAATTCCCGGTCAGCCATTCATATGGTTCCTGCTTCTTATTTTTAGCTCTTATTTTTTTGGCCTTGGCTTAGTCTTACAGAGGATTTCTGGGCTTCTGCTCAAATGGGGCTTCGTTCAACTCCCTCTCTGTTTCTGTTTAGCAGGGAAACTCCCACAGTCGCTAACAGTCACACAGGGACAAAGCCTGGCTGTGTACGAACACAATGCTAACACATCAGGCACTAAAGGCATTCTTACAGAGGTCAGTGATTTCAGGAATTCAAGAACAGGAGAGATGTCCCTCCCAAATAAACAGAACCGAATAGTGTGTCTCCTGTTTGAGAGAGGTGGGGAGGGAGAAATGAGAGAGAGAGAGAGAGTGAGAGAGAGAAAAGTGAAAAGAGGGTCGGAGGCCTGATAAACTGAGGCATCATGTGCGGTCCAGACAGGCGTGGAGTGGGATCAGCACAAAAACCTTAAGAAAAACAAACAACTCAATTAAAAATGACTCTCTCCCTGGCGGAACTAAACGCAATCACACAGACTGTAAAACGCACCTAAAATGCTCTCTGTTTTTTTTTTTTTTTCATTTTTCTCCCCACTCCAATACATTCATCTCAAAACCATGACAAAATATAGGTTAAAACCTACTGGACAAAGCAGAAAAAAAAAAACCACAACGGCCAAATTTATTGTTTAACTCCTACACAATGGTCGAGACTCCTCTTGACATGAAGGAGGAAAATAAACGTGTTGTCTCTCCATGGCACTAGGAGGACCATGGTACGGTGTAATTGCATAAATGCAGTCAGTGAATGTACCAGTGAATGAGTCACACAAAAGCGAGCTGTTCTACTTGGAGTGGAAGCCCAGCCAGTACAGGAGGCTGTCTGGTGCCAGCTAACACTTAAAACCTCGAACTCCTGCTGTGGGAAACCTTCTGTTCTGTGGATGTTGGAGCCGAGCTGTAGGTGTTGGAAATATAAGCTTTGTTTGATTCTGTATAACTTTGCAGAGTGTTGGGAGAACAAAAAAAAGGGTAATGTTACGGAGGATCTTTATCCAGACACTGATCTGAAAACTGATTCATCTTGACGGATACGCAAAAAGAAAAAAAAAAAACCCAAGGATCGTTTAGCGATATTCAGCACAATGAGCACGGAACAATACCCTCAATTCAGTTCTCACCGAAGTGAATTCAATTAGTAATTCAACCAGATATGCCACGATAACGAAGATGGTGCCTCAGCTGCAATGAGGGCCGCTTTAACAAACCTCGCTTATCTCCAGACTTCATACAAAACAGGACAACTCCCACTAAACACACCACAATCACTATGGGCAGTAAAAAATCAACATCTAAACAAACACAGATTGTATTCAAATCTGTAATTGTTTTAAATTCAACATTACAGCTCGTGACAAGGGACTTTGTGGTACTGAATGACTGTTCCTGACTGGTTACTGTGGAATCACTGGGCAGAGGAGGACTGTTAAGGCTGTCTAAGAAAAGAGAAAAAAAAAAAAATTCAAAGAAAAACTTGGGACTGCCTGGAGCTACAACAGCACACTGACTGACAACAGGGCCCTCTCTTTAGTGAGCACAGAGGCCACCTATAATCTTATCCCAGCCTTTGATGTTCTTCACAGAGAAGAGAAACCCTCTTCTGGCATATATTTCCCTTTCACAGAGACAGAGAGAGAGACAGAAAGAGAGTAATTGAGTGTTCAGAGTCAAAGAGACATGCCCCATCCACTCCATCCAACCCTACACACTCCAACATCAACTCCCAAACTATAACAACTTCATCAAGAGACTGAGAGAAAGACGTCGAGATGTCATGTTTGCAAGGAAAGCAGTTTGTATCAACCCTCACTTCTCACTCACACCTCTCTCTCTCTCTCTCTCTCCCCCTCTCTCTGTGTGTTTCATTTGTCTCTTTGATATCTTCTTGTTTCATTGACTAGTAACATTAAAATGCCAATGTGCTGAGATAAACTCCCCCGTATTTTCTCTTTTCTGTTCAAATTTTCTCTTCCTCAATTTTTTTCTCCCTCATCTCTCTCTCTCTCTCTCTCTCATCAGCTCCCATCCTGTCTATGATAATCTCCTCATAGAGAGAAGCGCTATGTCAGACATGACAGCCACGCCCATAATCAACACTGAGAACACCGTCCGCTGGCTCCTTTTCAAAGCACCCTCGTCTGAGCACAATGGGTGAAAAGCATGAGAATAAGCAGAGAGGGGGCGAGCGCTGATGCCTCTGGTTCACAGGTGCTGACACAGGTTACGGTGTCCCTGCTGGTCGTCCCCTGTCATTACAGCCAAGCTGCGGGGCGTTTATTATTGCAATCTGCTGGCAGCCACCCCTGTGAGTGAAAAATGAACAGAGGAGGGAAGGAGGAGGAAAAGAGCTTCAGTTTAGCGCTCACCACAGGGGGGGCTAAGCAACACCTGGTGGGGGAGACGCCAAGCCTTGGTCCCGCCCGCTTATCACGGCGTCCACTTTATCAAGCTCATCGAATGACATCACGCTATGCAGAACACAGCACACGGCACAGAAAACCCAATTCATAAGCCTTAGATCATGAAACACAAGGAGCGTTGGAGAGAGAGTGATAAAAAAAAGAAAGAAAGAAAGAAAGAAAGAAAAAGAAAAAGAAAAAGAGGGAAAAGCCAGAGACAAATTAATGTTTGAACCACATGCTGGCACTCTCACGGGGAGAGAATTGGTGGATTAACGGGATCTCTAACTTTTGAGAGGAAACGTGACGCGGGCTAAGTGGAATGCCTTCACAGTTATACCAATATTACACATGCTGTATGGTAATGGGGAAACGTGTAATACATTCGTGCCAATTTC